>NC_083285.1:9297922-9610033 GCF_963506605.1 Zootoca vivipara
GAGTCTGACCAAACTGCGGGAGGCAGTGCAAGACAGGAGTGCCTGGTGTGCTATGGTCCATGGGGTCACGAAGTGTCGGACACGACTAAACAACAACAACAATCTAACAGAATGCCAGTGGCATGTCAAAATTTCTCTCAATCCAGCCCCAATTTCCAGCACTATCATTAGGCACATGAGATGATCACTTCAGGCAGCCAATGTTTGCTGGGCTGGGAAGGGCAGGTAAGACCATGGTGGATAAAAATCAATGATTTTACAAAATAATAAATTTTAAAAATTGATATTTCTTATTATTTAAATCGGAACTTTTTGATTTAAATAGGAACTTTTTGATTTAAATCAGAACTTTTTGATTTAAATTGGATTTTTAAAATAAAATGCTTTGGAGGAATTCCCCCCCCCTAAAGATAGTTGTCTATTTAAGTTACTGTACATTATAGTCCAAAGGCTATTCATCAGGAAACAGCCTTTGTGTTTTTCTCCCTTTAAATTTTTTTTGGGGGGGGGTTAAGAGAGTGAAGCCCTAAACTAAAGCTTGTTTAGCTTATACGTAAATCTGGCACTGATGAGGAAGCAGGCTTTGAAGTACAGTACTGAGAGATCCTGTGTTGATCCTACTTCCAAGTACATTTGAAAGTTCGCTTGAAATTCCATGAGCTTCCATGAGAAGGGCTTAATCGGACCTAATCTGAGCGACCTAATCTGAGCGGCTCACCTAATCTGATCCTGGAAAACAAGAGATGGATCCAGCAGAATGGTGGGAAGCCAAAGAGACCTCAGCTGTAGTGGGCTGTGGGAGATGGTGAGAGAACTTCCAGCTTCGGGCCAAATCTGGATCGGGCCCCTGACACTCTTCGTAAACCGGTCCCCCCTTCACTGCTCGTCACCTCCTCAGCAGGTAAAGCAGAATGCTCTGTTTCTGCCTGACAAGCCTGCCTGTTTGGCATTGTATTTTACTTTCTCAGCAGTACAGAAGCCAGCAGAGCTGGCAAAGCAGGGGCAGAACACTTTGCTTCTCTGGCTGGCTATTATTTCCGTAAGATGCCATTGAGAAATGGCGCATGAAAGTCAAGGGAGCTGAACAGAGATGTCACTATGTGACCCTTATCCACTTTCCTCAGAGGGAATGCAGCAGGAGAAATAACCAGTTGTCTTCAAATCGACTTGGGACTCTGGGAGAAGCCATGGATCGTATGAGATATGCACAATTATTTATCCTTATATGAGTTACTAAATATGTGGCTGTCCTGTTACAGTATTCAGTGAAGTCAGTTGCATAGCGGCTTACAATAACTAAAACAATAACAATATAGCGGTACCTCGGTCTACGAACATCCCTGTTCACAAACTATTCGGCAAACGAACTCTGCAAAACCAGAAGTAGGTGTTCCGGTTAGCGAACTTTGCCTCGGAAGCCGAATGGAAGCCAATCGGTGGAAGGGCACCGGCGGCGGGAGGCCTCAGTAGGGAAAGCACACCTTGGTTTAAGAATGCTTTGGTTTAAGAACAGGCTTCCAGAACGGATTAAGTTCATAAACCAAGGTACCACTGTACTAGAATACAAAAGTGGAAAATAGTGGGCTAAACCACTGAGCCTAGGGCTTGCTGATCAGAAGGTCGGCGGTTCGAATCCCTGTGACGGGGTGAGCTCCCGTTGCTTGGTCCCAGCTCCTGCCAACCTAGCAGTTTGAAAGCACATCAAAATGCAAGTAGATAAATAGGAACCGCTATAGCGGGAAGGTAAACGGCGTTTCCATGTGCTGCTCTGGTTTGCCAGAAGTGGCTTTGTCATGCTGGCCACATGACCTGGAAGCTATACACCGGCTCCCTCGGCCAATAATGTGAGATGAGCGCGCAACCCCAGAGTCGGTCACGACTGGACCTAATGGTCAGGGGTCCCTTTACCTTTTAAAACAGGGCAGAGGAGCGGTTAATACCCAAAGACCGATCCATAGCATTGGGGCTGCGCAGGAAAGGCTCTGCTCATGGTAGAGACGAAGAACACGTTGACTTTGGTCTAACTCAGGCTTTCTCAACCTCGGCCCTCCAGATGTTTTTGGCCTACAACTCCCATGACCCCTAGCAAGCAGGACCAGTGGTCAGGGATGGTGGGGATTGTAGTCTCAAAACATCTGCAGGGCCGAGGTTGAGGAAGCCTGGTCTAACTGAAGCACAGAAGAAAGAGAGGTTGCTATGAAGCCAGAAGCCCTGAAAAGAGAGCTGTGATAGTCACAGCCAGCGGGGAGGAGCTGCAAGCTGAGGCAGAGCTGGGAGGCCAGGTTATATTTTGTTGTTGTAAACTGCCTTGTGCATCGTAATCTAGAAAGGTGGTATACAAATTCAAAGTGAAATGAAGGTTGTACTGCCTCCCCCCTTCCTGCCAGCTGCTCCTGAGCTTCCAGGACGACAGGAAGAGAGAAGGTGCAATGGCTGGCATGGCTAAGACTGAGGGTGGGGGACTTTAAACGTTATCCAGGATTATTGCTGTGCGTGCCCTTGTAGAACAAACATACCTGAGTCACCCTGAAAGGATGGCCCAGATCTGTCCACAGTGCACCGCAAGAGAGTTAGGGAACAGTCTGATATACACTGACCCAGGGGTAAGGCCTATTTAACTCAATGGGACTTATTTCTGAGTACGTCCAGGATGGCAGTTTAACTGCAGGATCTGCTGCTTGATCTGAGTACAGAGTTAAGGCCAAGGGTGAAAACAGTAGATTGAATTAGGGCTGCAGGAAGGAACTGAGGACAAGGGTCCTGTGCTCTCTATATATTGTTGGACTACAAGTCCCATCATCCGTGCCCATTGGCCATGTTGCTGGAGCTGAGGTCAGCTGAGGTCCAGCAATGTCTTGAGGGCAACAGGTTCCTCATCGCTGATCTAGACGCTGGGGTGCTTCCTTTCACTGAAAACGAATGCCTGGCTTAAACAAGTTTGTTCATAGGAACATATGCCAGGTCAAAAACTGTATTTATAGTGTCTTCAAAAGCTGTATTGTGTGAACAGGCTCTCAACAGACTGCAGTTCTTATGTGCAGCATGTAGAACTGACATTGAACTAGGCCAGGCCATTTTTTTATTTTTTTTAAAAAAGTTGACCTACTGTAATGGGCAAACAGGGACAATTAACTGATTAAGACTGACAATTGTAAAAGAACTTTTACTAGCCATTGTCCAAACACCCTGTATGTAGCAGTGCAAATCTCTCTGTGTTCACTCTTAAAAAACAAAACTGCCAATACTTTACAAATATTTAAAATACAAACATAGCCAGCGGCAAAAAATAAAATAAAACAAAGCACGTAACTTTCTTAGAAGGCTTTGGAGCTGCTGCCGCCCACTGAACTTGTAAGAGCAGTTTTCAGAACCAGTGAAATGTCATCAACACATCTTTCATTCACACAGACTCTCCTCCCTGCATATCTGACTAGCAAATATTTAAACAGGAATGTGAAACCTTTCAGGCTGTGATGCTGACAAATGATGCAAACACTAATGAGAAGAGAACAAAGCTCATTGCACAGGCCCTGGAAAAATAACAGCTGGGGAGAAGTCATGCCCCAGCTTCAAGAGAAGTCTGAACTGGGTGGTAGAAGTGGCAAGGTGAGGCAAGAAGACTGACTCAGGTGGTTAGATCCACAGGGGCAGCAGATCCCAAAGTAGATCTTTATTCCTCCCTTGTTCCTGATGTCGATCTTCACTCATCGCTTCTCCCCTGACAGGGTTGTTGTTGTTTAGTCGTTTAGTCGTGTCCGACTCTTCGTGACCCCATGGACCATAGCACGCCAGGCACTCCTGTCTTGCACTGCCTCCCGCAGTTTGGTCAAACTCATGTTCGTAGCTTCGAGAACACTGTCCAACCATCTCGTCCTCTGACGTCCCCTTCTCCTAGTGCCCTCCATCTTTCCCAACATCAAGGTCTTTTCCAAGGATTCATCTCTTCTCATGAGGTGGCCAATGTATTGGAGCCTCAGCTTCACGATCTGTCCTTCCAGGGAGCACTCAGGGCTGATTTCCTTAAGAATGGATAGGTTTGATCTCCTGACAGGGAGGGGAGTGTTATTTTGTGACTCGCCTCAAGTGGCAAAATATCTTGGGCCAGCCCTGCCTTACACTGATTATCATGGGCCACCAAACAAGACAGCTCTGTATGAGTTAAATAGCGCAACCATTTTTCAGAGGTATAGAGGGATCTGTATTGGCAATACCCCTAAGCAAAGTTTTAAAGTGATGCCGGATCTGCCAACGGCCCGGCAAAGCTGGTGCACAGTGTTTCAAACCGGTTCAAACCAAAGCTGTTTCTCGATGCTCTGCAAACCCACTTGTGAACCAAGCCTATGGGGATTTCTTAATATTCCCCCCATATATTTGCACCACGACCAGCCATCTGAAGCCCTTGCCCTGCTTCCAAGCATCCTCGGCGCTCCCCAACGGCCTTCAAAGTCTTGCCCAGCCCTGGGCCCCCAGATGTTCATGGACTACAACTCCCATCATCCCCGGCCACTGGCCATGCTGGGTAGGGAGAGTGGGAGGTTGTAGTCCATCAATGTCAAAGGACCCGTGGTGGTGGTTTGGGAGCGGCACTCTGCACATGGCCCGGAGCCCTGATTCCGAAAGCGCCACCACCACCATGGCTTCACTTGAAAAGGGGAGGGGAAGTGGCAGTGTCTTGGAGGTGGGGAGGGAGAAGGCGGCACTCTGCACATGGCTCGGAGTCCTGAATCCGAAAGCGTCACCACCACCACAACCACAGCTTAAATTGAGAAGGAGGGGGGGGAGTGTCAGTGTTTTGGAGGTGGGGAGGTAGAAGGCGGCGGCGGCACTCTGCACGTGGCTCGGAGCCCCCTCCCCCCGCTCCCCCAAAGCGTCCTCACCTCTCCCCCCGCGCGGCTGCGGCTGCTCCGTCCACTCCAAGGCGCCTCTCTCCGGGTCCAGGGCGACCTCGCAGGCGCGCTGCCCCAGCACCAGCGAGGAGACGAGCCGGGTCCACCGGCCAGCCGGAGGGGGCGACCTCTCGCCCATGGCTCCGGTCCCCTTCAGCGGGGCTCCGGCAGCTGCCTCCGCCCGAGCGGCATCGCGGCTGACGGGGGGCGGCCCTCGCTCTCGGCGGCCCGGGGAGGATGGCGAGCGAGGCTGCCTGGCGCCGCCGCCGCCGCCGCCGCTCAGTCCGCCTGCGCGAGCGCCTCTGCCCAGCCTGGCATTTTAGAATCTGTTATCCTTCAGAATTTTCGCAGCTCCCATCTCACGGAGCATGCGCGTGGGTAGCGGCGGCGAGGGAGGGGGGCGTGGGGGAGAAAGGGAGGGGGGAGGTGAGTTCGCGCAAGCCCAGCGGCCGCCGATGAAGCCGCCGCCTCTTGCCCTCAACTGGAGCTGCCCTCACTTCTTCTTCTTCCGCTCCCTTTGGATGTTCGACGGCAGGAGGAACAGGAAGAGGGAGGAGGGAGGCGATTCTCGTGGGGTGGGTGGGTGGATGGGATCTTAGCAATGGGCCCGACGTGGAAGGGGAACCCCCAAGGGTCATCTAGACCAACCCCCTGAAGTGGCAGCGTTCTCAACTGGAGCATCCATGACAGGTGGCCGGCCAAGCTTGTCTTAAAAAACTCCAAGGAAGGAGAGTGCACCAACAGATGCAAGGAAAAATAAATAATAAATAATAATGACAATATATTTATATGTGACCCATATGGCTGGGTTACCCCAGCCACTCTGGGCGGCTTCCAACAACTGTTGGGGCAACTGTTTTGTTTTGTTTTGATGTTTTGTTTTGTTTTGTTTTGTTTTGTTTTCCCCAAAACATTTATATGCCTCTTGATTGTAGACTCAAGGATAAATAAATAGATAAACATAATGACAATATATTTATTATTTATATGTCACCAATCTGACTGGTTACCCTAGCCACTCTGGGCACCTTCCAACAAATTAAAACACAGTAAGGAGCATAGCTGCCAAGTTTTCCCTTTTCTCGCGAGGAAGCCTATTCAGCATAAGGGAAAATCCCTTTAAAAAAGGGATAACTTGGCAGCTATGGTAAGGAGAAGGCAACTATTTTATTTTATTTTATTTTATTTATTGTTTGTTTGTTTGTTTTCCCCCAAAACATTTATATGCCTCTTGATTGTAGAAAAATGACAACTACCTCCAAGCGGTTTAGCAGAGGAGGGGGAAAGGATAATAAAATAATCATCATCATCATCCACCCATGATTCAAAACATACAAAAAGTTTCAAGTCAGGATAAGGCTAGAATAAGCTAAAACTCATACAGAACATCCAGGGATCACTGCGGATTATAGGGCGGAAAGAAGCAAGAACCCATATAAAATAACCCATATAAAAGCTAGCCAAACTCAGCTACATCTTATTTCAAGGCTGGGAAAGAGACACCGTACCTCAGAGGGTGCAGTGTAGGTCGGTGACAAATTCTCTTGTGACACCCCACTTCCCTGTCTGTGAAATTTAGAATCTTCCAAAGAGCGTTGCTGAATATGACGCCACCCTGTTTGTCACCCTGATGCAGACTGTTGAGGATCTGACAACACAGGAGATGTAACAAGGAAGTGGAACGGGTTTGAGTAAAAGATGCCATATTACTTTAAGGAACTAGTTCAGTTTCATGTTTAGCAAGATGCATTCTGATTTGGTTCCTCGGTTTACCAATTCCAATACTTTCTTCTACTCTGGGCCTTTGTGCCAGCCCTTGAGACGTGATGCTTGATACAAACGTCAACAGCTATCCAGTGAGGTGGGCTTGTTCAGCTTTTGCTTTCCTGCTTGGAATCTTACTCCTCGCTGCGTAATGTGGTCCGTCAGCTAAGCCAGCCTAGACGTTATTGTCCCAGTTGGCATGTGGCGTAGCAAGATTTTTTTTAAACAAAACAAAACAACAACAACAACAACAACAACAACAACAGGAAGGTAATTTTAAATTGTGGGGGGGTCGACTAAGAGGTGGCACCATATGTGCTTTGCCCCGGGGTGCTGGCAAACCACGGTACGTCACTGCAACCATTTAAATTTCCCACTGGGGCATTGTAGGTACTAACACTCTGGGATGCCCCAGTGCTAATCAGGGCACTGCTGCTATCTGGCAGTGTCAGAGCAACCAGGCTCTAATCCCATTAGGGCTTGCTCACATGGGAGGGTGGGACGCGGGTGGCGCTGTGGGTTAAACCACAGAGCCTAGGACTTGCCGATCAGAAGGTCGGCGGTTCGAATCCCCGCAAGGGGGTGAGCTCCCGTTGCTTGGTCCAAGCTCCTGCCAACCTAGCAGTTCGAAAGCACATCAAAATGCAAGTAGATAAATAGGTACCACTACAGTGGGAAGGTAAACGGCGTTTCCGTGTGCTGCTCTGGTTCGCCAGAAGCGGCTTTTTCATGCTGGCCACATGACCTGGAAGCTGTACGCTGGCTCCCTCGGCCAATAACGCGAGATGAGCGCCGCAACCCCAGAGTCGGTCACGACTGGACCTAATGGTCAGGGGTGTGGCAACTGATGTGTCACTGTGTCACTCACTTCTGGTTTGTAACACCCATCCTCCTTCCTGCTTGGAAGGAGGCAAGCCTAGTGAAATGACTTGTGCTGAGAGGTAGTGGGTCTCATCCTCTGAGGACAGAAATCCTTGCATAATCCAGTCATGCCATTCAGACCTTCTGCATCATTACTCATCCCTAGTTAATGCTAATTGAGAGGAGACAAGCCAGGGGAGTGAACTGTGACAATATATATACAGTAGACCCAGGGCAGATCCACACTGTATATTTAAAGCATATTCAATCTAGGTTTCGATCATGTGGTTTCCTTCCAAAGAATCCTGGGAGCTGCAGATTAGCCCTATAGGGCTACTCTCCCCAGCACCATCAAAAAACTATCTATCTATCTATCTATCATCTATCTATCTATCTATCTATATGGAATCATGTGCTTTCCATATGAACGTACCCTGACCCTGAGATCATCTTCTGAGGCCCTTCTTCGTGTGCCTTCATGTGTTATTGTTATTGTTTTTATTATATATTTTGTGTTTTTATAATGTGATTTTATGTTGTAACAACCATGAGACTGCGGGTATAGGGCAGTATACTAGTATACTAGGGACCCAGGTGGCGCTGTGGGTTAAACCACAGGGTCTAGGGCTTGCTGATCAGAAGTTCGGCGGTTCGAATCCCTGCGATGGGGTGTTGTTCGGTCCCAGCTCCTGCCCACCCAGCAGTTCGAAAGCACACAAAAGTGCAAGTAGATAAATAGGGACTGCTCCGGCGGGAAGGTAAATGGCGTTTCTGTGCACTGCTCTGGTTTGCCAGAAGCAGCTTTGTCATGCTGGCCACATGACCCGGAAGCTGTCTGCGGACAAACGCCAGCTCCCTCGGCCTATAGAGCGAGATGAGCGCCGCAACCCCAGAGTCGGACACAACTGGACCTGATGGTCAGGGCCCCCCTTTACCTTTACTAATGATTATGATGGTGTGCATTGCATGTGCCTTAAATGTAAAGTGTGGGTCTGCTCCAAGTCTCCTTTTGCTGATGGGTTCCTTGAGTTCCTTGGGAGCATTTATGCCGCTAAATTCTTTCTGGTTCAGCGTACTAGTTTGCATTGGGCTCATAGTCTGGGGGAAACTGGGCTAGACAATTGCCAGGATCTTTCTACTCTGAAAGCCCTCTAGCTCAATGAATGAGAAAAGAAGACTGAGATGAAAGGATGTAGCAGGCCCACGCTAAGCCCATAGGAAGTATGTAGAGTCAAATTCATTCTGACTTCATATGCCAAAAACCATTCTAAGCTGCTTTTCACTGATCAGCACGCAGGAAAAGAACGGTCTATAAGTGTATGTGAAATGTCCTTTGATCAATGAGTGGCATTACTCACTGCGAACGCTCCTCTGAACCGTTTTTAGCCGTCTTTTAAAATAACATAGTGATTATTGGAAATAGCCTTGTCTGGGTTGGGGAAGAGCCCCCAACAAATCCTGATGGCTTGTCAAGAGGGATTCCAGCCTCTTATTCATGCCATTCTCATTTTAAGTGAAAGGCAATTGAGAGAAAGTTATTGACATAGCACAGGGCCTGGGAACGAATCCAGGAGATAATTTGCTTTCCTGTGGATGCAAATACCACAGTCGAATATGATCCGCTGAGGTTTCAGCAACAGCCTTTCCCTTTCAAAGCTTGTAAATGCCCCTAAGAGGCGGAGTGAGATGCTAAAGAGAATCTATAGGGAAGTCTCTGTTTAGGGCTTTAATAGGATTAAGATCAGGCATAAGCCCTATTAAGGTGTTCCTTCTCACATGCTTCTCATTGCTGCTGCTGCTACTTCTTTCTTCTTTGGCAATCACTCGTAGCCAAGTAAGATTGTCTTCCATGAACACGGTCTTAACAATGAATCTGTAAGTGACTGTGGAGGCCAGTTCTGGATCCACACATCCTTCCACACTGGGGACATAGGTTTCCGGGCGGGAGTTGATCATGGTGAGGGTTTGCCAAGCATGCCTTTCTCTTAGCACGTTTCTCCCTTGAGTCCTGAGTTCGAGTGTCTTCAAAGCCCATGACACCTTTGGTAAAGGCTGTTCTCCAATTGGAGCGCTCGCAGACCAGTGTTTCCCAGTTGTCGGTATTTATACTACATTTTCTTACATTTCCCTTGAGAGAGTCTTCAAACCTCTTTTGTTGACCACCAGCATTACGCTTTCCATTTTTAAATTCAGAATAGAGTACTTGCTTTGGAAGTCGATAATCAAGCATCTGCACAACATGACCAGTCCAGCGAAGTTGATGTTGAAGAATCATCGCTTCGACACTGGTGATCTTTGCTTCTTCCAGTACGTTGGCATTGGTTCACCTGTCTTCCCAAGTGATGTGTAAAAATTTTCGGAGACACCATTGATGGAATCTTTCGAGGAGCTGGAGATGGTGTTTATAAGGGGTCCATGTTTCACGAGCACACAGTAAGGTTGGTAGAACAATAGCTTTGTAAATAAGCATTTTGGTTTCCCTGAAAACACTCTGTGCTTCAATCAGGAGAAAGCTTCACTCGCAGAGCTCAGGCGATGCTGTATTTTGGCATCAATGTTGGAAAGATAACTGTCCAGTTAGGAGAAGTGATCGACATTTTCCAACGTTACACCATTGAGTTGGAGGGGTCGTTTCATGCTTGTTGGTGCAGCACTTTGGTCTTTTGGATGTTGAGCGATAGGCCACGCTTTTTCGTAAGCTTTTCATTGCATGGTGAAGACAACATGAGGCGCATTGCCACTCCTCCCTCTCCATCACATTCCCTCCCAATGGCCCAGGTGTCCAGCTCTCTCCACACAATGGGACGCCGTGAATGTCTGCAGAGGGGAGCTGGCTCTAGCTGTACAGGCTCCCATGAGTGTTAGAACCCCACACAATCAGGGTTCTAACTTGCGGGGAGGGGAGGAGCCTTCAAAAGTAGAACCAGCTCCTTGCCTTGTGGACAGATAAAAGCTGGGAAGAAGGAAGTTCACCAGACCTAGGCTGCATACACAAAAGCCTGCTTGTACGGTAGCACATAAATGCAGTTTTTCTCCACCAGGAAGAAGGCATGCTAATCCTCACATTCTGCTTTCAGTCTGTTGATTACATTTACATACTGCCTTTCCACACCCTCCAACATCCTACTGATGAAAATCAGGACATGACCCAGCCCCTCAACACACTTTAAATCCGCCCCACACCAATGCCTCCCTGCTCCCTTGCTCAGATACATCCACCCAGTGGCATAGCGTGGATTGCCAGCACATGGGGCTGCGCAGAGGTGTGGGAAACTGATGGAGTACACATGCTAATTCAACTGCCTAACGGCGTTTGCTTCACCCAGGAGATCGCATCAGCAGAGATCAGAAGAGTCATTCCGTTGTCTGGAGAGGTCACTTCCTGGTTCGCATGGAGAAGCTGTTTTCAGTGGAGCCCAGCCACGGAAGCATGCAGCTGTATTGAGGCAGCACCCAGGGGCGTAGCGAGGCACCGCAACACCCGGGGCAGCAAATTGCCATGCACCCAGGGGGGGCACGGTGTCGCTATGTAATGACGCATGCATCGTTATGTAGCGGGGTATCACCACCACCCCCCGCGCCTCCAAAGCCGCGTGCCTCCAGCTAAAAACTCCAGGTAGAAAGCCCTCTCAGTGCGGCATGCCCACCACACTGAGCAGGCTTTCTACCTGGAGTTTGTAGCTGGAGGCGCGCGGCTTTGGAGGCGCGGGGGGCGGTGATACCCCGCCACATAACAACGCATGTGCAGCATCCCGCTGCGCATGCGTGTTACGTAGCTGGGTATCGCCACCCCCCAGCGACACCAATCCACACGGTGCGGCAGGGGGGTGCCACTTGGCGCCCCCACCTCCGCGACTCCCAAGCCAAGCCTCCAGCCTCCTGGTAAAAAGTACGGACTTTTTACCGGAAGGCTGGAGGTTCGGCTTGGGAGTCGCGGGGGTGGGGGCGCCAAGTGGCACCCCCCCAAGAGTGGAACCCGGGGTGGACCACCCCCATTGCCCCCCCATTGCGATGCCCCTGGCGGCACCAGGTGTTGACGTTTTGCAGCACTAACAATTTTGCACCCCCTAACGGGACATTCAGAGATCCACTCAGAAGGCGGGATGGCTTCTGTCCTTCTGGGATGTCCTGGTCAAATTGCGGTGGTTGGGGGGTGGGGTCTGCCCTTCATCCAAAGATCACGAAGTGGTCTACAGCATAAAATTCCTAAGACAAGAAAAATAGAACAATACTTCCCATAGACCGTAGATTGTTTAATCGGCCAAAGGTCTGGTTGAAGAGGAATGCTTTCACCTGGCACCTAAATATATGTAATAAAGGCACCAGGTGAGCCTCCTTGGGGACATTCTAGATTGATTCTAGATCCTGCTGTCTGCAATGGTGCGAGTGGTTACACACATCCGAAACCCTCCCATTGATTAGGTTATCCATGCTTTTTCACCCCTGCACACGAACCAGATGAATGAAGAAGGAAGTAGTGGCTGTGTTCTTGGTATATTCTCACCCACAATGCCATTGGACAGGTGTGGCTGCATCTCACCAACACACACACACACCATTGCCAAGGACTATCTCAGTGCCAGATTACACATAAGATAAACAAGCTGCTTCTTGCTTTGTTTTTAAGGCCCTAAGATTGAGGATATGTAGAAAAGATTTCTTTTGTTTCAGCTTTCGGTAAACTAGATCAGCCACACAGCACATTAAAGACAGTGGGAAATTACAGGATCATTAAATTAGTGTAAATCGGTGGACGCACAAGCCTTAATTTTTCGATTGCGGCAAACTTTAAATGTTTTGCCTTTTCCTCTTCCTGGTTGAATGCAGAAGGAGCTGGTGTTTTTGTGTGTCCTATGCCATGCAATCATGGTGGGAACGGGGACGTTAATAATCAGAATTGAATTACAGTTAGGATTGGAGCAGAATGATTTTGAACTCGCGCTGTTTGCGTCAGAAATAAAGTTTAGCTGATTAGCCAAAGCTCTTCACAGGATTAAAGAGCTAATCAATCAGTGTTAGCAGGGTCGGATTTTCAGTGTAAGTTGTTGCTAGTACTAGACGTGGGTAGTTACTGTAGAGAAGCTGTTAATACTATTATGCTTTACTGGCAGATACAACACAATACCTATTCATTCTATCCTTACTTAACCTGGGAATCTGCACAGCCCATCTGAAATGTGGAAACTGTTCCCTTTATCATTGTCTCGCTTGTATTGATTGGGATTTGAAGCAGAGATGGGGAATCTGTGGCAATCCAAGTTGTTGAGTTCCCTCAGCTCTGACCACTGGTCTGACCACTGAGCAGCCATGGCTGAAGAGGCGAAAGAAACCGGGGGGGGGCAGGGGCTAGACTATCCACCACCACATTTTTGGCCAAGCAGGAAAGCTAAGCTTCCCATTGCCGTGGGATGGTTGATCAGGCAAAACAGATTGTTGATGTAGTCAATCAAGGCTGCCTGATATTCATGAGCTCCTTGGAGGAAAGGTGAAATATAAATATACTAACAATAAAAGTCCTATTTTTTTTTTTTACTTTTGATCAACTGCTAGTTTCTCAAATGTCTTCCTGCCATAAGTGTGTGTGGCTGTGATAAAACGTATCTCAGAAGTATAGAATTTCAAAGCTTATACAGTGGAACTTCCATTTCCGTTTGTCTCGGAAGCCATACATTTCGGCTTTCGAAGGCTGAAAACCCGGAAGTAATTGCTTCCGTTTTCGAACGATTTTCGAAAGTTGAACAGCTTCTGGAGAGTTTTTTTCTTACTGACTTTGCCGACCGCCCTTTGCGCCTCGGTTGTTGAACGTTTTGGAAGTCGAACAGTCCACTCTCTCTCTCTCTCTCTCTCTCTCTCTCTCTCTCTCTCTCTCTCTCTCTGTATCCTGTAAAATAAGCAGGTGTAAAATATGTACCGTATGTCTAAAAACAGACAACATGTGTCATGTGCTGACTGACATAACACCATGCTGCCAACTTAAGGACCATGCATGGAGTTACCAGGAAATCACCAACTTCCATCTTTTACTATAAGCCAAAAAGTTTCTTCTTGCTATTAGTATGTACGATGTTGGATTGCAAGCTCCACACCCTTAACTCTGTTCTATCATACCGTTGGTTTGTATTAAATGGGAAAATGTGAATTAAATTGTGAAACCCAATTTCTCTTTTTTTTGTAAAACATTTTATTGAATTTTCCAAATAGACACATTTAAAACAATAAACAAACAAACATTCAAAAACAAATAAAACACACACAACTATCTTTTTAACAATTCTTCCCAAATTTCTCCTTCTCAATGCTCTGCCGAGCTTGACTTCCCTCCCTCCCCTCATTTGGTTTTCTATTCAGCTCTTATCTCGCAGTTCCTTTATTCCATCCATTTAAAATCAATTCGTAGGATTTATTTCAGTCCTGCAAGTTTTTTTAAACTTCTACAGTTCTTTTCCATATAGTCCACAAATTTACTCCAGTCTTTTTGGAACCTTGTTTCCCCCTGGTTCCGGATCCTGCTAGTCAGTCTCGCTAGTTCCGCATAGTCTATCATTTTTGTCTGCCGCTCTTCAATCGTCGGTAAATCCTGAGTTTTCCATTTTTGGGCTAATAAAGTCCTAGCCGTGGTTGTCGCATACAAAAATATTATATAGTCCTCCTTTGCAATCTCTTGTCCAATAATTCCTAATAAAAATGCCTCTGGTTACCCAATTTCTCTTTTTAATCAAGGCACTCAGTTAAACTTTTTGGCGTAGATACTGTTGCACACCGTTGTGTGCAATCTATCAGACATCTCCCGTTTGGTGACCCAACGCAACAGAAGACAAGTTCTTCCATAACCATCAGATGAGACTGACAGTAGAAGGAGCTCTTGTTCAATGAAGCCAGCTGTTTCCGTAACCAGTCCTTACCAATCAGTTGTCGCAGAGGCCAAACTAATTTAGTCAAAATATATTTTATTTAATTTTGCAACCCACCTTTCTTGAATGAGAACACTAGCCAGGTAATACTCAGAGAGGGGGAGAGGGTAAATGCCTCAAAAAAAAATCCATGCAGATATAGATGATTAAACCTCCAAAATTTAATTTTGTATAAAAAGAAAAGAATGCACATAAAATTCAAGTCTGCTAAAGAGTGCCAAAGAACTAGAGGCCCGCCCGGGCATCCTTTTTATTGTGCATTCATGAGTATTTGTCTTCATTTATGGTATTGTTTATAATCACTTACCCGGTATTATAAATCTCTTGCAGAAGCCCCCAACTCGCTTCTTGCCAAGCAGGCCTTCCTAGCCTTTACTGGCAGCCGCATTTGGTCAAAAGGCATGGAGGCCATCTGTGAACGTCATTCCCTCCCAGCTTTCTCCGCTCTGATCGCTTGGGACAATGATAAAATCCGTAAATGGATTCCAGATAGGGACGAAGCGCTGGCCCGGCCCTATCTAATGCGGCCAACCTATCCACCTGGTATCCTCGCGTGAAGGCAGTCAGAACCATGGCTCACTATTTGAGCGACCTGATGAACCCTTCACAAAGAAGGGCCTTCACACCTGCCCACTTCCATTCCATTCCCACAGCATTTTTACAGGGTATCTTTTCCAACACTCCCCCCGATCTCCGACTCTGCCCGTGCAACAAGGGAAAGATAGAGGATTTTATCCATTTTTTCTTTCACTGCCCCCTATACGACACAATAAGACCAAGGCTCCTCATACTAATTCCTTCGCTTATCGCCTTGGAAGATGACCGCATGAAATTTCTATTGGTGGACGCTAACCCCAGGGTTACCCGTGGAGTGGCCATCTATATCTTGCAGGCCCTGAAACTCAGAGCTCTCTCGACTGGCTAATTCTCTCTAGACACAGATTTCACTAAACATTCTCCAATGGACAAAACACACATGATGCATCCTAGTTTTTACCAAATTCTGTTTTATATCGCATGTTTTTATATCCGATGCTTTGTAAGTGTTTTCAATACATGCTCTGTATAATAGCGGTAGGTTACCGCTAGGATTTTTTTTTTTATGTTTTATGTGTTATGTGCTATGGCCAACCGGCTAATGCAATAAAATTTTTGATTTGATTTGATTTTGGTATTGTTTGTTTGTTTCTATCCTGCCATTTCCTCAGAAGCAGGTTTCTTTTTTTTTCGTAACTCTAATTTATTTTATTTTTTATTTTTTTTGAATGATATTTATTTATTTTTTCCATCACCAAACCTGAACTCAAATGAAAAGAAATGCAGAGAACTAGAAATGTATTAAAAGTTATGGTTAAAAAGTATTTCAACTATCTATGCAATTAAAACAATGTGGGGGAAAAAACTATTAAAATGCAGATATGATGGTATTGGAATATATATGATCCCGCCTTCAATGCTGTTTGTGCCTGCAAAGGTTTTGGGATAGACCTAGTGCTTTGTTTCTGATGAATCCATGCTCTGTAGCAGGCATCCCCAAACTGCGGCCCTCCAGATGTTTTGGCCTACAACTCCCATGATCCCTAGCTAACAGGACCAGTGGTTGGGGAAGATGGGAATTGTAGTCCAAAACATCTGGAGGGCCGAAGTTTGGGGATGCCTGCTCTGTAGCTTCCTGCTGTCATCCTGTAACTTGGCACAACTCATTTCTGAGTTGCTGTTCTTTTGTCTTGACTGGTTGAGCTATAGCGCAAAGAATATCTTTCCGGACAGTGATGATGCTGTAACATCAGGGAAGCATTACAGAACAACAAATAAAGCAGAACGACATGTGGACAGTCCAGTATAAATCCACTACAAATGTGGTATTAGTGTGCCGGTGACTTGTTGCAGAATTCACCCACGAAAGACAGCGATCTCTAGGGCCCTAGAACCATTTCCAATTCTCATTTAGATTTGGAGTTTTGTGTGACCGCAGCATATTTTGTTTTGCTTTTCAAAGTTTGCTGAAACCTCACATGGAAAGGGAACTAAGCTCCTCATTTATATGCTAATCAATAGCACAAATGACTTCAACAAGTATTTGTTACCAATTGTTTGTGGAAGGAGGAACATGCCATTTGAAAAGAGAGCCTTCAAAAAATATGTGAAATAATCTCTCCCGTACTGGGTTCACATCCTCAATTGTTATCAGATATTCTGGGAATTAAAGCAAGTTGTGTTTGAACGGAATAATCTTCCCTTTGATCGTTGTCCGGCTGAATATTGAAGTAAAGATTAAGATGACAGCTGGGTATGAAGTTGTCTGAATTGCTGATACAAGGATGCAAATGAGCTCTGTTGCTTTGCCTAAAAGTGCAGAGCCCAGCTTTTTCCACACTGTGTCTTTTGACAACTCAGCATATACGTTGGGCCAAGCTGTCTGGCTTTCGCTCTCATTTCCTTATAGCATCAGATGGATGTCTAAGGATGTCGGGAACAGCATACATAATTAGCCACAGTCAATTAAACGTGCCTCAGAAAGAGGAAAATATTTATCTCTGCAGATTAGAGTTGCCAGCTGACCGGAAAAAAACAAAGCCCTGGCCTGCTCTTCTGCTTTTTAAACTGTAGTCGAAATCAACATGTGATTCCCCCCCCCCCCGAATAGCGATAATCCTGATCACCTACGAATGGCTGCAGATCAAGCTACTGCTAAAATGTAGGAACTAGAGGGGAAATGGCACTTTTGTACGGTAAGTCAGGGAACACTACTGCCATGGTAACTGTCTATTCCACGGGTGTCAAACACAAGGCCCGGGGGCCAAATCCGGCCCGCCAGACCTCGTCATGTGGCCCGCCGAGTGCCCCAGCCAGCGGGACCCAGCAGCGGGACCTTGCTGCTGAAGCACCGCGCCGACAAAGCGCCGACAAACAGCTGGGGCCGGGGGGGGGTAGAAAGGCGGCCGGAGCAGCGCTGCATGGAGCGCCCCGAGCCACAGCAGGAGAAGGAGGAGGCAGCTTGCCGGGTCAGCGCCCGGCAGCGCCGCACGGAGAGTCCCGAGCCATGGCTCGGCGCCTGGATACGGCTGCTGCTGCTGCTGCTGCTGCTGAAGCACAGACAAAGCACCCAGCAGCGCCGCATGGAGGAGGAGGAGGATTCAAAGTGCTACAGAGCACTGCTGCGTCCCAGAGGCTCGGGACTCTCCACACGGTGCTGCTGGGCACCGACCCGGCAAGCTGCTGCCTCCTCCTCTTTTTGCCTCCTGAACGTGAGCTCAGCAGCGGCTCAGCCTCACGAACGTGCAACTCTGAGGCTTTACACACTTCTCCTAAAACGGACACCCGCTGCACGGTAAATGCTTTTTGCCCCTGGGTCCCTTTGCGCTCTTTTCTTGCGCTGAATCAAGGCGGCGACCCCCCCCTTCCCTTTCTTTCTTCCTCTCTCTCGTTCTTATTCTTTCTTTCCCTCTCCTTCCTTCCTTCTTTATCTCTGTCTTCTCTCCCTCTTTCTTTTTCTTTCCTTCTTTATTCCTTCTTTCCTACTCTTCTTTCTCTCACCTCTTTCCTTCCTCTCTCCCTCCTGCTCCCTCTTTTCTTTCTTTCTTTCTTTCTTTCTTTCTTCTTTACTTCCTTCCTTTCTTCCTTCCGTCCTTCCCATCTTTCTTCCTCTCCCTCATTCTTATTCTTTCTTTCCCTCTACTTCCTTCCTTCTTTCTCCCTTTCAGTCTTATCTCCCTCTTTCTTTTTCTTTCCTTCTTTATTCCCTTCCTTATTTCCTACTCTTCTTTCTCTCCCCTCTTTCCTTCCTTCCTCTCTCCCTCCCACTCCCTCTTTCCTTCCTTCCTTCCTTCCTTCCTTCCTTCCTTCCTTCCTTCCTTCCTTCCTTCCTCCCCTCCCTCTCCCTCTCCCTCTCCCTCTCCCTCTCCCTCTCCCTCTCCCTCTCCCTCTCCTCAGAAACATAGGATGCTGCTTTATACTTCTGGCCCTTAAACCCTGGAACCAGGAGAGCAGCTCCAGTGAGTCAACCTCAGCCAGTCCCTTTGGTGAGGGGTGGTGGCTCACTGGCAGAACATCTGTCCTGCATGCAGAAGGACCCCAGCATCTCCAGGTACTAGTAGCTCTGCAAAGGTCCTGCATGAAACCCTAGCGAGCCTCCACCACCCAGTGCAGTTACCAAAAATCATTTTTCAATAAATTGTACAATAATTGTACATTTGAATATCTACTTGCCATTATTCTGACTATGTTTCTGCTTTCAGAGCTAGTTATTACTTACATTATTACAAAAAACAGTAATAATTGAATGCAGTGACAATAATTTATGATAATAAAGAGTGGACACATAGTCCTACAGATACAACCGGCCCTTTGAGGGTGACCAAACTGCTGATGCGGCCCCCGATGAATTTGAGTTTGACACCCCTGGTCTATTCAGTGCAGAATACTGCCATTTTACAGGAACTAATCCCACCCCCTAAGTCAAAATCTGTGAATATTGACTGATTTTTACTTGTTGGGTTTGAATGAAAAGATTATGAGGGGTAGGGTTGCCAGACTCAATACAGTGGTACCTCGGTTTATGAACACAATTGGTTCCGGAAGTCTGTTCATAAACTGAAGCATTCATAAACTGAAGCGAACTTTCCCCATTCAAAGTAATGGAAAGTGGATTAATCTGTTCCAGACGGTCCGCGGAGTACTTAAACCTAAGCGTTCATAAACTGAAGCAAACTTTCCCATTGAAAGTAATGGAAAGTGGATTAATCCGTTCCAGACGGGTCCCCGGAGTACTCAACCTGAAGCGTACTTAACCCGAAGCATTGGTGTAATTGGTTCTGGAAGTCTGTTCATAAACTGAAGCATTCATAAACTGAAGCGAACTTTCCCATTGAAAGTAATGGAAAGTGAATTAATCCGTTCCAGATGGGTCCGCGGCGTTCGTAAACCGAAAATTCGTAAACCGAGGTGTTCATAAACCGAGGTTCCACTGTAGAGGCCAGGACTTCTGTGCCTTTAATTGCCCTGCTCTCTTTTGAGTCTGGGAACCTTAAAGAGAAACCAGCAGACCCTTTGTTTAAGCAAAGGGTCTGCTGGTTTCTCTTTAAGGTTTCCAGACTCAAAAGAGAGCAGGGCAATTAAAGGCACAGACGTCTTGGCCTCTATTGAGTCTGGCAACCCTAATGAGGGTCTGGGCACCAACAGTGCAGTGGGAAAAGTGCACAATTGCCTCTCATGACAGAATCACTGTGCAGGAGCCTCTGCTGTTTTTCGGGGTGGAAAATGGCCTGGGTGGAGGCTGGCTGAGCAGCAGGTGCCTGTTAATACCACATGTTTGGTGGAAATATGGGGATTCAGGGCCAGCCCTGCCATTAGACACTGTCCCATCCCCACTATCAAGAAGAAGAAGAGTTTGGATTTGATTTCCTGCTTTATCACTACCCGATGGAGTCTCAAAGCGGCTAACATTCTCCTTTCCCTTCCTCTCCCACAACAAACACTCTGTGAGGTGAGTGGGGCTGAGAGACTTCAAAGACATGTGACTAGCCCAAGGTCACCCAGCAGCTGCATGTGGAGGAGCGGAGACCTGAACCCGGTTCCCCAGTTAGGAGTCTACCACTCTTAACCACTACATCACACTGGCTCTCAGTAAGTAAGATTGACTTATGTACTTACTGCATTTGTATCCCAGCTTAGGCTGAGAGGCAGTTACTGGCTCAAGGTCACCCAGTGAGCTTCATGGTCAAATGGGGATTTGAACCCTAGTTTCCCAGGTCCTGATCCAACATTATAGCCACCACACCACGCTGAGTCTTGGGCCATGCCAATTAGAAGGTTGGCAATTCAAATCCCCGTGACGGGGTGAGCTCCTGTTGCTCTGTCCCAGCTCCTGCCAACCTAGCAGTTCGAAAGCACACCAGTGCAAGTAGATAAATAGGTAGCGCTGCAGCAGGAAGGTAAATGGTGTTTCCGTGTGCTCTGGTTTCCATCATGGTGTCCTTGTTGCGCCAGAAGCGGTTTAGTTATGCTGGCCACATGACCCGGAAAGCTGTCTGTGGACAAATGCCAGCTCCCTCGGCCTGAAAGCAAAATGAGCACCACACCCCATAGTCGCCTTTGAATGGACTTAACCATCTTGCTTCATTTGGTTGGCCTTGCAGGAAGAAATAATGGAAGAGGAAATCTGTGGCAATGTCTGGGAAGGGCTAAGGCTCAGTGGCAGAGGAATTGTTTTGTTTGCAGAAGGTCCCAGGTTCAAATTCTGGCATCTCCAGATGGGGCTGGAAGAGACCTCTGCCTGAGGCCTTGGGAAGCTATTGCCAGTCATTGTGGACATTACTGAGCTTTATCAGGTGTAGAGAACCTTGTCCCATCAACCCTGGACATTGGTCGTCATATATTAGAGTGCTGCCCAAGAACCCCATTTCGGATTGCAGATATTTTAGGGTGTCCACCAGATGTCGCTTGGAATTCTCCACCTTTGGTAAAACCAACAGATTTGTTGTGTTGCTATGTACTCCCTGACACAGACAGCTGTGATCATTTACCTGTTTCTTCCAAAGACTTTTGCAGCAATAATGCAATGATTGTTTAAAATAATCAAAACAATTAAAACCTGTAGCTCAGTGGTGGAGCATCTGCTTTGTTCCAGTCCCTGGCATCGTCAGTTAGTGCTGGGAGAGAAGCCTGCCTGAAACTGCCTGAGGCAGTACTGACCAATGGTTTGATTCAGTAAAGGGCAGCTGCCAATGTTCCTCATAAAAAATGCTCCCCATAATTCTCAGATGAGCCCTGCCTTCTACACCTTCCTTCTATGTCACCAAAGGGACATGGAATCCATCTGATTTTATCCATCTGAAAACATCAGCATAAAGCTGAAGGCAGAGCTAATATAAGAGCAAAGGCAGAGCTAATATAAGAGCGACGTCTTCAACTGCCAAGGAAGCCCTCCTTCACAGCTGAAGTTCCTTCTTCAGGTTGCTCACTCAGGTCTGTCCTGAACTTTTGTGGGGATGGGAAACCGGGAGCTAGTAACCAAATTCAGCCTCGTGCTCCACCCACTGACTTTGGCCACCTTTCCTTTGAAAAAACATTTGCTGGGAGTGTATTATTATTCCATTTCTCTGCAATGGGTATAATTAGATTACTCAGTCGTTCTTGATAGGACGGCATAGCGTAATTACTGCCTGTCTTCAGAGGAGACAGGTCCAGAACAGCATCTCATACAGAAATACAGGGGATTAGTTCATCTAAGGTCAGCTGGTCCCAGGACTTAATGGTCAAGATGTGGTCATCTAGCTTAGTTGTTTTTGAAAGAGCTCTTGCTCATTCTGCTGAGTGGAGCCCTGGAATTTTGCCCCAAAGGCTTATTATGCTGACAATGCCACTGTAGTTAGTTCTTTTTTTTCAACCCTCCATATAGCTATTTGGGGGTGTAGGTGTGTGAGTGAGAGTCCAATTGAGACAGAAGTGTGCTTCAGTCATCAGACTTGGGAGTTTCTGTGTCTCAATAGCTTATCGTTGCTGGCAATATTCCCAAAGTGACAAGGACTCTGCAATTCTGGGCCACAAGTGAATCTTAATCACAAGCCATCTGCTAGCAGAAGCGTCCCTGTTGTTCTAGTTAAAAGGCGGTTTGTGCCTCTTGGTAACCCTCGGAAAGAGCAAAAATGTATAAATTGGATTTCTCCTGCCAGAATGACTGCACTTCTTTTGTCGCAGCGGTTTTCGGTCTCTTTTCTGTGCTTCGGAACGATTTCGGAAACGACGCTTTTGCCACCCACAATGATATGAGAGAGCTCTCTTGCCACCAGCTCTTGGGAAAGCCCGGCAAGGATCCCTAAACTGAGAACAACAAGGCAATTGTTATGCAAGTGCCATTGGGAAGATGTTTCGAACCAAACGCTGGAAGGAGAAAAGGCTGCGTACATTGAACCTGTGTAAGACAGACATCATGGTACTGTACGGTCAAGAGAACATCAGGGAATATACCGTAAGAAGAGATCAGGGATATTAAGACGAGATCAGGAATGAAGATGGTTTCTCTGCAAAATTGTATCAGGGAAGGGCAGCTCTGAGCAGATCCTTCTGTCTTGGTTCCTTTCTTCATCAGGCCTGTATGGACACGTCATGGATTCATCTTCTTTCACCCCACCTATTAATTCCTGGTCGTTGACATTCCTTGTGTTACCCAGCCTTCTTCACACTGTTGCTCTGCCCTTGGCAATTCTGTTTCTAATGGATATTAACATATAAACGAGAGCAGTGAGGCCTCCCAAAGTGAGCTCCACTTGCAAACTTATTTCTGAATGGCTGCACTTGCAACTAGGGATGACTGGATATGCCAATTTTGTTTTTTTTCTCAGTTTCTCCTTTTCCCAATCTTAAGTTCAGTTCTCTTCATTTGCACATCAGTTTACAGATTCTGCGGGTAACCTGCTTCTGTTCCTCCCTCTTCACTCCTCTTCTGGTCCTGGGAGAAAGTGGAGTAGGACGAGGAGCTGTGGAAGTCCTTGACTCTACGCCAGCCTGGCCTCTCTCTCCCTTCTCCTGCACCTGTTCTCCAATCCTCCAGCTCGTTTCCAGTCTTGCAGCTTCTCCTGCCTCTGCCTCTCATCCCCTGGCTATTACAGGCTCCTCCACATCACTGATCCCTTCTTCTAAGTCAGTCTCCAACCCCGCTTCTCCACCACCACTCAGTGTCCAGCCAGTCCCCAACATCGCTCTGGAAAAATGCCTCTCTAGAAAACCCACGTGCAACCACTCTGAACGAGGAGGCATCCTACGTTGGGA
Source organism: Zootoca vivipara (assembly GCF_963506605.1). NCBI lineage: Eukaryota > Metazoa > Chordata > Lepidosauria > Squamata > Lacertidae > Zootoca > Zootoca vivipara. The sequence goes on from NC_083285.1 coordinate 9,321,114, forward strand.
ATAGGGACTCATGTAGCGCTGTGGTCTAAACCACTGAACTTCTTGGGCTTGCTGATCGGAAGGTCAACAGTTTAAATCCCTGCAACGGGGGTGGGGGGAGAGCTCCCATTGCTTTGTCCCAGCTCCTGCCAACCTAGCCGTTCGAAAGCACGCCAGTGCAAGTAGCTAAATAGGTACCGCTGCGGTGGGAAGGTAAACGGCGTTTCCGTGCTCTCTGGCTTCCGTCACAGTGTTCCGTTGCGCCAGAAGCAGTTTAGTCATGCTGGCCACATGACCCGGAAAGCTGTTTGTGGACAAACGCCGGCTCCCTCGGCCTGAAAGCGAGATGAGCGCCGCATCCCAATAGCCACCTTTGACTGGACATCACCGTCCAGGGGTCCTTTACCTTTTCCCCCTAAGCTGGGTGTGTGTGAGAACCACAAACATCAGGTATCACAGAGATCAGTATGTTAACTATTGATTTCCCAACCCTGCCCTTGTGAATAGCTTGCATGTCTGATTGGAATTCCGTGCTTCTGTTCCTCCCGAGCTGATTGTTCTCTGGTCCCGGAAGAGCAGAGAGGAGCTACATAAATAAGCTCCTCACCTCCAAGGTGGAGATTGCCAAGGTACTGTAAAGCAGTCACAGCTGCTAGCAGCTCTCTTGCTAGCAGCCTCCAGGGGCATCTCTCATTAGGATCTCATGATGAAGTCATAACAGGGTCCTCTGGGGAAGCGACTTGCTATTCTTCCTTCAGAGGGCAATAACAGCAGGCTCAAAGGAGGCCAGTTGGTTTTGTCCTGCTGCTAGACCCAGCGCTTGTTCTTACAACAGCACAAGTAATTAATCCTCTCCTCTGGGGTTGCCATGGGGAAAGAGGAAGGTTGTTCAGCGGTGCTTTGGGAGGGCAATGACTCTTCCTCACCTGCCTTCCCAACCTCGCCGCTCCTGCTCAAGATAACAAAAAAAAAGGTGCTCTCTCCTATTCAGGCACCTTCAAATAGATTGGGCGTATGGCTGTGCCGCTTTTGCCAAGAGCTCGTTTCTTAGCCCTTTCCATTCCTCCCAAAGCCGCCCAGAGGACCCAACACCAAACGGAAGCAAAAAGAACAACAGAAGGGAAGCAATGGATGGAATAACCTTGACTAAGACTGCTAGATCGAAACATCGAGGTGCATTTGTCCTCCCAAACTGCAGCAGTTCATTCCAGCCTGCAGCAGTTCACATTTCGCCTCGCTCAGATGCAGCTAGAAATAATGGACCAGTAGATGCTGGTTCATTAGGGCGCATGGGGCACTGCCCCACTGATTTCCTTTTTCCTTTAGCCAGCTCCCATCTGTCTGCTTTATTTCTCACGTCCAGTCTAAGGGTGGCACCAGCTGCCAGTGTAGTCTCAGTGTTGTCCTTGTAGAAAACAGCAGGGAGAAGGATGGGGACAAAACTAGAGTTCCTTGGTTCTGTTTGTCATTGGCTCTGGTTCTACCTTCTATGACCCCACGACCCCTCCACCCCATTCCTTATGGCCACTAGTCATCACTGCTTCCCATTCCACTGGCAGTGCAGATGGTACAGAACGGAAATATTTGTCTGCTGGAGTTAAGAGCTGCTTGAAAGGATGGGCGCTCTTGTTCCCAAAGGGTAACTCTGTTGGTTCCATACAGATCTTTGGCCCAGTTGTAATGTTACCACAGGGATGCAATGCTTTGGGGGGGGGGTCCTTTGTCTCTTCAAGGTAGCATGTGAGGTCCCAGCTGATGTGCAAGGAGCCTATTTATTTATTGACTTGCAAATTTATAATTCCCACTTACAACACACACACGGTGTGACCAGAAAGTTTGGTGAATGGTCACAGAAATCGGACAGTGAGGAATATTTGAACATTAGGGTGATGACTTTTTCATTCCCCCCCCCTCAAAAATTATTTCCTGTAGCACAAATGGATGAACTTTTGCCTATTAATGACTAAAATGAGGTATATTCCATTGAAATATTTAAAAAGGTTACGCACAAACCGTTTTTAATTTTTTTGTATGCCGTTTTACCATTTCATAAAATTGTATTAGCAATTCTATATATATTTCATATCAAATTTGGACACAACACCACATTGCACAACGGGGAGTGTTCTTAGCAACATAGGGTATACAAATGTCACACCTGCGCAAGGTAAAAGCCCCTTTTTGGGACCTCAAAACTCAGCCAGCAGACCCTGCCGGGCATGCTGGGAAAAGAACCTACAGGAGAGGTAGCAAAACATCGTCCTCTAGCGGCGTCTATACTATTACTGCAGCTAAAAAAAAGCTTCCTTGTGTGTTTGATGACCCTATATAATGTTGTATATATGTGACTCTAAAGCTTGGGTTCAATTTTATATCTGCTTACAGAGACTTCAAAAATGATCAAAAAACTGATAAATAATTTTTTTAAAATAATTTTGTGCGTGAGGTGTTTTTTTTAATCAAATCTCTTTGAAAGTAAGATTTTATCTAATCTTTAATGAAAGCTCATCAAATTATGATACAGGGAAATGAGGTTGTAAAAAAAGCCATCACCCTATTGAACATACATACCTTACAGGCCTTCAAAGTAGGCCCCCTCTGATACAATGCACCGTTGACGATGTTCGTAGAACTGCTGGAAACTTCTGCAAAAGTCCTCTTTTCATACTGCTTTCAGTTCCCTCATCAGAGCAGCTTGGACATGCAAAATGTTGGAAAATCTGTGCCCTTTCAATAGATGCAGTGCAGATTTCAGTTTTGGAAAAAGAAAGAAATCTGGTGGGGGCAGATAGGGAGAATATGGAGGGTGGGACGACTCAGTAACCTCAGTAACAATTTCACGTGGAATATGCCATTCTTCCGCCATCTTTCGGACGGACAAGCGCTGATCTCATATTAATAACTCATTAACTCGGTCGACATTTGCCACGGTTCTGCTCGTCGGCGGTCTGCCAGACCGAGGGTCATCTTCAATGGTTTACCGCCCTTCACGGAAATGCTTTTGCCTCAGTCCCTCAGATTTCCTTTGTGTGAAAGTTCAGGGACAGGGATCCGGCCTGTATCTTCCACTGCAAAGACAGACACAAAGAATTCATTCAGCTTCCTTGCAACCTCTTTTTCTTCCTTCAGCACACCCTTGACTCCAGGCATCTCTGTAGCAGGTCTCTTGCAGCTTATGTATTTAATGTTTGTTTGTTTGTTTGTTTTGTTGGTGGTACTCTGTAGGTTCTTCACAAGTGCCCTCCAAATTCTTCTTTTCTAAAAGCACCTCCCCATTGTTCGCTTGCATTTCTCTTGCCAAAGTTTGCCTTCCTTTTTTGTTCTCCTCATTTGCACAATTTTCCAAAGAAAGCCATCTTGCCTCTTAATAGCTTCTTTGACCCTGCTTGTTAACCACACTGGCCTTTTCTTGGCCCTGACGCTCTTTCCTGATCTGCAGTTCTAGCCGAACATCTTCCATTGCGGTTTTTAGAGAGATTTCTTATTAATAAGGATATTTCTCCCTTCCCTTTTTTCCAACGGGTTTATCATTTTCAATTTCACATCTGCCTTGATCAGAGTTGTTAACTATAGCCTTCCCAAAGACAATCCAATTCAATTAACGAGAAACCAAAACAACCTTTCAGTGTCGCATGTTATGTTAGAGGCTTTCCAAATACTGGGAGATTAACAGCTTTAAAGGGTAACACACTTACCAGATGAAATTGGGGTGGCTTTTTTGGTTAATTGAATTGGGTTGACTGTATGTTCTGGGTTGTTTCTTTTCCTAAATAAATAAAATAGTTCAAATGCTCAATGTGATCTGGTTTGGGCAGCTTCCGTAGTAATAGAATCATGTCACATTCCTATGTTCACCAGCACCGTCAAGCATGTTTAAACAGAGTCCTGCTGCTACATCTTTTGGTAGACGGTGCCAACCTTTTCCTTGGCTCATTGGACAGGCTGGGCAACAGAACAGCTGGTTATTCTGGCCAGTCAGCAGTGCCTAAGCATGGGAAGGGCCACAGGGGCGGTTATCCTGGGTGCAAAATTCTTTGTGGCACAAAATTTCAAAAGAAAAAGAAAGAAAGTAGTAATACCTTACACAGAAAATCTCCCAATGTTTGTGTGGACAGGCTGAGGAGCAGATTCGGGCAGCGGCCGGTTTCTAGGGCACCCTCCGCACGGGGTTTATGAAGATACTCACTCCTGACCAATTCCCCATCCCACTCTCCGCCGTGCTCGTCTCAAGTGATTTGATATTTGCACATTGAAGGTACCCAGAAGTCAGCGTGGTAAGGCCTTTCATTGACTTTATTCAATAATGGACTGGTGGAAAGGACTCAGGGAGTGCTAATGGTCCATTCAGCCCGGACACTGAGATCCAGCACTGAGGGCCTTCTGGCGGTTCCCTTATTGCGAGAAGTGAGGTTACAGGGAACCAGACAGAGGGCCTTCTCGGTAGTGGCACCTGCCCTGTGGAATGCCCTCCCATCAGATGTCAAGGCAATAAGCAACTATTTTACTTTTAGAAGACAACTGAAGGTGGCCCTGTTTAGGGAAGTTTGTAATATTTGATGCTGTACTGTTTTTAATATTCGGTTGGAAGCTGCCCAGAGTGGGTGGGGAAACCCAGCCAGATGGGCGGAGTATAAATAATTATTATTATTATTATTATTATTATTATTATTATTATTATTATGGGTTAGGGGGCGCAATACTTGACTTCCCCTGGGTGCTGTAAACCCACATAACGCCACTACTATTCCTGCTAGGAGCCAGGACCTGGTTCGGGACCCCAAGGATATCACAACTGGGCCTTTAATAAGAAATGTTGGTTATATTCTAGTTTCACATTTGGGGATAAGAATCATTCCCTTAAACTAAAGCAGGAGCGGGTAGCTGTGATGTAACAGATGTGGTGTTGCTGAACTACAACTCCCATCAGCACCAGCAAGCATGACAAATGCCAGGGAATATGGGAGTTGTAGTTCAGCAGCATTTAGAAGGCCATAGGGTCCCCCACGCTTGCAATATAAGAATGATATTGTATTTTTAATATTCTGTTGGGAGTCGCCCAGAGTGGCTGGGGAAACCCAGCCAGATGGGCGGGGTATAAAGATATTATTATTATTATTATTATTATTATTATTATTATTATTATTATTAAATATCATGACTAGTAAAAAAAAAAACTTCTCCCAAGCAATTCATAAAGAGGGCAGCAGGTCTGGATCATAAGGAGTGAAAGAACAATAGGGATTTTTTTATTTGTATTTCAAACATCTCTCACTTTTCCACCGCACTTTGGAGAAGTTTCTCAAAGATGATGGTGAATGACATACTCATTTCCTCCGGCTACTTGTGAAATCTCATTTTAATGATCATACACGCCAGAAATATTTCTACCGTACTTCAGTGCCTCACTAGAAAAGATTAATCCTCTGAGCCTTTTCCATTTAGAATGCTTCTGACTTCTGAGATAGTCTGGTTGCCCTCTCATCTATTTCCCAAGAAGCAGGGATTCTCTGGTGGTCCTCTGTCTGTATTCTAAGGACACTTCTTGTAATAAGATAGAAAGACCCTGAAGCAATTGTCAAGATCTTTCGAGTGAACTTGAAATTGAATTACTGAAGATTTAGAAACGAACCTGGTCTTGCTTTTGCATGATTTTCAGCCTCATTCAGGGAAGCATCTAAGGAAAGTGTGATATGAGTGTTGCACTCTTTCGTGCAATTGCTCGCCTGCTGGCAGGCTTTCTTGCACAAGCCCCTGTCGCAAATGGATATGAAGTTGGGTAGCAACACGTACAGTACATCAAAAGGATTTTGTTGATGCATTAGGAGGGGGGGGGGACTGAAAACCAGGGCCTTTCTTTTAGGATTTACAGCACACTGGCCTCCAGCAGTCAAAGTCGGGAACTTTAGACTCTGAACTTAATGACTATATGGTGGGAGGGGGAGGGGCGTCACAAGGGGGGTGAGGGGGATGTGGTGTACCCTGGGTGTCATGCCTGGGGTGGTGACAACAACCCCTCCCCCGGGCAGATCGCCGTGGCAATGCTCGCACCCCTGGCGGGCAAATTTTCACGATTGGCACAATCGCCGTCGTGAAAATCCGCCCGCCTATTGCCAAATCCACCCGGCGATCAGCGGGCGGCACTTTGACATGGTTTTATGTGATCGTTGGTTGGATTTGCGCAATCTGCGGGCGTATCTGTTTCGCGGCCAACCCTCCCTAAAAATCGGTCAACAACTTTGGGGTACCCTCCTTAAAAAAAGCCCAACAAAAATTGCAATGTGGGTAAAAAAACATTGCACCGGGTACCAGCTGATCTTGCTACACCTCTGGAGAAGGGGCAGTGGCATAGTGTGGGGGGCATAGGAGCAGTTGCCCCCGGCACAAAATTGTTAGGGGCACAAAATTCCAAAACCCGGCACTGCCTCAATACAGCTGCGCACTTCCTTTTCTAGGCTCCGTTGAAAATGTGTTCTCCATGTGAACCAGGAAGTGACCCATCCAGACAATGGAACAACTCTTCTTTTCTTATCTTTGTAGCTGCGGTCTCCTACGTGAAGTGGACACCATTAGGCAGTTGAATGTGCATGCGTACTCTGTTCTTTTCCCTTCCTCCCACCCACCTTCCACATGACCCTGGGTGCTGGCAACTCATGCTATGCCACTGGAAGGCTGTTTTGCAGGTAATGTGTATTGCCGTAAAATTTGTTTTAGCGGCCCTGCTTAATTTAACTGCTCAAACCTACATGCCCATATGTGCTTGAATCCGGGAGGAGAGAAGCAGCCGCAGCTTCCTCCCTGGGTGCCCACATGCTTCTGCTAAGCCATGGTTTGGCTTAGCATGACATGCAAAACAGGCAGCTTTGTCAACTGAATAATGATTGAAATGGCATATACAGTGGTACCTCAGTTTAAGTACACAATTGGTTCTGGAAGTCTGTACTTAACCTGAAGCAAACTTTCCCATTGAAAGTAATGGAAAGTGGATTCATCCGTTCCAGACGGGTCCGCGGAGTACTTAACCTGAAGCGTACTTAACCTGAAGCAAATTTTCCCATTGAAAGTAATGGAAAGTGTATTAATCCGTCCCAGACGGGTCCGCGGAGTACTTAACCTGAAGCGTACTTAACCTGAAGCAAACTTTCCCATTGAAAGTAATGGAAAGTGGATTAATCCGTTCCAGATGGGTCCGCGGAGTACTTAACCTGAAGCGTACTTAACCTGAAGCGAACTTTCCCATTGAAAGTAATGGAAAGTGGATTAATCCATTCCAGACGGGTCCGCGGAGTACTTAACCTGAAGCGTACTTAACCTGAAGCAAACTTTCCCATTGAAAGTAATGGAAAGTGGATTAATCCGTTCCAGATGGGTCCACGGAGTACTTAAACTGAAGCGTACTTAACCTGAAGCGAACTGTTCCATTGAAAGTAATGGAAAGTGGATTAATCCGTTCCAGTCAGGTCCATGGAGTACTTAAACTGAAAATACTCAAACCGAAGCGTACTTAAACCGAGGTATGATTGTACAAACTCCCATGCTCTTGTAACAACAATGTTAGCAAATGTAATGGAAACCTGCAAATAATAATGGAAACACATTTCCCTTGTTTTCCGTTGTCTGCCCGGAATTCCAATGTTCTTCTATGTAGTACAACTGATATACCGTAAGTACAGTTCTTGTGAAGTGCTTTCCTTCAAAGCAAACTGGCCTGTTGAAATGGCTCCTGGAACTTCTCTCTGTTATGTGAAATGAGTGCAGTGAAAAAACAAGATGGTGCAACATGAAATACCCATGTCAGCTGGTCTGCTGCTGCTGTTCCAACTTCACAGAATCCTTTCCATATCAATCTACCTGCTGAGGAATACAGGTGCTGCGATGGATCCCGTCTACCTAATGCTAAAAGGGTGCGACGGTTGCCCCTCTTACTCTATTATTAGAAGAGCACCTAGGGAACCCGTCTTCTCTCTCACTTACTAAAGGAACTCCTAGGGAATCCTGAGGCAAAATCCACCTCCCTATTTCCCTACAGATCATTTATAAACCCCTCCTCAATCTTGGGTTTACTAGTAAGTGGAGTTAGCTTCCAACACACGTGGCCAGGTATCTTAGGAAACTCAAGGCTGTTTGTGCGACTAACCCCTTTGTCCCCAGTGAGGAGATTCCCTCAGCTTGAAATCCCTCACTCTAAAAAGCTTGCCGACCCGCTTAGGCAACTTAGTGACACACCGGGTCGTCCACCTTCAGCCTATACCGTGTTATTCAAGGACACAAACTATCGACGCCACTTTTGAGGGAAGTTTTGTCCTTTAAAGAGCCTCCACCTATACTGTTTTCGATACCGTGCTGGAAATAAGAAAGACGATTTCTCTTTGGCACATAAAAGATGAAAGTTTATTAACTCAAATTCATAAAGGTTGCTTTAAAGATTCAGGCGTGTACAAGCTTCGTTACTGTCATAAGTTATTGCACAGGTGATATGGAACTTGCTTATTCCTCATCTAAACCCTACACTACCCTGACCCTGCAACCACCCATGCTCCCACTCCCTTGCGCTCTCCAACGGAAAAAACAGCTCCTCCCTCCTTTTAAGCTCCAAGCAGACCTGCCTCCATTGGAATGTCCAATCAGGCTGGATGTGGGTTTAACCCTTGCAAAGCCAGGCTGATTTTTTTTAAACTACTATATGTAAATTCGTTACAGGTGCCACTGAACTGCAGCTCATCATTGCAGAGGATTTCTAATGTTCCTGTTCAAGCGCATGCCCTACACTCCTGCAGGCCCTTCTGGAGGCTCATTGGGCCTCATTGTTGCCCCCAGTGAACTATGAGGACAGCCAAACATGCCCTTCACTTCCGGTTTTAGAATTTAGCCAGCCCAGTTAGTCCAGTTGTGACCATGTGGAGATCTTTGGATGCCCGGCTTGTGACTGGGGGAAGCAAAATGTCCCTTAGAGAAGGATCTGTAATATTTTCCTTGTTTCGTTCTGGATCGTTTTATTTGCTATTTTAATGTGTTGTCAACCGCTTTGAGGTCTGTTCTTTAAAATATAAAGCAGTATAGGAATGGAATGAACAACAACAAGAAGCTTCATTGCCAAAAAAAAAAGGCACCTAGACATTCCTGCTTGGCAGCGGGTTGGACTGGATGGCCCTTGTGGTCTCTTCCAACTCTATGATTCTATGATTCCATTGTGGTAACCGTAACCTAGGTTTAAGACAGTGTTTCCCAACCTTGTGCCTCCAGCTGCTTTTGGACTACAATTTCCATCATTCCTGACCACTGGTCTTGCTAGCTAGGGATGATGGGAATTGTAGTCTCAAAACATCTGGAGGCACAAGGTTGGGAAACACTGGTTTAAGGTGACTTTTGGCGAATAGATTATTGTATATTCCTGCGTATAAGACTACTTTTTAACCCAGGAAAACCTTCTCAAAAGTCGGGGGTCGTCTTATACACCGGGTCGTATTTCTTATATGGCGAGTATATCCCAAACTTTATATTTTAACTGGAAAAGCTGGGGGTCGTCTTATACGCCCAGTCGTCTTATACGCAAGAATATACGGTATATCAGTGCTTTTTTCTGGGGGGGGAAGCAGGGGGACGCATATCCCTAAACATTTTGTGAATCTAACGGGAGAAGAAACTATTTTATTTTAAAATAGTTTCTTCTCTAGGACAGTGAATCGTCAGTTCCGTTGAATAGGATGATTGGTCAGTTTCGTTGTTACCACCTCCGATGGCGGCTTCCTTTCCTTTCCTGGTGTTTCCTGACTCTCAGGTGGATGCAAGTGTTTAATGTGTGAACGTGGATGTGTAGTGTTTTACTGATGAAAGTCGGGAAGGTGTTAGTGCACACAACCTCATGCCAACGTGGAAGTTACTGTGAGCTGTCAGCAGTGTAATATGAGGTAATGCATGTTCCTTGTACTTTTGTCCATTTACTGTATTTATTTTTCCCAATTTGAACTATAAAATGGTGGTTTTCTTGAGTCAAAATGAGCGACCCCTAAACATTTTTTTTATATATAGAAAAAAAGCACTGGATTATATATCCAAGTTTTTAACACTGCTTCGCTCATTGGGTGGATATTTGTCATTCTGTCTCTTGCAGAAGCTTGCCCATCATTACTAATCATGTCATCAATGGATTGTTGATGGCACTTGGAAAGCCCATGAGGTGAGCATTTGAAGACCATTGTAAATGAGGAGCCCCTGAAACCCACTTGTCTGCATTTTTTTAAAAAAATACATTTTAAAAGCCTTCTTTCATTCTCTAGCAATAGCATCCCACTTTCTCTCCTGGGTTGAGAATGTGTTGGTTTAATTCGACAATCTGCTCAAGTTGTGCCGCTCTATAATACGGCACTTGAACTTTCAATGCATGTGCTTGAGGCTCATAATGACGAGGGGTGTGTAATGAGATGGATGTGGGAAGGAAGATATGGTCATTCCCTCTCCATTGGAGACTCTTTACTTTTCTGTCTTCAGCCGTTTCCCTGCCGATTGTTGCAGAGTTTAAGGGAAAAGGCTGCTTCCTTTAATGGGACGTCAAAAGGCTAACGTCCCCTGGTGCACAACGGGCTGCTATAGGTTAGGACTCAAAATGACATGTCACTGCATCGGCTGAACCATTGCAACATTGGTGTGTGTGAGAGAGAGAAACGAGCTCCTTTTCTTAAAAACAACAGTGCATTAAGCATAAACATGACATGCGCCGCGTGGTTGAGTGGCAGCTCTTGTTTTAAAAACTACCTGCATTGATTACTCATCTAGGGAGAACAACACTGAGCATTAACAGACATTTGCCCACAGGGCAATGCTTGTTTACAGACTCTCCATCCACAGCACATGTCTCCCCCACCTCCACTTTTGATGGAGACAGAATAAAATGTTGTTCAGTGTTCGGTCAACGAGGCTGAGACAGGAGCAGCATAGTTTGAACTTCTCTGCCCCTACTCAGGAGCAGCAGCAGGATTAGAACCCTGTGCTGTCAGGGTATTACGCAGCCGCCTCCACCGCACCTCAAAACAATGTTCCATGCGCAGGCATACAAAAAATCCACACCCTTTTCAAAGCTGCAATCCTATACACCAGGCATGTCCAACAGGTAGATTGTGATCTACAGGTAGATCACAGAACACCTGTGGTAGATCACTGGCTTCCCCCAAAGAAGCTCAACAACTTTGGCTCCCCTAAAAATGCTCAACATTTTAGCCCTTCACCCCCCAAAAGAGGGCTTTCCTCCCACCTCAGAAAAGCTCAACAACTCTGACCTGAACCCCTAAAAATGGGTCTTCCTTCCTAAACTTTGACATGAACCCCTAAAAATGGGGCTTTCCTCCTCCCTAAAAAAAGCTTAGCAACTTTGACCTGCCAGTTTTAACTCTGTGAGTAGATCGCAGTCTCTTCAGAGTTGGCCACCCCTGCTATACACACTTTTTGGGGAGGAAGGTCCATTTAACTCAGTGGGGCTTAGTCAGCAGGCAGGCAAAGGAGTGTATTATCAAAATCGGCAAAATGTCCAGGATTTTGGGAGTTTTGTTTCCTAAAAAAAGGTCAACAACTTTGAGCTTTCCCCAAAAAGGTCAACTTTGGGGAATGGAGTGGGGAAAGAAAAATACTTAAATCGAGGTAGAAAAAGCAGTAGAAAAATACAAAGAGGAAGGCAGTGGTCAGATGTGCTGGCGGCAACAGCCCAGTCAAAATTGCACTGTCCTTAATAAGAGAGGGGAAAGTCTGTTGGGTTCATGGTGTGAAAGCTTCCACATTTAGGAGGCAAGCAACCCAGATCACAAGGTCCCCTACAGTGTGGTTACCAGATTTTTTTCAATGAATCCGGGGCCAGTGTTTTTTTTTTTTTGAAGCTGAGTTGCAACAGGCAGTCAGTAGTGGGGATGGTGAGGTAAAAGACCCTGGGCCCAAGCACACATGAAAGATCAAACATCAGCCGATTTAAATCTCCACTCAGACACATTTTGGCTAAGCAAGGGGGAAACTGAAGCATACGTTTTGTACAAGGTGTAGGGATTACCTCTGTGCTGCTCGCCCCAGTTACATGCCTGCCAGTCAGTCCTAATATATTAGCCCATATAAACGGCAGTGTGTCAGAAATCTGGATGGTAGACCCCCACAAGACACACCTTCCAGAGTCTACATAAGTTGATATTATGTCTAAAGGGCACCCTAAATCCAAGCACGTTGTGTTTCATCAAAGTACGGTGTACTAAATGAATATTTCATGGATTATTCTTTAACTTTTTACACTGTTTACTGTCAAATGTAGTTCAGGTCTTTGTGGAAAGTGACACCCCTGGATCTAATTTCAATTTATCCGGTTAAGACTCTGTAACGATTTGCTCATGACCTTGTCATTCACTCCCAGTCAAGTCCTGGCTTCTGTTACTGGAGGCAGTTCATATTTCATTAAGCCTCTTGTATAACCTCTGAAAATCTAATATTAAAGGTCAGTAAATATTTTAGTGAGCTTGCAGAGCCAGAACGAGAACTGAACAGTCTGCTTGAAGCACAAAAGAAATAAGCCATTAAATGTAAACTGAGTCTGGAGAAATGTATTTGAATTTTACTCGTCCGTTCACGAATCTCAGCTACAGGGTTTCATTTTGGGAGGGCTGGGGGAAATCCCTGGCAAAACTGGCATGTTGTGGTATCTCAACATGAGCACCCACACCTGGATAAGTTTATGGTGGGTGGTACAACATACCCACCAACGTTTCCATTGAAAATAGGTGTTATGTATTCAGTGGTCTGTGTTTGTCTGGGCTTGAGTCTGGACTAAAGATTCTGAGCCTCTGTGTTCTGATTTGAAACATGATATCCAATCACAGAACATTTCAGGATTTGGGACTCTGCCATTGGTCCTTAAACTCTGACTTATGATTCGCAGCTTGGAAGTTTGGACAGCCAATCATGTTGGGAGTGGGAGTGGCCTAGGCCTTCAGAAATGTATACTGTATAAGCAGTTTGCTTTGCTCCTGTTGTTCAGTTCTGTTTGTTCAATAAAGGTTCTTGCTGTTATCACTTGTCTTGCCTTCAACAGAGATGCCCTATTCCATAATAATAATATTTTTTACTATTTATACCCTGCCCATCTGACTGGGTTGTTCCAGCCACTCTGGGTGGCTTCTAACATACCGGTATATAAAAATGTAGTAAAACATTAAACTTTTTAAAACCTTCCCTATACAGGGCTGTCTTCAGATGTCTTCTAAAGGCAAGGCCGGCTTGCCCATTGACTCTAGTGGCGTGGGGTGCCAGGGCGCCTGGGCGCTGAGGTGCGCCCCAGCAAGTGGAGGAGCTGCGTGGCGGACTCCTTTTTCCCTCCTCTGAGTCTGGCACGCCCGCCAGCCGCGCCGCTCAGGGGAGAGCAGGGAACAGGGCACTAGGACCCTGTTCCGCTCTGCAGCGCCAGGGTCATCCCTCACCCCAGCGCTGCGTTTCATTGGTAGAGGTGACACCACATGGCAGCAACTCTACCAATGAAACGCAGCCCCCTGTTGGCGGGAAGGAACGCAGTGCCCTGTTGGCGCAAGGAAATGGCCGGGAGGCCTCCTGGCACTGCCCGGACCCACCCGGGCCCTGTGGCCCACCTACGGAAGGGGGGAGGCCGCGTGGACCCAGCAAGCGCCGGAGTCGTGGGAGATGGCCGGGAAGGCCCCGGTGTGGCCCGGGCCCGCCCAGGCACCCCGGCCCGCTGGGAGAAGGGAGGAAGGCTGCGCGGAGCAGCGGCGCCCCCTCCCCCACTCAATCCGGCATCTCCGGCCCCACGGGAGACAGACAGGGCCATGAGAAGCCTCCGGGCAGCCTCCGGCACAGCGCGGCCCCGCTGTGAGGTGCGGGGGCCGGCGTGAGGTTCCCCCCGCTGCCCAGCATGCCAGGCCCTAACGCTGTGCCAGGGAGGCTCTCCCCGCTGGCTGCATGGCACGCCCATCTGGCCTCCGCTGCCAGCGGGAGGGCTCCGTGAAGCCCCAAGGCCTTCTGGCGCAAACACCTCCAGGGAAGGTAAGAGCTTTCCTTTTTTTAAAAAAAGAGGGGGTTGGGGGGTGCCCGAGGGATCCCTGCACCAGGGCGCCCGATGAGCCTAAGGCGGCCCTGTCTAAAGGTTATATAGTTACTTATCTCCTTGGCTGGGGGGGGGGTCGCATAACTCCATGCCCTCTAAAATTTCTCTGATGAAAATAGGGACATCCTAAGGAAAAACCTAGACAGCATCTTAAAAAGCAGAGACATCACCTTGCCTACAAAGGTCCGTATAGTTAAAGCTATGGTTTTCTCAGTAGTGATGTATGGAAGTGAGAGCTGGACCATAAAGAAGGCTGATCGCCAAAGAATTGATGCTTTTGAATTATGGTGCTGGAGGAGACTCTTGAGAGTCCCATGGACTGCAAGAAGATCAAACCTATCCATTCTGAAGGAAATCAGCCCTGAGTGCTCATTGGAAGGACAGATCGTGAAGCTGAGGCTCCAATACTTTGGCCACCTCATGAGAAGAGAAGAATCCTTGGAAAAGACCCTGATGTTGGGAAAGATTGAGGGCACTAGGAGAAGGGGACGGCCGAGGACGAGATGGTTGGACAGTGTTCTCGAAGCTACGAACAAGAGTTTGACCAAACTGCAGGAGGCAGTGCAAGACAGGAGTGCCTGGCGTGCTATGGTCCATGGGGTCACGAAGAGTCGGACATGACTAAACGACTAAACAACAACAACAAGGAAAAACAGGACATTCCAGGATCAAATCAGAAATCGGGAAGAGCTTCTGTAAATCTGGGAGTATCCCTGAAAAATAGGGGCACTTGGAGGTTCTGGGTATATTGATCAGCTGTAGTCAGTGGATGATTGTGAGCCGTTCACAAGCCTTTGTTTTCTACAAATGTCTGGATATGGCACTACTAACAGGAAGTTCAAAAACAGCAAGTGGCTCACAATTGCAGGGCAGGGGTGACTTAGTTTGCAGACTTTGGCACTGCTGCAGCTGCCTGAGGATGCAAGTCCTGATCCCTGGCTTGATCTCTCCGAATATAACGGAGTCTTCCCAGTACGTTTTTGTTAATGAAAATTCAGTGGAATTTTTTTTGCCCCCCAGCGAGTCACTGCTGTATGTTGCAAACCTTTTGACAGAGGTTTTGTGCAATCTATTCCCAAGAACAGGAGCAGTTCTAACAATAGCAGCCATGTGGCATTTGTAAATGTCTCAGGAAATGGCAGAACGGACTGATAACTCAACTCCTCAGACCACAACACTTCTCCCTCTCTCTCGAAACATTGCAAACACTTAAAACCAGCAAATCACTCCCAATCTATGTTTCAAAGCGAACCTGAATGTTATTGTTGGAGCAGGAATTTCAATACGTACAACAGTTATTCAGGGACAGAAAAGAGATGAGCAAATCCTTCAAAAAATACAGGTAAGAGCCAAGAGCAATGTGTTCACTCTCCTCACCGTCTCACTACAGTATTAGGAAAAATTGCTCCTGTTCTTTTCCAAACAACGTCAAAATATACCTGTGTGTCAGTCTATCTGTCCTGCTTTTCTCTAAAACAAAAGAACTCTCTTGACTGCAGCAGAACAAATCAAAGGAACATAACTGTTCCCTGTTAAAAAATTAAGTTTATAAATTCTGTTGAAACAAACATTTTTTTAGATTTTTAGATTTCTAGCTTGCAATGTAGGCAAAGCTGCCTTCCTTTCTCTTCAGAACACAGTGGAGGCTTTCATGTGCAAACTCATTTTACTCCATTCAATGTGGGATTCAGGGAAAGGGAAAAGGGAAAAAGCATATTACTACAAGCCTCTCTGACTGGTTCCAGTGTCATCACGCTACCCTTTCTTGGATTTTGCCCCAATGGGAAAGAGGCTCTCAGTTTGCCTCGGTGGGTGAGAGGGTGATAGTCAAACAGCACCTGAGAGGCTACCATCTGTTTGGAAAGATTTGTTTTAAATACATCAGTAGAAACCAAATTAATACATTCCAGCTCATGAAAGATATGGAATCAAAGGGAAACCAATAGCATTTTATATGCAAATGAATGTTGGGAGGTGGAGAAATAAGGAACAGTGTGTGCAAGTAATAATTACACATAAGAACAAAATAGAATATGAATTTGCAACATAGCTAATTATAATGCACATACATAGTAAATTCCAACACAGCTGTGAAACAGGGACATCCTTAAGATATCATATCAAAATAGATAGAACTGTCATATATGGTTGTGCATTTCCTGATTTCTGAAGTGTTTTTATGAATGCTAGTTAAATTTTGCTCAGGCCTGAACTTTTATCAGATAGTTGATGACCCAGCTTCCTTTTCCAGACCCAAATTCCACAATCTTAAAAAGTAGTTTCATAGTAGAAAAGGATTTCCTTGTATTATTCTCTTCCCCATGCTTTTCAAAAAGCAAAACAGCCCTCCCTGATTTGTTGAATTAAATGATAAGAACATGTTCTCTTGGGGGAAAACAGGATGTGACTAAGGCTATTCCGTTAACAATGGGCAAATTGTGTGTGCCTGTCTTTTAATTTTAATTAAGCTGACTTTATGCCAACTCTGACAGCAAAATATATTACAGCAAAGCATGCTGCATGTATTTGCTACAAGTGATACTACCTGGCCATATTCAGGTCAGGCATGTATTTAAAGCACATGCCTTGTAGCAAAAGCTAGCAAGGAATTCCAGAGAGGTGAGTGAGCAGGGTGGCAGAGGAGAGGTGGAGTTTATCACCCTTCCTTGGTGCCAAGCATGCAAACCAAGTTGGCTAAAGGAGGGAAGCCCTTTCAACCATATGCTGCAGAAATATAATAGGAAAAGGAGAGTTCTCTGCCCTTCCTCTGCCAGTCCCTAGAAATCTACCAGTAGTATCACTTTCTGCAGACTAGCGATTTTGTGGCCTTGTTTGCAAAGATGTAATAACGTGTTGTAATAATGAAACGTTCTAAGTAATGTGCCAAGGGTCACCTACTCTACAGAGGATCAGGCTTTCTGAAAGCATCTGGAGCTGGAAGCACCTTTCTTTACACAGCCATTTCACTTTTGAACAACTTCCCCCTGTCCTAAAAATGCCATATCCAAGTAGGAGCAATCTGTTTTATATTCAACCTCGCTTAGAATTGCAGCATTCACAATAAAAGGGAGTAGACCTACCAAGCAAGAGCTGCTTTGCCAAGAAATTAACTGCAAAGCTGTGACTGCCCAGCGCTGGCCAAAAATTTAAGCAAAACCCGTTGTGCCTTAGGTTTCATTACCCAATAATGGGTATGGAGATCAGCCTGTACCTTCTCCTCTGAGAAAGCCGTCTGAGAGCCTTTTAAGCCAGCGATGAGAAGTTCCTGCTCTTTCCCCCCCAAAATCTTCCAACGCTTGCAGCTTTCATATTCTTACACGCCATCCCAATCTCCAGAAGCAGTGCGAGATTTCAGAGGTTGCAGGCGTACTTACTGGGATCTGTCTTCCCTTTGGGGGCAATGAGGCACAACAGAGACAGTGGTGCCTTTATGATATATGGTTTTATTTACACCGACATACGACCTGCCCCTAGATGGAGACATTGCAGAGTATTCACACCCTATGAGGCTCTGGCTCTTAGCATTGAACGGACTGCCAAAAGCCATCCTCTGTGTTTCTTGGTTCCAGCCTGCTCACATGGAGTTCTGCCCCTCTTTCTCATTCTTGCTGCTAACCGACGCCCCTCAGCCTTCCACATTCAAAGTTTATTTATTTATTTCATTTATTATTACATTCACACACCACTTTTCCTCCGAAGAGTTCACACACTTCTTCCTCTGCTCCATTTTTTTATCCTCTCAACAACCCGGCAAGGTAGGCAGGGGTTGGCAAAGTTTTTGTGGCTTGGACCGGTTCACGGTCCTGCAAATGCCGCGGTGGGCCGGAGTGTGCAAGTGCGTGTGCACACAAGCGCAAACGCTATTTCTGGCGCTCCTTCCGGCGTGGAGGTGTGTGCAGCTTCCCATTGGCTGCAGGAGCTTCCTGCAGCCAATGAGAACCTGGCTAGCATCATGGAAGGCGGTCCCCACTCTGCTCCGCCCTGGATTAGCACGGCGCACGGGAGCTGACCAAGGGGGTGGCGAGGGTCCCCGAGCAGGCGGCGGGGGGCCATGGAGGTAGGCTTAGGCCAGGCATCCCCAAACCTCGGCCCTCCAGATGTTTTGGACTACAATTCCCATCTTCCCTTACCACTGGTCCTGTTAGCTAGGGATCATGGGAGTTGTAGGCCAAAACATCTGGAGGGCCGCAGTTTGGGGATGCCTGGCTTAGGCTGAGAGTGAGTGACTCAAGGTCAACCAGTGAGCTTCATGGCAGAGTGGGGATTTGAACCCTGGTTTCCCAGGTCCTAGTCCACTGCTCTAACCACTGGCTCTCAAAAGTGAAACCCTTTGCCCACTAGCACCCAGCAATGAAGGGGGCCCACTCCCCCTTGCCTGTCAGTCTGCTCTCTGAGGGTTTCCTTGATGGGCCATCACTGGCATTTGTTCCCTAATGGCCCATCCAGCTAGCTCTGCTCAACTGACTTGGCTCTTTGCGTAACTAAATCCAGGTGGTTTACATGGATGTGGGCAGGGGGGCGGCAGCTGCCCCCCAATTCAAGTAAATAAATAAAAATACTTACAGTAACTGACCAATCGTGTCACAGATAACTCGGTTCTGCCCCCCCCCCAACATAAAGCATGCCCCTAACATAAATCATGGCTAGACCCATGTGGGTTTCCACATTTGACAAAGTTTGATCAAGCCTTCATTAAGCCTGACTTTTACTAAATCCAGGAATTATGGGGAGTCTGCTCCAAACCCTGCCCCAAATTCATAACATTATACCAGACTCTCCAAGTGTTCCTGTTTTCCAGGGTCAGTCCTGCATTTACAGATGTTTTTGTGGTTTCTGATTTGATCCCAGAATTCCCTGCTTTTCCTTAGGATGTCCCTCATTTCATCGGAGAAATGTTGGAGGGCACGGGAATAATATACCGGTAATAATAATTTATTATTTGTACCCCGCCCATCTGACTGGGTTGCCCCACTCTGGGCGTCTTCCATCCTATATAAAAACATAGTAAAACATCAAACCTTACAAAGCTTCCCTATACAATCAATCACACCCAAAACAAGAAAGAGGTTTAATAATAATAATAATAGTTTGGTTGATCTGATTTACATCCTATGCCCTTTTAAAATGTGGTTTTTTTGGGGGGGAAATTGGATTGTTGTTTTTATTTTCATTATGTATTTTGTGATTTTATATATTGATTTTATTCTGTAAACTGCCCTGATTCCCCCGGGTATAGGACGGTATATAAATTCAATAAACAAAAACAACAACACTAATAATAATAATAATATGAGCCAACTCTTTGGCTGATTAGCATCCTGTACCATTTTAATCTGATCAGAAGGTCGGCAGTTCGAATCCCCGCAACGGGGTGAGCTCCCGTTGCTTGGTCTCAGCTCCTGCCAACCTAGCAGTTCGAAAGCACGTCAAAATGCAAGTAGATAAATAGGAACCGCTATAGCGGGAAGGTAAACGGCGTTTCCATGTGCTGCTCTGGTTCGCCAGAAGCGCCTTTGTCATGCTGGCCACATGACCTGGAAGCTGTACGTCGGCTCCCTCGGCCAATAATGCGAGATGAGCGCCGCAACCCCAGAGTCGGTCACGACTGGACTAATGGTCAGGGGTCCCTTTACCTTTACCATTTTAATATGTCGGTAGGATTTATTGTTCTCTTCTTGTTTTTATTATGAGTTTTGTGATTTTATCTTGCCTTTTTATGCTGTGAACTGCTCCGAGATCTCCAGAGGAAGGGCGTCATACAAATACAAGAAATAACAAAACAATAATAATTTTTAAAATGCACGTTTAAGTAGCTCTTGGAAACCAGAGAAAAGAATCAAGGCATGAAGGAAGTGCATATCAGATGTTTGCGGGTGGCACAAGCCGAACCCTTTGAAACTTGACTATGTATAAGGGATGTTTTTGAGTCCTAGCGTCTAATTGACTCCAATTCATCATCGCTCAGCTGTAAAGACGCCAAGCGCCTCCAGGCAAATTATAGCCACTTCAGAGTAGGCGGGGTCAAGCGGCGCGAGGGAGTTCCTCGAGAGCCAATGAACAGCCGAGAAACAGCGAAGGCCATAACACTGGGGCTTCCATTGGCCAAAATTCCAGCTCCTCCTCAGATCTGATTCGAGGATTTTGATTGGGCAAAAACAAAAAAAACCCACACGCCGGGCAGTACGCTCACTCGCGACTGGGCGTAGTCGACAGCTGTTCCCCGGCAGCCAATGGGGAGAAGGGTTGTTGCAGGGTGCCAAGATGGCGGCGCGCTGCTCTCTGTCAGGGAGAAGAGGGGCAGGGATGGAGTGAGGGCCGCGGCGCTCGGCTTTGGGGGGAGGGGGCGATA
The DNA here is from genome assembly GCF_963506605.1 of Zootoca vivipara. Lineage (NCBI taxonomy): Eukaryota > Metazoa > Chordata > Lepidosauria > Squamata > Lacertidae > Zootoca > Zootoca vivipara. The sequence goes on from NC_083285.1 coordinate 9,341,519, forward strand.
TAACGTTCGGGGCCCCCGGTCTGGCTCTGTGCGTACCTGCGCTCGAGGCCGCGGCGGCGGCGGCTCTCGCTTTCCGGGTGAAAAAAGGCTATGAGGTGACGGGAAGATGGCGAGCGACGCGGGTAGGAAGCAGTTCTGGAAGCGGAATGCGTCCCGGGTGCCGGGCAGGTGAGCGAGGGCGCGGGTGGAAAAGTTTCTCCCGGGTGGCGGGAGGCTTTTGCTGAGGCGGAAATCTCGAAATGTTATCAGCTTGCCCCTGTTTTCTTGGTTCTCGGTGGGGCTTTGCGCGAAGTAAACATGCCCGCCGGTGTGGCGCTCGCTGTGGGACGGCACAAATTCGCGGGGGGGAAACGGTTGGGGGTTGCTGCTAGTATTGATTGTGGTACAGAGCACGGGCAGGTTTTATGTTAGGAGTGGGGGCAGGCAGCCAGAATTTATGTCGGGGAGGTGGTCCAGGAGTCCCAGTGCCGGATTTACGTATAAGCTAAACAAGCTATAGCTTAGGGTCCCACTCTCTTGCCCCCCCCCCCCAAATTATGGGTCTTTGTAAATTGTGTTTCTAAAGGAACTTTTGTTATTGCCAAATGCCAATGTGTTTGCGTTACATTATTAAGCTGGTTATGTATAAAACATCAGTTTAAGTTAGAGCTTAATTATTATTTCCCTATCAATATACTTCTTCTTAATTGTATTTCACTATTAATATACTTCTTCTTAATTGTATCTCAGTTTAACAATTACAGTACTTTGATAAAATACATATTTTGTTATGTGCAAATGGCTTTAGATACCTATTAGGTCCTTAAATTACTATATAGCACATATCCAACACAAAATACAGTGACAATTTGTTGTTGACAAAGGACACTGGACATATAACGGGCCCATTACCTTCGATAGCTTAGGGCCTCATAAAACCTAAATCCGGCCCTGTCCAGGACACCTGCTTGTTCTCATCTTCTGTCAGGCAGATTAAGAATGAAATGCCTCAGGATTTTAATTTCACTTCTAGTGTATCAAACACCACGGGCAATATGGATTGATATAAAAGTTAAGAGAATGGAAGAATATGCAGTTGTAAATGTTCAAATTGGGACCCCATGGAGGGGGTGGGGGGAAGTCGCGAGATTTTGAGGAATCTCTGTATATGGATATATATTTGGATATTTATAACTTTGTATTTGTAAAACCAAATAAAAATGATTTCTAAAAGAAAAAGAAGGAATGCAATGTCCCTGCAACAGTTGTTTCAGCTTACTTTCTTTCAACCTCAAGGGTTCATTAAAGATCTGTCAGAATCTTTCGACAATTTCTACTCTGGCTTAAGTGTTTATTTACTTGATTCAGGTAGCTGCCCCCCACCCCGCAGCTACGCCCATGGTGCAGAGACAGGGTGGGAGGTGGACTAGCTGACCTCCAGGCGCCTTAGAATAAGGTTGCCAAGAACTCCTGACCCCCAATTAAGAGTGGGATATTAGCTTGGGACACAGGTGGTGCTGTGGTCTAAAACCACTGATCCTCTTGGGCTTGCCGATCCGAAGGTCAGTGGCTCCTGTTGCTCTGTCCCAGCTCCTTCCAACCTAGCAGTTCAAAAGCATGCCAGTGCAAGTAGGTACTGCTGCGGTGGGAAGGTAAGTGCCAGAAGTGGTTTAGTCATGCTGGTCACATGACCCGAGAAACTGTGGACAAACGCCGGCTCCCTCAGCCTGAAAGCGAGATGAGCACTGTACTCCATGGTCATCTTTTGACTGGAACTAACCATCCAGGGGTCCTTTACCATTACCATTACCATTACCTTATTAGCTTGGTGCAGCATTGGCCCAGTATACCTGAAGGAGTGTCTCGTCCCCCATTGTGGAGGCCAGACATTGAGGTTCAGCTCCGAGGGCCTTCTGCTGATTCCCTCACTGAGAGAAGTGAACTTGCACGGAACCAAGCAGAGGGCCTTCTCGGTAGTGGTGCCCACCCTGTGCAATGCTCTCATATCACATGTCAAGGAAATAAACAGCTATTTGACTTTTCAAAGACATCTGAAGGCAGCCCTGTTTAGGGAAGTTTTTTATGTTTGATGTTTTAGCGTGTTTTTAGTTTTGTTGGAAACTGCCCAGAGTGGCTGGGGAAATCCAACCAGATGGGCGAGGTATAAATACAATAAAATCATCATCAACAACAACATATCCCTGTACTTAGTAGCTGATCAGAGGCACCATGTCATTTTCCTTATGGCTCCAGTTAGTATCTTTCTTTTGAGGGGAGGGTCTCCTAAATTTATATCTGGCCTGGAATCATTTCTCACTGTTAGGAGAGATGCTGAAACAGATGGTTCTTGCTCAGATCTGCTCATATGGCCTCATGCATATGATCAGGTCACCCAAAGCCTGTGGAAGGAGAGGTAAATAGCAGTGTCCACTGAAGAACAAAGTATTTCACCCAATTTTGGTAGGGAAATATAATTTTATCTTTTTTGCTTAGAGTTACTTATAGCATTAAATGCTCGGGTCTCTCTTCTGATATGGTTCCTAGCTGGACGAGGTGAAACTCTTTACAATGGTTCGCCTTTATGCTAGTGAGAAGGAAACTGTATCTGTTGAGTTTGTGTGTGTCATGTAGCTGTTAAAGATATGTGGACTCTGCCATAAAAAAAAGTGTGAGTTCAACAATGGGAGTATGTTTATAACAAGAAAATCTGTTAAGGTGCCTATGTGCATTTCATTGACAGTGGAGAATGTGATGCCAGAATAGGACAACAAATACCCATTGGAGAAATTGAGGCGGTGAGTTTGCTTTGAACAATATGAATTACAGAATCAAGGCTGTTGAGTTGGTCTCTCTACCTCTTAAAAGTAGCATAGTTAGTAGAATGTCCACCATTTATGGAATCCCTTTCCTTCCAGGTCTTGGCGCTGGCTATTATCTTATTTCAGCTCAACCTTAAAACATGTTTATTTGCCCAGGCATTTGTGGGGTGCTATTTTTTCCAGCCTAAGGGATGTTTTATGGATATTTTATGATCCTACATATTGTAGACTGTTTCTCTGTGGTTTCATGAACTGTTTTGTTTGAACTTGTTTTATCTTTGTTGCAACCTGCCTTGGGATTGTTGAGATTGTTAGATGAAGGGTTGGCTAGAAACATTTCAAATAAACACATGTGTTATAGTGTTGCAGACAGCAGATGTTGATTACTACAACAGAAAACAATGTTCAGATTGCTAGGGTGGGGGAGCACATCTCATTACCTTTTGTGATGGCCTGTTGACAACTGCCTTCAGAAGGTCATGGGAGCCTTTATTTGGCTAAAATTGAGGAGACAGAGCTTGTGGATTTCATTAATAATTAATAATAATAATTTGAGTATCGAGAAAAAAACCCATAGCTACTGGAACTTTTGTTCCTACAGTGAAGCCCTCTGTACTTATCTAGAGCAGGGTGAGAATATTTGGCTGAGGTAGTTTCAAAGGCTAGGTTAAAATGGTGGGGATTTTTGAAGGGTTCGTGGGGTTCATGCTCCTTCTGAGGTAGTTTGTCCACTTTTGGTCCCCACCCTGCTCAGCTCTCATCTGTGACTCCTAGAAAAACAACTTTGACTGGTCCGCTAGGCTAAACCAGGTGAAGGTAGCCGATGGGTCACATACCATTGGTGAGTTAGGGACTTCCTTTGCATGCGAAGCCAGAGTCTGATGGATGGAGCAGACAAGACCAATAGTGGGTCCAACAGTCAAGAAGGCAGTTTCCGCATGTGCTGTCGAGGGAAGTGAGGAGCATGGAAGAATACCCCCCTAAATCAGGCATTTACTGGAGTGTAGAACTGTTCTTCAGGTCCTCTCCTGGGGCCAGTGCCTGGCCTCATCTTCAGATGAATAACCAATGAGGTTAATCTGAGACACGATTATTTACTAATAGGTGCTGCCAGGTAGTGTGATCCTGTCCCTCGGTAATCACATGGTGTCCTGTTTATGTAAGTAATGTTTGAAGGATTCTAGTGTTGGGCTAGGAACTTTGTGGATTCCTGACACATGGGATGCACTAGAATGTTTTTCACCAGCAGGCTGTGTCCATAGCATAGGAAGATGTCCATTTTCCTCAGCAGATAAAGAGTCACTTGTAACAGCACTTAATAGTCTACAGTTGTGACACCTCTGGCTTGGCTTCTCCACTCACATCTCCCAGTCATTGACTTTCTTGCACAACCTCTCCCTGGCATCATCTGCTGGATCAGGTTATGGTATTATGGTATAAGTGATATATTAAAATTCTCTATAGTTACTTACATAGTTTTTCTACAGCCAATCCTGAAGAATGTGGTATGGTGTGTGATATTAGAGAAGGAAATGTGGACAGTACCACATGTAGGAAGTTCTACACTACAATATATGCAATACTTGTAAAACTGTAGACTTATTTGTTTCACAATTAGCCTACTAATATGCAATTTCTTAGTACTGTAATGCACTAATCAAGATTATTGAGCGCTTATGACTTCTAAGATTGTATATCAGGCATAGGCAAACTTGTTCCTCCAGATGTTTTGGGACTTCAACTCCCATCATCCCTAGCTAACAGGACCAGTGGTCAGGGATGATGGGAACTGTAGTCTCAAAACATCTGGAGGGCTGAGTTTGCCTATGCCTGTTTTATATAAATCCAGCATTTAAAACTTGGATGAAAAGGGGTGTGATGGGGATAAGTCATTGAAGTAGTCTACATTAGTAAGTTGCTTTCAAGTATTTTGAGTTGAATGCTTTCTATTTAAGTTCTACTTTAAGCAAGGCACTTAAAACATCACAAAGATGAAACTAAGGCATATTGAAATTGACTTGTGTTTCTTTATATATATAATGGCCGTGCATGATTTTTCAGGAGAGTTCTTCTGGAAACATCACAGATGTGTAAAATGTACAGTGACCAAACGTGGCTTTTGACTATTATTAGGCTAGTTGGGTTTGTTTCACTTGGTCCTGGTCCACCTAGTTATTTAATAAAAACTAATCCATTGAATTTTGCAAGTAAAGCATTAGTGTGGTACATTGTGGAATATTCCCTATAGTTGAAAGAAATAAGTCCAAGTGAAGTGATGATTTGGGCTGGAGCGGTAGCAAATTTCAGTTTGGTAGGTCCTCGTCTTGTTAAACAATACTGTAATTTAAACAGCGTTCAAGCAGCAGTAGGTGAATCTCTACCTATTGTGGGATCATCAGCTCAAAGGTCTATCTAGTGCTTTTCAGTACAGAATAGTTTAACAAGCTTGTTGTTGCTGAAAGCATTTTAATGTGGAGAGGGCTGACATTGTTGTCTTGCTTATCTGATAATGTTAGGCTTTTGCCTGCAATCCGACACCTACTACACCACTTCTATTGGCCATGCTGACTGGGGCTGATTGGAGATGGAGTCTTAACAACCTATAAAGGGTCTTGGCTTCCCTGTCTCTGATGAGTGCTTGCAGGTGCTTTCAGTATAGCTATGATCCAAATCTTAAAATGATGTACAGAAGGTGACCATTTTACGCATGTCCAATTGACACTGTTCCCGTTTTGGCAAACGGAGGCAGGGGAAACTTATATGCGCACAAGGGCCAGGAATGGAAACTCTGCATGTAATGGTTGCCCCCTGTATGTTTATTGTCTTAAGCTGGATGGGCTCATCTGTTTATATAAAATACATTTTTGTTAAAGAGTGCAGCATATCCCTTCCTGCCAATGTATGGTTTAGTTTAACTGGAGTACTGTTTATAAATATTATAAATAAATAGTATAAGACTTCTTATAGTATAAGAAAAGTCTTGAGTTATTTTTGAAGCCTTCTAAACACACTTATTAGGGAGTCAGCTTCAATGAAATTCCATGTAAATAGGCGTTGGATTATGCTGTAATTGTACTAAACTTTCTTTCTTCCTTTTTAGTATTCAACATGTATACGGAGCTCAGCATCCTCCTTTTGATCCACTATTGCATGGAACGTAAGTTTTTTTAAAAAAGCAAATAAAGGACTTAAATCTTCTCAGTATCTAATCTTTTGTTGAAGTCAATGCTTTAGTCATCTTCTCTTTCTGCTTCTGACCATATTGCTCTCTTCATTCCTGTTTTCCACTGGCTTTTTGAATTTTATTGCTAAACATTATTTTGGCTTAGCTTGAAAGTCCCTTCACTTTATGGAATATGCTAATCAGTTTGTAATGCTGCATTAAGTAATTTTAATATAAGCAACTGTGTTTCTTTACTATTGACAACTGTTGCCAAAATTAGGGTAACTTATTTTCATGTTTCAAAGCATTTGACTCCGTTTCAGCTGGCTTGTATTACCATAATTAATTGTGTTCATATTACAGATTTGCAAACAATGTTTTAACATTTCTTGGGCCAAGGCCATATTATATTTGGGAGTGGTAATTATTTTTCCTTATGTCAAACTAATATTTTAAGCTTTGTGCTATGTCGATGTTTCATCAAGGGCTGCTCATTATTGATTTGTTTAATTTAAAAATATTTTTATAGTGCTTTTATATCCCAATTTAGCCTGGAAGGCTGTGCCCCCCCCCAAAAGCCCCACCCAGCTGACATCATATATGATGTAAGGTTTGAGGCAGGGAAATATGTGGATGCAAGGAAATGAGTAAGAGTTTAAAGTGTGCTCCTATTGTTGGCAAGTGAGCTGTGCTGTCAGCTCTGATCAGTGCTGACAGTGAGCCCCTTTGAAGGTGCTGGTTTACAGGTGTGGTTTGGATTCGAAACTGTGCTTGAAAACATACATCTCATATTTGTGGACTTGCTTTGCTAGTCGGCAAAGGAAAGCTATCCTTTTGCAGGCCTGGTTTGAATCCAAACTGTGGCTGCAAGTTGTCAAAGTGGGTTGTGTCAGCACCTTTGACGTTGTTATTTGACAGCTTAATGATGTCGGAGGACAGACAGATGAGTTGCCCCACACACCTGTCAAAATGGTTTAGGGAGGGTGGGTCAGTTCTTGATCCAGCCCTCAAGCTGAAAAAGGTTCCCTATCCCTCACTTAAACCAAGAAATGTCTTCTATATTGTGCATTCATTAACAATGAGCAAGCATAATGTTTCCCATTGTTGTATGGACCTATTAAAGAAGCTCTGGCCATTTGGGAGCGCGCTAGCTGTCTTCTCAGTTTCCTTTGCGCAAGGGTCTCTTGTACTACGAGTTCACTGGAAATACATGAAGCAATATAAATACAGATCCATCTGTATTTACATTGCAGTCTTAATTCCTACACAGCAGTTTCACTGTGACATATTGATTGGTGATGTTAATAGGAAATAGTTTTCCCCCCAGTCCTGCTTGCAAGAAATACCATGTATGGTCTCAACAGTGGTAGGAGACAGGTTTTTCCTCCTGTAGAGCTAATACAACAAAATAATTTTGTTTCAATGATAATGCTACTCAGCCTTGGATTGTCTACCAGATTTTTAAATTGGTCCATTTTGCTCCTCCGATCTTTCGTATCACTACGGCTTTCCTTCTTGCACAGGCAAACTAGCTTAAGCAGATATAAACTGAGAAATAGCAGGAGGTGAATTATTTGAGAGGCTTGCTTTCTGTCAGCTGGAGGAGAACCAATTTATGAGCTGGCAAAAAGATGCAAACTGTAAATGTCAAGTCTGGAGGAACTGAACTAGAGTATGGATTTTATCGCTCCCTGTTCATACTATTATTATTTCTGGAATTGGAGTAGTTTGGCAGTGCAGCTGTAATGTTGCTGATCTCTTAACCATTTTCAATACATTGGGATTAGTTCCTTTCCTCCCCGCCTCCCATGGTGTGAATTCTCCCTTTTTCCTCTGCCCAGTTTAACAGGAATCACTGTCACGTATATCTACACTTGCTATGGTTGATGGTTACCAAGCTTTGAGACCAGTTTGTACACCCTAGTTAGATAAATCATACTTGTGGACATACTGATGGTAAGTCATAGTTGAGACTGGGAAGGTTGGTGAAATCTCCCAAGGAGCTAAGAGAGTGGCAATATTATTTTGACACAACGTCAGGCAATCTCTTGAGACTACTCTGTGAATATAATACCGTTTATCAACCTTGCTGGGTAGTGACCTGGATGGTCAAGATTTTTACATGTTGCAGCAGGTCTGTGAGTGATCAAAAAATTGCAAGTATTATATTGGGTTTGTAAATGACCACTTGGCTAGTGATGAGGAAAACAAGCTTTATAAAAGTTCTTTTGAATTAGGTAACTTTCTGACAAAGTTCTGGTTACAGGTAGGTAGCCGTGTTGGTCTGGGTCGAAGTAAAATAAAAAAATTCATTCAGTAGCACCTTAAAGACCAACTAAGTTTTTATTTTGGTATAAGCTTTCGTGTGCATGCATCTGAAGAAGTGTGCATGCACACGAAAGCTTATACCAAAATAAAAACTTAGTTGGTCTTTAAGGTGCTACTGAAGGATTTTTTTAATTTTATTTCTGACAAAGGTATCTCTGGCAGGTTACCTAAAAAAATTTACAGACTTGTTTGTGGATCTGAAACACACCATCTTTAACCATTTGTGAAACGTGTAATGTGGTTCCTACCTCTTTATTTTAGTACTCTGTAATTAATAAGTTGTCATACAGGACAATGAAGAATCTGAACAAGCTAGGAATTGTATATTGTTGTATAAACTTGCTCTCTCCCCACTGTCATGATGCTACAATTTTACATTGTCTCCTTGATTCAGTGTCTGTAGTAAAAGCATATAAAAGGTGCATGGTAACCTCCTGTGTAACAATAGTTTGCACCTCATGGAAAGTCTTTCCTTCACTGGGTTATTTTCTTAAACAGATAAACTGTGGTTCTGCCTTCCCATACCCAAACGTCAGTGTGCCTTATACTACTTGAAGAAGAAAATGTTTCCTGGCAAACAGCAATAATAATTTGTATGTCTATCAAACATGACAACACAGTGTAAAAGAGAAATTATTCTTTAAACCCACTTGTTTCAGTGCTGCTTAAAATTTGTATTTTAAGGCAATTAAATTAAGCAGGTTCCCTAGACTTGACAGTGAAGTTTTCTTCAGCTTGATAAAAGCTAGGAAGATCTTGGAGGCTAAAATAGTCAGGACCATTGTGCACACTATATTCTGTATACAACCCCACATGGAATTGTAGCTAACCACAGCTTCCTCACAAGTGTCTTTATGATGTCTGCCATTCCCACTTTACTTGTTTAGACTTCTATTTACAGTACAGTTGTACCTTGGAAGTCAAACAGAATCCGTTCCGGAAGTCTGTTCGACTTCCAAAATGTTCGGAAACCAAAGTGCGGCTTCTGATTGGCTGCAGGAAGCTCCTGCAACCAATTGGAAGCCCCAGAAGCCCCATCAGACGTTCAGCTTTCAAAAATAGTTCGCAAACCGGAACAGTCACTTCCAGGTTTATGGTGCTCGGGAGCCAAAACGTTTGAGAACTAAGCTGTTCGAAAACCAAGGTACGACTGTATTGTGTATATGTATGCCAGAGTTGAAGTAGACCTCACTTATGACTCCTTCCCTTTGTGTAAAACAGCAGCTTTGCCCAGTGATTCCTATGACATGCAAACTGAAATCTGAAATAGTTGCCTTTAAAACATTACTTGCTAGGCTTTTTTTTTTTTAAAAGCATTGCTGCTATGCAGTAGATGACATGGCCCAAATGCACTTTGAATTCAAAAGGGAAGGAGGAATATGTTTACATGTCTGGAGAAAAATAATCCCTCTTTGTACTAAATCATTTTTTTAGCCTTGTGCTACTGTCATGTGCACATTTGGGACATGGTGAGGTTTACTTTGGAGAGAATATGTATGAAAATGGGCTGGTGAATAGTCTGGAATAAAATTCAACCAGTAGCTAAATTTTAACAGGATTGCACTTGGTTCTTTGTACTGAGCTAAAGGTGTTTCAAGATAAGCAAGCTAATTCTCTCCTGCAATCTCTGAGGTTCGGACAGTTTCTATGATATTTAAAGGGAATAGCTCATGAGGTCCTTTACCTATCAAAGTAAGCACACACAGTGCAAATATGTCACTTAGTGTTTAAGACAATGAAACAATATCTTTGACAGGCTGTATGAAACAATAGGTTTGTGAATGCAGAAGAAAATAAAGGAGTAACAAACACCTTTTGACCTACATACCTTTCTTGGTTTACTTCATAGAACCTGTCTCTCCCTCTTTTTTTATTAAACTAGCAAAACTTTGTCATTTATAAGCCTTAAACATAAAATTACAAATAACTCTGGGAAGCTTTCCTGTGCGAGTCCCATTGAAATGGACTTGCTCAGCTCAATTAAAATTAATGGGGCTTGCACAGAATTTACCAGAGGATTGTGCTTGAAATAAGCAGCAAGTAGCATAATGGGGAGAGGGAGGAGAACTGGATGGAAAAGAGGGACTGGAGCAACTCTGAGTTAATGTAGAAGATGATCCAGAAAATGAATCAAAATGGATTTCAGTCCTACTCTTGTGTGGCTAGCAGTACTGAGCAGTATTTTGCTCAATCCCTCTTGGATCTGTTGAGCTGTAATGACAGGCTATTCTGCCCACATTTACTGTCTGTGATTAGTGCAATAGAAAATTTTGGAGGTTTCATTAAAAGTTTGTTTTGCAGGAAAATATTCAGAAGCCCCTCAAGTTTTTTTTGGTGATAATTTTCTCATAAAAATTGTTCAAGTTAAATGAATTCTTTGGGAAGTGAAGAGTAGTTTATTTTGAGTATTTTTTTAGGCATGAAAGAATGTGGAGCAGGAAAGGTCCAGGGTTCGAAATTAGCATGGTGCCAGGCGCATTTTGCGCCTAAAGATTCTCCATTTGTGAGCACCTAAAAATATCTGGGTGTCATTTTTTGCACCTGGCTGATACTCAAGGATTACTGAAATGTATGTGCTTTAAAGCCTCAAAGTGTATGTTAAGGAAAGACAATGTGTTAAGACATTTAACAATAAAGAGTAGAATGTTTTGAAAACTGAAGTGGAGTACAGTACCAATATTTTTTATTGTAAACACCAAATTAAACATGTATTAACAATTTCTGCTAAAAATGTGATATAACAATGTGTCACTTATGTGAATTGCATATTAGATCATGCTTATCAAAATAATAAAAAGCGGTGCGCCCACAACCCAGGTTCCAGAAGCCATTTGGCTGCTAACTTTTCTATTCTACTTTCTAACCCTAGAGAGGGCAGTACCACAAATTAAAAGAAATGGATAAGTGAAGGGAGAAGCAGGCTGTGCTTGAAAGTAGCACTTAATTTGTGAAAGATGGAAAGTATTTTGTGCGAAGTATCTTCTTGAACAAGCTATTATTTATGAACTGGAAAAATACATACAGAGATCCCTTGTCCAAGACCCTTGTCCAAAATATGCCAGGCATTCTTCACAGTTTCACTGCTTCTGAGCACCAGCTTGAGACCAGCCTCTTCCATTGCTCTTCTAATTAAAATGCAGAAATATCCTTATAGTTGGAGCTGAAATGGGGTTGTAGCCAGCAAAATCATCCCCTTAGTGCAAGGACTTCATCTGCCTGAAAGCCCCTGGTGGTCCTCCAATCTGCTCTGGGGGGTTGGGGGAACCCCCAGAAGAGATTTGAGTGGGTGTAGGGCACATGAGGGAGAGGAAGCCATGTTGTGCTGATGGAGGGCCTTGCAGTAACATACAAACCACAGTAACTAGGTATGCCAAATGCTATGGAAAACTGAAAAAGCTGCACATCTAACTAATTTTTGGTTAGCTGCACATTGTTTGCTGATTAGCAGCTCACTTCTTACCAAGTCTTCTCAGAAATATGTCCCGTCCCGTTGAATTTGGGCCAGCCTTAGTGTAACTTTTTGCTTTAGTTGGAATGAACTATTTACTTTGTCAGGTAGTATAATAAGCACAAAAGTGCTTGTGTAAAGTGCTGTTTTTTTTCTTTTAAACAGCTTAAAACCTGGAGCCAAGCCACCAACAACTCCAGTGAAACTGAAGAAAATCAGCACGTTTCAAGAATTTGAAAGCAACACGAGCGATGCTTGGGATGTTGGGGATGACGACGACGAACTCCTAGCGATGGCTGCAGAAAGCCTTAACACAGATGTAGTCATGGAAACGGCTAACAGAGTAATTCAGAACCACAGCAAATTACAAGAACAGCACAAATTGCAGGAGGAACAGGTGGAAAAGGAGCAACCACAGCAGCTTTCAGAACTGCCCTCAGCTGCGTGTGGTGACAGCAGACTGGTTAAATCTGTCAGTGAAAGCAACACATCAAGTTCTGCAGGTATATTAAACCTCAAACTCCATTGCCATTCATTGTTTCTCTAGGTTGAAAGCTGTAGTGTATACCTTGTTCCAGGATTTCTTGAGGGCTTGGAAGCTTTCACTTCCCTCTTAAGCCAGACAGTAATTGAAAGGGTTGTGTTATCCATTCAAAAATCCATTCAAAAATAAAAAATAATGAGAAGTTGGGAAAATGTGCTAGTAGTTCTTGTAGTTTATACCCTAAATCTACCCCACTAATGTTTATGGGACTAATCCAAATAGTGGCATTTAAGGACCATAACTCAGAAGGGCCATTTAATTGAGGTCCCCTTTCCAGTCACCACATGTGATGTTCATTCGTAGGGGCTTCTCCATGATTATCTATATGTGTGGGCAAGTTGATGAAGGAGTAGGAGTTCAGACACCAAGCCATGTAGGGCCAAAGCTCAATGCTGCTACAAGTCAGTGTAGACAATGTCTTGGACAAATATCTTGCTGTGGTATAAGGCAGCTTCCTGCATATACTACTTTAAACTAAGCGCCAGCACTTGGTTTGGAGTTCACAATGCGACTAGAAATCAGTGGAGCTATCAAGCACTGATGACACGATGCAGTCCCAACGCCCAGTTCTCTTTCATAACCTCATAACTGTAATCTTCTTTTTCAAGGCTGTCTTCAAAGGTAGCCCCACAAAGAGCACATTGTGACAGTCCTAATTTTGAGGTTATATGACCATAGATAAGAAAGTGGACAAACTAAGCTTTTCTACTTTGAACTGCGAACAAGGCCCACTTGACACAAATACTTGGTAGCAGACTGCATGTCATGCAAAAAATGTCATGCATGACTATATTTATGGAGGCGTTTTTAGCATTTTCATGTAATCCTGAACAAATGAGTCCCAAGTTGTTTTTAAGACACACAAATCACTGTTTCCTCTTTGTCTTGGAAGGAAAAAATGGGAAACCCTGCTACATCACTGTGAAAGTGTTTAATAAAAGAAAATATTGTAGGAACCTTTTAAAACATTACTACTTGAAGTGTGTGTGTTTATGCCGTTCTATATGAATAACCCATCAGTTGTTCTCAGCTGTTTCTTCACAAACGTGAGATTCTTGGTATTGACATGATGACAGGGAGTTCTATTTTTATAACTGTTTTGAAGCCACAGTGGATATAACATTTTCTGTCTCTAGCCAAACAGCTGTTACAAATGCTTGTGTCCCAATATTTTTCTGTTTTAAATGAAAGTTTTACCTTTGCATTAAAAAAAAATGGATCACTTTATGTCTGTTTGCTCCTTTATATACTCTACAGATGGTGCTGATGAGGTTATTTCTGTGCCAAGATCTCAGTCCCTTCCGCAAGCCTCCATTCTGGTGGGTGGAGTGTCAGACCACAGTAGCTCAGGTATCCCTATGCTATCGGAAAGAGAGGCATCACGTTTAGATAAATTCAAGCAAATTCTGGCTGGCCCCAACACAAACCTTGGTGAGTACTCCTTAACCATTGGTCTTCAACTGGTGGGTTAGGGCAGAGTACTGGGTTGCGACTTGATCTGAGGTGGGCCACAACAGCAGTGCTGCCACCTTACAAATATATGGCAAAAAGTAGTGGGTTCTTCAATGCGTGTTTTAAGTTGAAGTTGGGTCTTTTGTAGCAAGGCTATCTCTGGCAGTTTGATCCCTGCTAAAATGTGATATGTACTTCTCTAGGGATTTAGTTATTTCGTAAGGAACAAAAGTTTTTAGCTTACCTATTTCAGACTTTCAAGGATTTTAAATTGTGATTCTGTTTTATGGCAGGTCTTAATTGGTGTTACAGGGAAATTCCCTTTTTACGTGTTTGGTACTGAACATTGATTTATTCTCTGGTTTCAACTGCACTATTCATGAATGTCCATTTTTATACCACTTCAGCATACATTGTTTTCCCCAAAGAATCCTGGGAACTGTAGTTTTTAAGGGTGCTGGGAATTGTTAGGATACTCCTTTCCTCCTCGCAGAACTACAGTTTACAGCAGGCATCCCCAAACTTCGGCCCTCCAGATGTGTGGACTACAATTCCCATCTTCCCCGACTACTGGTCCTGTTAGCTAGGGATCATGGGAGTTGTAGGCCAAAACATCTGGGGGCCGCAGTTTGGGGATGCCTGTTTTACAGAGTACTCTGAGAGAGAGGGATTGTTGTTAAAGTTAAAGTTTGTTTGAATTGTGTTTGATTTGAAATCAAATATTCTAGTTTTATAAAGTAGCACTTGATTTCATAACCTGATAAGGACTTTGTGCACGTAAATAAAGGTTTATATTGTACCATCTGTATATAAATTGTATAAACTACATAAACTTGTATGCATTGACTGTTTTGTATAACATCCGCTTCTGTTAGGCAAGGGGAGCAGCAGAGAACTGAAATGGCATTCCTTCCTATTCATTTTATATTTATTCTGGAAAGTGAAAATGTTCATTTTCTGAGTTGTTCTTTTTCACCCCCCCCTCACCCCCCCGGTCATTCCTTTGTTCTGTCACCTTCGATCCTTTTGAAAGCCTGGCAGCTTATCTGTTGGCAACAATTTGAAATCCATGTTCACTTTACAACATCAGTTTCATTTCAGCGTTTGATTCGGTTACCCACATTTTGTAGCAGCCCCTCTCAAATTCCCCAAGTGATGCCTAGTATTTCCCCCTGATTTCCTTCCCCAGCTCTTTATAGATCAAATGTAAAGCTGATCACCACTCATGAACATTTTTGAAAATGCAGAGCTGAAGGAAAAGAAAGCCAGTATTTGGCAGCACTAGGACCTTGGAGGAACTGGGATACACAGTGCTGCCCGAGCTCTAGGAACGGAAACTCTAGTTATCTAACAAAAGATATTTAAAAAGCCCTGAGGTCAGTTTGCTATAATAGAGCAAATGGTAAAGACTAGATGAGCTCCTGCTCTGATTTGGGACAGCATGATGGATGGCATCAAAAGCTGCAGAGGGGTGCAGGAGAACCAGTAGGATTGCAGTCTCCCATCAGTTCCCTAGAGCAAGTCATCCACCAGAGCAGGCATAGGCAACCTTGGCTCTCCAGATGTTTTGGAACTACAACTCCCACGATGCCTGACCACTGGCCCTGTTAGCTAGGGATCATGGGATCTGTAGTTCCAAAACATCTGGAGAGCCAATGTTGCCTATGCCTGCACCAAAGTGACTAAGGCTGTTTTCTGGCACAAATCCAGATAATCAGTATCTCTCCTGTGGAAATTGGACTGGAATTTCACCTCCCAGGACACACAGGCTTGGTGGAGGGGCAGAATCTTGTTTCACTTTCCAGATGCTTCTAAGAAGGCAAGAGGTGGATGCAATTCCTTGTACTTTATGCTGAATTCTGAAAGTTCCCCCTCCAAGAGGAGGAAAAGATGAAAATTACACGACAAAAAAGGAAGAGCAGCTTGCTGCCTTTCTCCATCCAATGTTTATCTCTCCCTAATGACTAGATCTTTTAGTGTCTGAGATTTCTGCTCTTTCTTGCTTTTTCTGTGCCTTGTTGGTCAGAGAACCATAAGTTTCAATAGCGTGTGCTCAGATGGTGAGTGTCAGGCTTGGTGGGCTGTCTCTAAAATGCAGCAGATACCATTAAGCCAGCTCTAATATGCTGTCACCTTTCCTACCTCACTCCTGAATGACAGATACTTTGTAAAGCCATTAGGCACCTTATGTACAAGAAGTGTGATCACGGGATTTGCAACAGTGAAATGTCTTTATACCTCTCAGTAATGGGACTTGATTGTTGAGAGATATGGCCAGGTTACAGACAAATTTGGAGCTTGCTTAATTTTTAGAATTAAATTATTATTTTTTCCAAGGATGTGGCATTAGGCTTTCCGGGCATTATGTATTTGTTGGGGACTTGTCTCATCAATTGAGTGAAAGCCAGATTTTTCAAATTTTGGCTAGCCCTGGTCACCAAACACAACTTTTTGGTTACTATGGGCTTACCTTTCCTGTTCCGTGCAACTGTGTGTATGTGGAAATTCAAGTCCTGCTATGTTCAGTTGGGTTACTCCCAGGATGGTATACAGTACATAGGATTAATGTCTTGGTTCCTGATGTGCTACAAATAATGGTTTGACTTCACCCCCAGAGGTGCACTCCATTGTCTCTCGAGACAGATGGATGCCAACCAACCAACATGAGGGCAATCATCTGATGTAGTCTCTTTTTAAGCTTCAGAACTTTGGAGCTGGGGGAGAGAAGGTGGGGTGTCATTTTGGCAGTGGTTAGCTGAGAAGCATCTTGGTTGGTTGCTTGCCTGCTGCCAAAACAGCTAGCACCCTCTTTCCTCTTTGGCAAGGGGGATGAGTAAAAACGTTAGTGAAAAACACTGCATTTTTAAAATACTCTGTATGAGCTGGTACTAAAGGAGCTATAAATGTTTCCAGAGGAAAAACCCTGTATAGGAAGGAAGTTTTATGAAGTACAATTGCTATGCAGATCAACACATATTTCTACAGCTCTCATTTGCCCTTTTGACCATCCACATTAAAATTCTCTCTTAATGATCTTCTAAACATTCTGTGCCTCCTTTCACTTAAGCTCTTATGCAGTTATTTTCTGTTTCTTTCACATCTCCACCTCATCTATTTCGCTATTAAATTTTCCAACTTTCTGCCCTAGTTAGCTAATCTAGCTTGCTTTTTTGTCTAGATTTCTTTCTGAACAGGTTAACTCCTTCAGCACACTTGTATTTGACTTATCAGTTTCTGTATGCATTCAACTGACACTTTTGCTTCATTGAAGATTAAGGGCTTTATTTGCTAGGATTTTTTTTTTAATGAAGCACCTAACAGAGCTATTACTCTAAAAAAAATGCTTGCAGTGGTTTCCATAGTGATATCAAGCCTTTTTAATAAAAGCCATTTTCTGTATGTGCTGTTTGACTTCCCAGATGCTGTTGGGGGAGCTGGAGTTCCATGAATCTATTGTCTTGGAAGAATATTCTAGTTCTTTATAGTTAAATTATGCTAGGATTCTTTTTAATAAGGATGTGAAGCTTATAAATCTAGTTTATCATGTCTATCATTTAATTGTTCATGCAAACCGTTACTTCATGTAGCGATTTACATTCATCTTGCTGAATTAACTGTTTGATGTCGCAGGATGGATAATGCATGTGCAGGAATTGTGGGTACCCTTAAAATTATGATTCTAGAAATATGATACTTAAAGGAAAGTGATAGAAGAATGGATATTGGTTTTGAACACAATACTGCATTGAGTTATGTGTGTGATTTCAAGGAGACCCATAATCTGGCAGTACTCATTAGTTTGAAGCTGGGTGGCCCTATAATTTATAATAGAGAGAGATGTTCTGCCATGTAACTGTGTGGTATAGTTCTATGAATCAAATTGCTGTTAGGTAATATGGTATTTGTTTCAACATAAATCTGCCACAGACTAAATGAGGATTGTGTTGTAGAAACACATAATTGACATATCTGGTTCAGCCATTTTTAGCAAGATATGCAAGCCCCAATGAATTCAGTTGAACTTCAGGAATGTGTAGGTTTATCCCCCTTTCCTGAAAATCTGTTGGAGCCTACCTAGTTAATCTATTAGCTCCGACTGTTGAATATTCCTACGGTCTGTTTCCTACAGCTCCCCCAATAAGGAGAGGTTGGAGAAGCTTAAAGTATTGACTGACTTGTCATCTTTCCTTGCCCTTCCAGGAAAAATAGGGATTCCTGTGTAAGAGGAGCAGGATTAGGTTCTTGGCTGGGAGAAGGAGTTAAACTATTTGCTTCCACAAGAGGTAGTGATGGCCACCAGCTTGGATTTCTTTAAAAGATGATTAGACAAATTCATGGAGGACAAGCCTAATGGCTATGCTGTACCGCCACTATTGGAGCAAGTATGCTTCTGAACCCAATTTGTTTGGAACTTCAGGTGTGGAGAATGCCGTTGTGGTCAGATTGTGTTTCTCATAGGCATTTGGTTGGTAACAGTGAGAACAGGATGCTGGACTAGATGGGACTTTGGGTTGATCCAGCAGGGCTCTTATGGCTTGCGTTGAGGCTTGTAGTGCTAGGGCAAAATTGACTGCCATATCTAATTACCGATTTTAGCAGGGCGACCTAAAATAGCCTATTGAGGACAGAAAAATGCTCAGTGGGCACTGAATGCTTGGCTGATGGTTGGTGGAAATTGGGGCAAGGGAAATTGAGTAGAGTATTCCTGGAAGAAGACATCGGTGGGTGGGTGGCAGCCTAAATGGGAACAGTTGCACAGCAACATTTATGTTTCGGGTCCAACTTGATGACTAATAGCCATTGTTATACAAACTCATAGAAGACATGTCTAAATGCCTCTTTGTAGCTATTCAAGGTAGTGGTCATCACAACATTGATTGTGTGAAGCTATTTTCCTGTGTGAATTTGCTTCATCTGTCAGCCACAAATCTCTTCCATCATCAGTTTTATGGAATGACCCTTAGTATTATGGGACAGAGTAAAATGTTTCTCTCCATCTGCTTTAGCAGCACTGTGCATTGCTTTTGTTAAAACACTTGGTTAAAGACATTTCAGTCTGATGGCTACATCAGGATAGAGATTCTTTGTGATACCTTAATGTTCCCCATCCCTACACTCAAAGTAATTTATCTTCCACCCCCTTGATGTTGCTTAGAGACCCTGGGCTCATTAAATTTGTTGGGTCTAAAGCAAAAAAAGGGAGAGGGGGAAAAGCATTGGTCACTGCTGTTGTCTTCCTTTTAAGAGGAAAAACAGAGTGTGGATGAAGTCTGGGCTTTTAGTTAAAACAACTGGAGTACTTCGCTCCCTGGCAGCTGGAAGAGGAGTTACTCCTACCAATGGAATTTTTCTCGCAAAAGAAAATGAGCTGCTACATACCAGTACCTCACAAGTGCCTTTATTGTCAGAGAACATCCCTGTAAGATTTCTTGACATTGTCCATCATCACTTTCATCATTATATATTTTTCTCCATTAGTTGTTGTTGTTGTTTTTTAAAAATGGTGCCTCTCAAACTAACATCCTAGCTGTCCTGTTACTTTTACGGCTATCACTTGGTTTTCTAGCTTTTCTGGTTTGTTTCTGTATGGTAAAATAAATCTACTTGGTTCGAGAATGGACCTGTAGGACAGCCCACTTCTGCAAAGACCAATTAAATCCCCATCACATAAAAGAGCCAGGGCTCTTTCATTTCAAGGTTGTGATGACATGGCTCAGAGAGCCCTCTGATTTTCAAGCTTTTTCGAAAAGGTTTGTTGTAGGAGAGATGGCAGACTGCTGTTGTATCCATGTGCATATTAGTCCCAGAACAAAGGACCAGGGCACTTATTGAGTGGCCAGCCATTTCCAACTGGAAAGTCTCTTGAATTTCTGTCCTTTTTAATAGACAATGTCTGGCTGGGAGAATGAATTCCACCTTTGGAATACAGGAAGCCTGTATTGGATCTCAATATGCAATGCAAGGCCAACTGGAGAAGATGACATATTATGGGGGTTTTCATTGCTCATTCAAAAGAGAGGAGTTTGAAACAAATGCTGAACGATTACAGTGGTACCTCGGTTTATGAACTTAATCCGTTCCGGAAGTCTGTTCTTAAACCAAAACTGTTCTTAAACCGAGGTACCACTGTTATTGGAACCTAAAGATTGGGGGCATGCCACTCCTTACACGACATAATAATAAGAATGAGGAAATCCTACTTAAAGTACATACAGAATGTTCAGAATTGACTTAACAACACTTAACAGGATGGGGGTGGGTAAGATTTGACATTTCTGCTGTTTAACACCATGCTGCTCAGCAAAGGAAATTGAATACTCAGATGTACCAGCCGCTAAACTGTTGAACTTTTTTGTGTGTGCCTTAGGAAACTTGAGTATTAAATGGATCATATTAAATGGATCAGATTCTAGACCAAGGGTTCTCAACCATTTGGGTTTTATGGACACATTGGGAATTTTGAGAGTGTTGTGGGTACCATCACAAAATGGGCAGTGGGGTGTGTGGCCTGTCCAAAAGTGGCTGCTGTGGGGTGTTGCCAGGCTATTTATTCTAAATATGAGAGCAAACTCACTCAACCAGTGGTTGAAACACATTTCCCCAGCCTTTTGTGATGCTTGATACATTTCAAAGAAGGCAAACTGGAGAGGATGAGGTTTTACTCCATTTCTTGGGCAGGTTACTTTGGAGTACAATGCAATATACCTTATCCACCCAGGTCACCCCAATTTAACTTCAAATAATTTGCACTGCATCCAAAATTAATATCCCACTGGCAGGCAGTTTTGGGAGGGGTGGTTGCTGAGCATCTTATGTGATCTGTGCCATTTGGCTGCCATCTTGGATCCTCCCCATTTGTAATGCAATCACTGTTGCCTGTCAGATTAGCACATCTGAGGGAATGGGTTGCCTTTCTGGAAGTGACCACAACCAGCATGCATTGGCAGGACCCACGTCCTCTTAACCATTAGGACGTGTGACAAAATGGATTTCTGAGGTAATGGGTGTCAGATTATTCGCTTTGAGCAATATCCTTTCTCATTTCATTTTCATTTTATAGGATCTTTCTAATTTTTTACCTCATTTAAAAACCCAGCATTTGAAATACTTGCAGCCAACCTGTTGCAGGGATAAATGATGTGTTGGATTTGCACCTGCTTATAGTCTTCTGTAGTATTGTGAAAGTAACCTTGCTGTGGCATAATCAAAGTAGTGGTGAACGAGGGGTTTGCAGTTGTTTACTAAGAAGCAACCAGCTTCTCTTTTTAAAATGTCTTGCCTATGATCAATGTAAACCTGTATAGACTTTTGCTATTTTAGTCATGGGAAGCTAGAAAAAGAGGGTCCGTATGATGCCATACAATATTAACCTTTTCCTAATTAAATCCTGTAGAACATTGGCTGTGAAATCAGCAGTATTGAGAGAGTAGTGAATGTAATTAGACTTTTTGGAAGTGTTTGTTTACAGTTGATTTCAGACAGAACTGTTTTTATATGCACAAAGCAGATGGTAATATTTGACACTAGATCCTTATTGGAATATGTTAAAGTCTCAATTTAAACCTTTTAAACACTTACTGTGAAATGCAGTCTTTGTCTTTTTCATTTAAAATGAGGGAGAGTAAAGTGCTTAATTTCTGGGATTGGGATTATACACACACATACCTCGCCCATCTGGCTGGGTTGTCAACAGTATGCAATCTGCACCCCCTGGGTTGCTTTTGACCCACTCCTAATCTTTTGTGGCTCACAACATACCACTAAGCAGGGAGAAGGAATAATCTTTTCTGCAGTCCATCTTCTTTTCAACTGTTCCCTTGTCACATGGATTGCGGAGAGAAGAGAATTTTAAACCTTTCTCCCTCTCCCTCCTAAAAAAAACCCACTCCTCTCACCATCCTGATGAAAATTGTCACCCTCTGTTGTTATTAAATTTAGGAAAAAACTTAGTAGTAACATGGCCAGTAGTAATTGGGGTTGTTGGGGAGGGAAGAGTGTGCCAGCTGAGGTAGGATTACCTAGCAGGAAAATCAAAGACGGATAAGAGAGGGAGTATAAAGTATTCCTGGTCCCATCTGCTGCCATTTCTGACCCTGCATATTGCTGACAGATTCCTTCCAAGAGAATTCAGCTTTTTCATGGGAAAAGGTTGTCCACTCCTAATCTCATTGATGTAGTCTTTTTAAAGGGGAAGGAAACCCACAACACCCTTCTCTGCATTTATGAAGGGATCAACTGCCAGGCAAACAGGTTTCTTTCACTTACGGCATCTGGTAATGATAGAGCTTGCATTAATTATCTCTTGGCTGAGACAAGGCTGTCAAGTAGCCAAACCTCAGGAGAAAATGGGTGATATCCAGTGATGTGTCTGCCTGCATGTGCAATGAAGATCCACTTGCACAGTGGGACTTATGATTTCTCTTCCCCCATCTGCATGCCTCCAAATTCTGCCCTAGATCATTCTTCAGTCATCTGGAGCATATTTGGGTTAGCAGGCCACACCAGGGGAACTGCAGGGTGCAAGGAGAAGCTTAATCTTGAGCTCCTTGTCCCTATATACAAATGGATTTCTTGCAAATCCAGTACCTTTTTCATTCTTGGGCTTGGCAAAATGCCAGTTCTGTGTGCTTATTGCCCACTATCCCTGTCTCTGGCTGTTTACCAATCTCGCCCAACTTTTTAAAAAATGAGTGGGACCGGTGAACTAAAAAAGGAAGAAAAATCCCGAATGCTAATGCAACCTTTTTTTACTGCATCTTTTGGATTACGGCCATGTGCATCCAGAAGTCACAAGTGGGCAGACTATGACTAGCCTTGCAGGGATGAGGGCATAGGTTCCTGGTCTTTCTAACAGATGGCTCCATGACACTTCTGAAAGGTGAACCTTTTTTCTAATTCAAATACAAGATGGCCTGCTGAGGAATTGGCTTGCTGCCTTACTGTTCAAGTATGTTTTGAGACTTGCTTCTATAGCTTTATTTTCTTGGCTTGTAACTATAGCTCTCTCAGCTATAGTTGACAGTGTGGATCTATGAGCCTTATTCAGGTTCCTCAGCACTGCTGGCCAGCCAGACACTTTTTAAGAATGTTTGAATGATCAGAAGCAGCCTGCATTTGTAGTGAGCAGTTATGTAGCTGCTGCTGTGTCATAAACTTCAATATTATCTACCTACCACGACTACTGGTGTTTGGGATAGTCTCAGGAATGTGTTGTGCCTAAGAAGATATAATTGAATTAATCTGCTGCTTGCTAAAATGATGTTTAAAATTGCAAGTAATGCTTAAATGCTTCTTGAAATGGATAAAATAAGGTGTAATTAACCAAATGTGCTGAAATATTTCTATTAATATATCTTGTGCTGTAGTAGGACTAGACAACTTGATTTTCGAATTGGGCTTTGAGGGAGAATTTAGAAAGTGACATTGAAGATAACTCCCTCTTTTATATTAAATGGCATTATACTAAATTATATTAAAATCTGTTTCTCTCCAAGTTGCCAAGTGTTACAACAGGGTGTGATCAAAGAGAGCCAGCCATTTGTGCTGGACTGGGAGTTGGGAGACCAGGGTTCAAATCCCCACTCAACCACGAAGGCCCATTGGGTGAGCTTGGGCCAGTCACTGTCTCTATCTAGCTTACTTCACAGGGTGGCCGTGAGGGTAAAATGGGTGAGGGGAGGAGTGTGTATGTCACCTTGAGCTGCTTAGAGAAAAAGGTGAGATATAAAATACTACTACTACTGTTGTTGTTGTTTAGTCGTTTAGTCGTGTCCGACTCTTCGTGATCCCATGGAGCAAACTACGCCAGGCACTCCTTTCTTCCACTGCCTCCTGCAGTTTGGTCAAACTCATGTTCGTAGCTTCGAGAACACTGCCCAACCATCTCGTCCTCTGTCATCCCCTTCTCCTTGTGCCCTCAATCTTTCCCAGAATCAGGGTCTTTTCCAGGGAGTCTTCTCTTCTCATGAGGTGGCCAAAGTATTGGAGCCTCAGCTTCAGGATCTGTCCTTCCAGTGAGCACTCAGGGCTGATTTCCTTCAGGATGGATAGGTTTGATCTTCTTGCAGTCCATGGGACTCTCAAGAGTCTCCTCCAGCACCATAATTCAAAAGCATCAATTCTTCAGCGATCAGCCTTCTTTATGGTCCAGCTCTCACTTCCATACATCATTTTGGGAAAACCATAGCTTTAATTATACGGACCTTTGTTGGCAGGGTGATGTCTCTGCTTTTTAAGATGTTGACTAGGTTTGTCATTGCTTTTCTCCCAATAAGCAAGCGTCTTTTAATTTCGTGACTGCTGTCACAATCTGCAGTGATCATGGAACCCAAGAAAGTAAAATCTCTCACTGCCTCCATTTCTTCCCCTTCTATTTGCCAGGAGGTGATGGGACCAGTGGCCATGATCTTGGTTTTTTTGATGTTGAGCTTCAGACCATATTTTGCTCTCTCCTCTTTCACCCTCATTAAAAGGTTCTTTAATTCCTCCTCACTTTCTGCCATCAAAGTTTGACTTCACTCTCCAGGATGTCTGGCTAAAGGTCAGCAACCACACTACCTGAGGTGTATGATACCTCCATATCTTTCTGGTATAATGCCTCTGTATTCTTGCCACCTCTTCTTGATGTCTTCTGCTTCTGTTAGGTCCTTTCCACTTTTGTCCTTTATTGTAATCTTTGTACGAAATGTTCCTTTCATATCTCCAATTTTCCTGAACAAATTTCTGGATTTCCCCATTCACCAACGTTTGCCCCATCCCCAGCTATAGAAAGATGGGTGGCAACCAGGCAGGTAAGCCCACCTACCCTGTGGTGGTGGGGGAGTGGAAATTTTTGGGATTCTGCAAGGGATTTTGGGATTTGTTTACATGAGTCTGCCTTGTGCTTTTGTTTACGTGAGTCTGCCCTGTGCCTTTGACTCAGGGGTTCAGGAGCTAATCAAGAAGGAAGCTGCGGTACAATAGGCTGAGATAAGACAAGTGAGCCTGACCGAGGCCCCCTTTGGAATCGGAGGCCCGGGCCAAATGGCCTATATGGCCCACCCTCTGTTTGGGCCTACCGATACTGGAGAGATGCCTTTCATCTGAATCTGCCATGGTTGGCCATTTTATTCTGCCTGTTCTGTGTACAGGATTTATATAGGTGGTGTTTTAAAACATTTTTTAATAATAATAATAATAATAATAATAATAATAATAATAATATGTAAGAAAGCTCAAACAACACCACAGCTGGCTCTTCAAGACAATCCACTTCAACTTGCTTCATGATAGGGTGCCTTTTATAAGTGCCACACAAGCTAAGAAATTCTCAGTTCCATTCCAGATTGTATAGTCTTCACTGGTCAGTTGTTAGCAAACTGAAAGAGACAGCATGGTTTCAGTAACAACAGTGAAATTCCTTATATTTCTTTCTGAGTTGCAACACCTGTATGATCTATGCTTTATGAAGGCAGCTTTATCTTGCAGGTGACTAGTGGATGCAATGTGCCATATAATTCCAGTCCAGATTGCATATGTGCCAGTAAATTGCAGTATGCGTGTTTTTATTTCCAAAGATAAAAGGATGTGACCAGCCCTGTGGCTTTGGAAGTAGCCCTGAAGTAGGTCTGGGGGAACCTGCCAATCTTGAAATGTTTTTTTAACTACTACTATGGCTCCCTGACTATTGGCTCTGCTGCCTAGGGTTGATGGGAGTTGTACTTCCACAGTGTCTGTAGGATGGCCACAGCCTTCCTTATTGCTGCGAAGTTTCCAAAGTGCAGTGCAACTGTACTGTGATACAGGTTTTTCTCCCTCTGCTGGGGTGCTGTAAGATCAAACTGTTAATTTCGTTGCAGACCACTGAAGCTCCTTATTCTTGTTCTTTAGGATTATGTGACACAAGATACATGTTATTATTTTTTTCTATTCGGTGATGATGTTTAGAGCCCAAAGTTGTGGTCAACTGTTCTTATGCTTCATGTACAGTGCCTTGTATGATATATACCGTATTTTTCCGTGTATAAGACTAGGTCCCCCCCCCAAATGTCAAAAATTAAGGGGCATCTTATACACGGGGCCATCTCGCCCCCCCCCCCAATTTTCTTATATCTGAATCCCCCAAAATAGGGGAATCGTATAGACAGAAAAATACGGCAACTTGTTAATGTTGTATAGCTTTATATGTAACTTGGTATTTTTCTATTCAAGTGACCTTAATTTGAATGCTTTTTGGTGCCGGTTTCTTACTGAAGTTTGCTCTTTCTTTTTTGTTGGGAGAGTAGAAGAATTACGGAAGTTGAGCTGGTCAGGAATCCCAAAAGCAGTTCGGCCAATTACATGGAAGCTCCTTTCAGTAAGTACTTCAGTATTTTGTGATGATAGTGTTATTTTTCTCGCCACATATAATTTTGCTTGAGTCATAGCTAATCAGTAGCGCTCCAAAATAGTGTGACAAAAAGGACGTTGTTCTGTTCTCAATTTCAAGCTTGGTTTGTCATAAGAGAATAGAGTAGTAAATCATGACAAGTGCTGTATTTTTCTTTGTTGCCCCACCCCCGCTCCTAAACGCCTTGTAGTGTTAAATAAAAAAATAGTTTCAGACAATAAAGTTAAGTATATTCCAACTATGTGCATATGTGTGTTTCTTACAGTATTGGTGTAAATTAGAAATTGGTGTTTATTGATACTGGTGTTAAGTAGAATTGTTTCCTTGCTTAGTGGCAAAATGTTTTGAGGAAGGTGTATATATCTATGGTATCTTGCACCCAAGTGAACATGAATGCTGCTTCATCAGCGAATATTCATGTTGGCTTTTTAACATTCCAAGTTACACATCCCACAGTTTAGCACTGTTGAATTTTTTAGAGAAGACTTAAAACAGTGTTCATTTTTACCCCCTTTTTTGAGGAAGATCAATCTGTGGGGAATGTGAAGTGTTCACTTCAGAAGAGGTCTGATTTCCAGTGTTTAAAAAGATTCTTTCTTGCTAATGAGTCTCAATAAATTTCCAGGCTTAGTGCTTTCTAATCCAAAATTCAGATGCAGCTCTTAACAGTGAATATTTAATAAGTAGTCTCTTGCAATTAAAATTAAGTACACAGAATGCATTAGCTGTTTTTTTCTCCTACCCCTGGTAAAGTATACCTTTAAAATGCTGACTCTTCATCCTGAAGTTCAAGCTGAGTTAGGCCATCTATTTGCCCTATGCTGCTGGCTTGATAGAAGAATGGGAAAAGCTATAAGCCATGTTGGCTGTAAGGTTATTACTTTGATTAGATTGGGAATTTTTAAAAAGAAGCATGGCAGAAATTGTATAATGTTCCACACTCCTTCCTTGTCCCTGCTTCCTTGAATCCATGCCTCCCACCCAAAGTCAGTGTCCCTAAGATGGATTTCTTATTGAGCACTTCTCTACCATTTGAAATGATGGTGTTTTGTCCCCTGGTCTCTGAATATTTGATATGGTAGTGATCTTATGTAGTAGAAGAAATGCTTTATTTCATGCTGTATTGAGATGTTTGTAACCTGCCCTGGGACTGCATGGTGAAGGGTGAGCTTTAAATATAAGTAAATAAGTGTTTTTTAAACAATTGGCAGTAAAAAGAAAACATATTAGAATTAGAAGAAAGAACAAAGGTTCTCTGAATAGCCATTAATTTGACATAAACATCCCCATTTTGTCTGAATGTCTTCTAATTTGTCCACATGCACAGATGAGCCCTTGAAGTATAATTTTAAATAAGGCTGTAAGATCTCCTAAAGCCAGAAGGAGAAGTAAATGATTTGAACTAGTGGCTAATGTGTGCTTTCTTAGCTGCAAAAATAAAACATGGCTTGCAAGGGAACAGGATATTGAACTTTTCTAACAGAGAGGGTGTGTTGATTAATCTTTGAAACTGATTAGCAGCAAATGTCTGTTCTAAGGAAAATATTGGTGTATTTAGTCATAAATTAAATTGCTTTCTAATGGGACAAATAATGTATTCTGAAGAGTACAGACTCCTGAAAAAGAAATGCAGTCTTGACATCTTAATATCCTAGCTCACTACTTTGCATAAGGTTAAATATTGAATTCTAGAGATTGCATCTGAAGCTGATACAATATATGGGAAACTTTGTCTTTCTCCAACTTACTGTTTCAACAGAAATATTTAGCTGCTGTCAGGGCTGGTCCAAGACATTTTGTAGTCTGAAGTAAACAAAAGGATGGCGCCACCTATTCAAAATGCAGAAGTTGTTTGGACTAGCTGTTGGGTCTGTTGTCAATAATGCCATGGAAACAGTGTCCTGTGCTACACTTGAGGGTAGCAGGCTAGCTAGGGATCACACAGCTATCTTCCGAAACCTCACTGCCACTTTCTGCCCCCAACATCTGGTTCTTGAGGCTGCTGCCTAATGGTTGGCTCTGATTGGTGCTGAAAATGAAATGCCCATAGAAACGTTCCAATAATGTATATTGGCATGGAAACTTTTATTCATGTCCTTGGCACCAGTGTAATAGATAAAAAGTTGGATCTCTGCGAGAGAGACATGAGCCCAGAGCCCAGATGAACCATGAAGCTTGCTGGCCGCCTTTGGACAAGTCACTGACCAAGTTCAGACATAGTGATCTTTCTAATTATGACTCCACCCCCCCCCCCTGCACACTAGCTCTTCCCTTTGGTTGTGTGCCATAATGCAAATCTTCCAGGTTTTGTTAAACCACAGCCACCCATTGAATTTGGATAGCAACACTGATATATTCTCTACTTACAAACCAGAATATGAAATTGATATGAAATCAGTTTCCTGATTTGGTTGTAATTGGAAGTTTAACAAACCCTGAAAGATTCCCCTTACAACAGATGAGATTCCATTTAAAACCCTTGTTTGAATAAACCTTGGTTTATTAGACCGAGTTGGTTACGTTTGAAATTAGCCATTGTCGCCAGGCCTATGACACCTGTGGATTCTTCCTTTTTAGGTCTGAGGTGTGACTTCTTCCTATTCTCAGACTGACATTATAGGGTGGCTTATGAAAGATAAAATGGGGCTGTTAAGTGCTTATCTGGATAATAAGTGTATCTTTTCTTTTTGACTTTGACTTCAGATGAAAGATTTGAGAAAGTGGTAGCTAACTGCTTGAGTCCATTCCTTGGCTGTATTTATGTGAAAGACTTAATAGAACAGGAAACATGAGGATCCAGTAAATTGAGGAAATAGCTATCTTTTGATTTAGCTTTTAAGATAAGCAGTTTTAACGTTGATAGCTTCATTTTCCCAGACTTTTTATAACTTGTGTGCAATGTTTATAAACTAGTTGAGTTCTCATACTACCAGCATAGTCTGTAACACTTTATACAAATGGCTTTACAGAAACACTTCCTGCATTGTATACACCAAGCACATAGGCTTGATTACTTAAATCCAGATGAGCTTATTGATTTGCATCAAAGCTTTTTATTACTTGTTGAATTGTTTTGTACACAACACTTCCCCTACTTCATAGACTGTAGCCTTGTTCTTTTGAAGGTTGTAAAAGTTTTTCAATACTGTAGATCCCTGAATCATTTCACTTAATAGTATTGGTACTTTGCCATGCATACACAAATACTTGCTTAATTTACATTAAGTTTCTTTTATCTTGTCTTCTGGGGTGTGATATATTAATCTTGTCCAAACTTTGTCAGAAGTGCTCTGGTGTGCAACATATGGTTTGATTGCTCTGAAGCTTTTCATTTTTCATCAACAGCTATTTCTCACTTTCATTTTCTTTTCAGAATGTTTTAAGCACTCAATCCAAAATCCAAAATGTTTAATCTACTGAGTAATAGGACTGCAGGGGGAAAAAACCCCTCTTCTACAAAGACAAATACATTCCCTTTTAAAAATACTGTTGATTCCCATAGGGATGTGATTGGAGAAAGCATTTTCTGGTTGCAAGCCATAACTGTGGGTCATAATTTTTTAGCTCCTCTCCCACCAACTCACCCATCACCCTAGCTGACATTTTCCTTTCATGGGAGGAGATGCATACATTTTAAAGACTGCTCTTTGTGTGTCTCCAAAGTGTTGGGGACAGACTAAATTTATTCTGGAGAAGCACCACTTCTTGATTCTGACCAAGTCTGAAGTGGCACACTTCACTTTGGACTGTGAAGCGAATGTGCACACAGTGACCCAGTATAATTCCTCAGTGCGATTTAGAAAATATAAGTACAGTAGCCACAGCTAGTTTGCTCAAGCTTCCCTACCTATGGTTTGGGTTACACATTCTTTTTGTTAGGCTGTATATGGTCTCTGTTGTAGCCTGTTATATGAAGTGGAGAAACTATTTACAGGCATCTTAGACTGGGAACTTTTTGGAGCTATCACCTCTTAGAGTAGGCAATATTGGGTTAGATGAGGGTTTCTTAAACTTGGGTCTCCAGCTGTTTTTGGACTACAATCCCCCTCATCCCTGACCCACTGGCCCAGCTGGCTAGGGATTATGGGAGTTGTAGTCCAACAACAGCTGGGGACCCAAGTTTGGGGAACCCTAGTCTCGATAAACCAGTGGAACGACTTTGAATAATACACCACATAAATGGAAGAGAGATGCAATCCTATATTGAAGTGAATGCTTTCTTTAAATGAGGAACAAAATGGATGGGGTTTTTTCATTGAATGCAAGGCCCGCTTTGAACGTACACCCCTGGTTCATAAAATATGGATTATGAACTCCAAAAAGAGTTGGAGGTCAAGTGATCTGTGCAAGTGGGAGAGGTTCTGGTTTGTTTTAAGTCAGAGATCCCCAGTTTGGATGTAATGAGGAACCTTGGCTTAAAACCAGGATACCTGCCCCAAGGCCAGTGCAAGATGAAAGATGTAGCCATGGTTTGTGAAACTCTTAATTTGCACCGTAAATGGGCCATAGAACCATTTTCAAGGGAAGGAGAGTTTTTAATGAACAATTGGTAAACAAGTTTTCTACAATTTCAAATGTGTGTCACTTTTTAGGGTTACCTGCCTGCAAATATAGATCGGAGAGAAGGCACTTTACAAAGGAAGCGGAAAGAGTATTTTGCTTTTGTGGAACAATATTATGATTCAAGAAATGAAGAAACTCATCAGGATACATACAGACAGGTGAAGGAACTGAAAAATGTCTCCAGTTAAACGAAATTTCACATGCATTCCAATGCCTTTTTCAATATTACATCACATTATTTCTGAGAGTGCTCCTGGCTTTCTGAGAGAGCTTCTCATTGGCAGGAACACCCTTCCAGGCACACAAAGAGCAATGGAACCAGGCTGTCCAGATTTTCCTTTCTGTGGCTAACTTCCTTTTTCGTTCATTTTCTTAATTTATAGTTAACCTTGGATACAGAGATGGCCTTTGCATGTTTAGCGCACTGGTTTCCAAATCTTCTGTCTTCATAGAATACTTTGCTCATTGACTTTGGGAATAGGGTTGCCAGACTCAATATAGGACAGGACTTCTGTGCCTTTAATTGCCCTGCTCTCTCTTGAGTCTAGAAACCTTAAAGAGAAACCGGCAGACCCTTTGTTTAATTTCCAAGCAAAGGGTCTGTTGGTTTCTCTTTAAGGTTTCCAGACTCAAAAGAGAGCAGGGCAATCAAAGTCACAGAAGTCCTGTCCTCTATTGAGTCTGGCAACCCTATTTGGGAACGCCTGGGCAGTTGCCAGTGTGAATTTTGCACATTTAAAATACTGGCGCAGCCTTTCGTAGAGGTCAATTTGCACGGAGCACTCACTGGCTAAGGCAGCTGGGCTTCTCCATTGCCACACCTGAATAGAGTCTGCATCTTGGAATGCACCTGACATTCTACTGCATCTTAACCTTGTTTAGAAAGTGTAGTGAGGAAACTGTCTTTCAGGGAAGTCTGTTGGCCATTATTGGTATTCTCCCTGTGAAATCCCTGATAGGTGTCCAAGATATTCTAAGATTCCTAGGAACAAAGTTTAAAAACCATGAAAGCAATGGAAGGGAAGGGATAACCCAGACCTTCAGGAAGCCTTTCTTGAGGGGCTAATAGAAGGAACACTGGAGAGCTAATGCAACTTGTAAAATATTACAAAATCGATCCTCTCAGCCAGATGTTTCCCTGTAGCCTTGTACCATTTACCTTGTGGATATGTCTTTAATATTTGTGTTGTGCTTTGTCTGCATTTTGAAGGAGTTTGTGCAGGCAGCAACTTTTATTCCTTGTACACTAATAGTTTTGTTTTTAAAGCAGCTTGAAAGCGTTATTCTCTTTCTTCAGTTCTTGGGGAGTGAGAACAAACCACCGTTCATGAATTGTAAAAAGCAGCACTAGATAAATAGTGGCTCCATAGCTTTGTTTCTGCCTGTGCAGTACTTTCCTGCATAAAAAGGATGAAACATGTACAAAAGGGAAATGTTAACCTATGTACTCCCCATATTCAGAATTACCATTGAATTCCCCCCCTTTATGTGTTAATTCACTGTCTATCAAATCCTCAAATTACTGAGTCCTGTGTAATGCATATGCACTTCAAATCCTTTTTAAAGGCTAACAGGGAAGGCCTGTAAAGAATAAGGAAAATTGAAAACCTGCGTTCCTTCACTAGCCTTTTTTTTAATAACCAAGTTCAACAGTAGCATTATAAACTTAGTTATCATTTTAAGGTTTCTGAAAATTAAAAGATTTCTTTTTCAGATTCATATAGATATTCCTCGTATGAGTCCGGAAGCTTTAATTCTTCAACCCAAAGCAACAGAGGCAAGTAATACTGCAAGATAATAAATCCAACTGGCCCATCTGTGTGATTTGCTTGTTTGTGTATTGTCGGAGTACACATTTCACTTTCTCTGGAGATGCCATACTGAAAAGTTCTTCTTCTTGGCAAGCAATCTTACACCCATACAAGACAGCCATTTCTGCATTCTTGAGGAAATTCCCTGGGATATTTAATGCCCTCAACAAGGGCTGAACAATGCTTATTGTCCTTCAGGAGCCCTAATGTTGACAACTGAAGTTCAGTTGGGGCAAGCAGGGGAAGGCAAATGAGGCAGAAGATGAAAACTGGTGGACTCAAGCCACAGTTCATAGCCTACTGGAAAGAGGGATACACTCTCCTAAAGCTTGCATTACCCACATCTAATTTTCTCCCCCAATTTCTGATGCTGCAAACTTTTAGGGGCTTTGACCCTTATGATGTGGAAATAATTTGGGGGGCATTTAT
The DNA here is from genome assembly GCF_963506605.1 of Zootoca vivipara. Taxonomy (NCBI): domain Eukaryota; kingdom Metazoa; phylum Chordata; class Lepidosauria; order Squamata; family Lacertidae; genus Zootoca; species Zootoca vivipara. Next base: position 9,374,422 of record NC_083285.1, read on the forward strand.
TAGGATAAGAGTAAATATCCCCTTAAAATTATAATTAATCACTCAACCCATGAACTCTCTTAATTAGTCTTGAAATGGCAATAAAAGTAAGTTGGGGAGGCATATTTTCCATGAGGTATCCATCAGTTTAGTTGAACTTGCCCATACAGCACTGTGCTATAAAGCAATTGTACTATAGTGCTGAGGCTCAGGGTTAGTTGAGCAAGAAGCTAATCTTCCAGACCCAGATCTTGTCACTGCTGGGGAGATAAGTTTCCCACTTGTCTTTTTTACTGGCTCTCATTTTTTTGCAAGTCACAGTCTACTTGATTTCAGTTCTTTGACTTTACAGCAGCGAGAGTTACAAATGTCAACCATAAATAGAAGTGATGCTTCTAATGATTGGTGATCTTATTCTATGATCTCCTGTATTATCATGACAATATAGCTTCGTAGATGCATCCCCCTCCAGTGTAATGTCTGTGGTGTTTAGGATATATATGTAGAATAGAGGTATTTTTTTGGAAGTATGCATAACTCTTCATTGTAGAAAATCAGCTTTCTACAACATGGGAGGAGGTGAAAGAGTATCCAAGGTCCTAAAGGGCTCGAGTAGCATTCTTGGCCCACTTCCAAATGGCAAACTGCTTTTGAAGCTGATAGGTGTTTCAAAATATGTTTGTTATGGTGTGAGAGGCTGCTTTAAAAGAGAAATAGTCCGAAAGCCGCCTGGGCGTGTGCAGGACTCTCAATGCATCTAAAGAAGCTCTTTGAATTTTGGCTATGAAATGTAGGAAGGAGAACAAACCTTGTTAAAAATGGTACATTTGTAACAATTTAAATTTTCTATAAAGGCTTAATTTTTACATAGTGCTAGAAATCTTTAAACGTTTTCCTTGAATAATCAAGAAACTGAATTTATGCTAATTATGTATGCTGATACTCACTTGCATTTTATTATGCCTACATTTTGTGCCTTCTGATTTCATTGCTTTACAGCTCTTTACATTTCTTCCCCAGATCTTTGAAAGAATTTTGTTTATCTGGGCAATACGTCATCCAGCCAGTGGATACGTTCAGGGCATAAATGATCTGGTTACTCCTTTTTTTGTTGTCTTCACATGTGAATATACTGGTAAGAAAAGTTACATCAACATTGTATATTCTTGTAATCTGAAATTTTAAGAGTGTCAGTGTATAGTATCTTTGTAGAGTTTTAGGGGTTAAGTTATTAAAAATGTGCTTATGTATGCAGAATTGCCTGTCAGTTAAATTTTTATTTGAATTTGTTTCAAAATATTACACCCCCCCCCCCAATGAAAGCCATGCATTTCAAGAATAGTTTTTGTGGATTCTTACGGCCGTGGTCATACAGACATAATTTTATTTGTATGCCACCCTTCAGTAGTTAAACCATGCTAAGGTGGCTTAAAACGTGAAGAAAAATGCATAATTCCAAAACTAACAAAAGTTGTTGGCATCCATCTTTCTCAAGAGACAATGGAGTGCCAGGGGTGAAGTCAAACGGCCCAGGGTGCAAAAGCCTGGGCAGTGTGTATGGAGGTCCTGGGCCGTCCAGATGACAAGACCCTTCTCTTGGCCTCACTGATGTGGTCCAAAGGAAAGCAGAGCAATATGTTTGGCACCACCGCTGTTGCAGGAGTTGCCAGAAGGAGGCAAATAAATCACAATACATTCTAAAATAAAGATACTAAAATTTGTATCAATAACAGCAACAACCTCCCCGCCCCCAAATACTCCAGTCCAAGAGTCTGTTCAGTAGCCTCAGCTTTTGTAGTTGGAGTCAGTCAGGACCCCGCCCTCCCACGCCAGGTGGAAAAAGGCCTGCAAGGCAGGGATCAGGTCTTCCAGGACTCAGCCAAGATGGTCAATGTTCCATCCCCCTTCTCTCCCTCCATCCCTTCCCAGTTGGTTGTGCTTCACACGCCTCATCAATATAATAAACTAGATTGATTTTGTTTTTAATAGAGGGCAGATTACCCTTGAAGAGTTGAACGGCTGTCCACTTATTTGACAGGAAGGCTTCTCTTTTGCTGTGCTTCAGTTCATAGGAAGTCCTTTCCCCCCATACTGAGCAGTTAATGAGAATTGCTGTAGCTTGCTCCCCTAATAATCTATTAAGTAGAGTAGGGGGCTACTCTAGAGAGTGTTTACAGTTTCTGCCTCTTACTCCCTCATTTGACAGATAATGAAAATGTTCCTAATGAGCCTAGAACAGTAGGATCTGTGCTGGTATACTTTAGAGTTGTTAATTGAAATAAGTTTAAATGAGATGTGATTAGAGGATTGATATTCCATGTTAAATAGACCATTTAATTAATATAGTAAAAACGTTTGTCTTAAGTACTTTACCATCAGTTTACATTTCAAGTATATTGACTGTGTTTTTTTCTGAAATTTGCTATCAACAGACCAGGGTCTGTCTAATGGCCATTTGTGGTAATTGGGGACAATGCCATTGAAACATGGTTGCTGAACTACCCTTGGCATTAAACTTATTGCTGTGTTTGACTGGTAGAAAAGTGTATATCAGGGCACAAGTGTGTATACTGTAACTATAATCCCTGCTCCTAGAACACCTGCCCAGCTGTGGACCACTGGTGCTCTGAGTGCTCTGAGCACTTTTTTGGCAGCACTTTTGTGTAAAGGGAGGAGACATTACCTCTGACCAGCAACACCTGAGCCAGTTCTGGGCACCTTTAAATAAAAAGAGTGGAAGTATTATTGGTTCTCTAGTATTGGGTGGATGTACATGACATCTGCTTTTGAGAGGGAGATTGCTGGGCTACAGATCTCTGTAAATATGCAGTCCTAGTTGGCAAGTTCAATCTGCACAAGAGTATTTGTATTCTGTTGCTATCATAAATCTTCAATGTCGAGGTGGTGCAGTTTAGGGAATCTCCAGAATAATGACAGTTTTAGCAATGCCTTCTCCTGTAGTCATGAGAAAACAGTATGCAAACAGCGGACTGTTGTAAAAAGCCAATCTTTAGCTTGATTTAAAAAATATTTATATAAAAATTGTAATAGCAGCTTATGAGGATCTGCAAGAGCCTCTTTGGGATAAAAGAGATTAACTTTTGAATGACTGAAACATTGCAGTAAGGAGAGACATTCAGCTCATTCAGAAGAACAGCAAAATAGAGAGAGGAAGCTCAGCTAAGAACCAAGCAGTCTGTTGTCACATTGACTGCATTCAAACAATAATTCAAACCTTCATGAAATGAACCGTGGACAGACACTGTGCTGTGTGCTTGTCCCTCACCCTTCCTATCATGTACCAGCTTCATCACAAAGATCCTAGCTTGCACTGATTCACAGCTCCCCATTGTGCATACAGTACAGGGGAATTTTGGCTTGATGGTGGTTACCAAATCAGGGAAATAAAACACAATCTCATCCTGCTTTGGTCACTGACATTAAACTAGAATTTCACAGTTTGTATACAGTGGCCTGGCTTGCATGTCACAGAAAGCCAAAACAAACTATGGCTTACTGGGACCATCCCAATGTACTGGCTCCCAGAGAGGAACTCGCGCTTGCGGTCCTCCCTGACAGCTAAGCCAAGGTTTGACTTAGCATATTGTCTGAACCTAGGATCATAGTTAAGGCCTCTTCTCTGATAACCACAAATTGTAACCGTAGGACACACCTTACTACAGATTGTGATTAAGGAGGAGAAACCTGAATCAGGATCCCAGGTTGGAACAACATGCAAAGGCTTTGCTGCTGCATTGTGCTATGAGGCCTGGGGAGGAAGAAAGTAGGTGTGAGTTCCTCTGTTTGTGTAGCCTGGGTAAGCCAAAGTTTGGTTTACTGTGACATGCAAACAAAACCAATGAGGAACGCAGTTTAAAGCAAGCCAGGATATTCACATGGAAGTCTAGGACCTGGGGAAAGACAAGGGAGGAGTGCAGCCACGTGGTTTATAAACCATATAGTTTCATGAAGTATAACTTATTAAACTTGGCTCATTGTGCAAATGAGGCCATAGTCCTGTTCTAATGAACTTTCAGATTCCCTCATTTAAATGGCAACTCCAGTGTATGTTTCAGAACAGAGCCCATGAAGGCTCAATTGTTAACAATTACTCTGTTAATAATAATTAGAGTATCCTTGTGACAAGATAAGTAGATTTACACTGGCCCATAGGGATGTAGCAAGGCACTAATGCACAGAATTTGCCATAAGATGCATTTCAGTGATATAGGCATTTTTTCACATATTCCAATTATGAATTAAAATTGGATGACATTTACGGGAAGAAAAGCTATCATAGTTACGATGTTGATACAATAGATTATTATGAAGCTGACCTTGTAACTATTTGCATTTAATTTGCATTTGATTGCATTCCATTTCATGTGTCAAGTTGACTGGTCTGCTAAACCCTTATAGAATTTTTCATAATTGTTTGATTTCATAATTTCTGAAGCCAAGTGTTTAAGGTGTTTGTCTAGTTAAACAACATAAACCATCCTAAACTTAGATTTCATAGGTTTGGAAACTTTATAACATGTGAATTGGACATTGGACGCGAAAGGGTTTTAACAACGTTTTTGAGAGCAAGATCAATGCAGCACAACTTAAAAACGTTCATTGATGTGATAAATTAGCTTTCAGTGTTGAGAATACTTAATTGTAGCATGTTATGTGTTATGTTGTGTCCTGCTACTTTATCCATGGGTTATACCGTATTAAATTTAAGGATTCTTGTTATGATGATACATGGTACATGATCATGGGTGCAATGACGGCGAAGAAAAAGGAGCATATTGTTTTTCTGCTGAGAAAAGCAGTTACATCTGTCTAGGTTTGCTGTCTAGGTTTGCTGTGTCTTTATATTTAGTTTGAAGCATCCAGAAATTTGTTGTTCCACTGGATGATCTTTCAGGGCATCAAAACTTTAATGAGTGTATAATTCTCATACATATAACAGGCAATGTGTCCACATTTTTAAAAATCCAACACATCTTCTGGCAAGACCCTGCTTCCTGAGGGTACAGGGAATTGAGCCTTGGCAGTAGTTGCTCCCATCTAGTCCTTTAGAGCCAATCCTTTCCCAGTCAACACAAGGAGTTTTAATCAGTTTGTTTGGTCTTCTGTTGTAAGACTAAACTTTAAATTTCGTATTTTGAAATATATAACACGAAACTCGCAACATCAAATAACCCAACTCCCCACCACATGTAACCAGTCACCAGCACTTCATTTTGTTGTTGTTGTTACTTATTCATTTTGTTTTGTTTTAGTTGTTGTTAACATTCTTATGAAATCATGGACCTCTTTGAGTCTCAGAGTCTAAAATCTACATACCTTCCAATATTTGCTGGTACTTTTTCTATTGGTATAATTAACTCTTGTTACTGATAGTAGCTTTTACTGTAGGTGTCCTTACGTAATAGTCTCAGTGATCAAGTAACAACCAGGATGGCTTCTTAATGGGATGCTTTAAATCCATGTTCATTTTCCCAGGGCAGTAATAGAAAAAGTAGACTCGTATCTCATTCTCTGATACAACCCTATCTGCTAGCAAAGGGCTTAACCCATTTGCTAATGTTCCATTAGACGCTGAAGCCAATAGATGACTGATGAGACTTTAGCCTACCACGTTAATAGCTACTTCAAAAGGCTGCACTTGGCTGAGTGCAGGTTATATTTATAGCTTGGTAAGTTGTTGCTGTTCAGCACTGTGTCCTCCTGCGTTGCTCTGTTTGCTTAGCCTTGCTGGTGTAGTTGTCCTGTCGGTCTTTCCAGATGTGTAGTGACCATAGTTTCAGTTTATTTAACCTTCTCAGCCTCATCTGTAGGGATATATTCATGTAGTTACTATGTGACTTGACCTGTTCTGTGGACACAGGTTTAATTTTCTACACCTTCAGGAGTCTGGGAATAGAAATTTGCAGTAAGAATTTCCTTTTGTTTTCCACGGTCATGGTGACATGCTTTCCCCATGGCTGTAGCTTGTGTGACACGGGCCTTTCATGAACACATTCTCCCATTCTGCATCCTTGGTGATGGCAGAGCTGCATCACGTGAGGAAAGTTTCTAAAACATCTGAACCAGCCCATAGAGTTGGCGGCAGAAATCCAAGGAGCCAAAATAGCTGGTTTATGTTCTGAAACAATGCACTCCAAGGTGCAGTGTCCAAATTGGGTTTCTGCTGCCAATGGGAGTCATTTCCAAAGCTGCAGCAACATGTTTTGCTTTCCAGTGGCTCTGATCTATAGCATGCAGGAGGCTTGCTGCAGAACATAGCTCTTTTGGGGAAGCAGCTTTTTTTCTGTGGCAGTTCTATCAGCCGCATGAAAATGTTGAGGGATAATTTGAACTGGGAGCACGTCCATTGTCACCCAGAAGAGAAACCTGGACCCAGAGTTTACCGAACTTAGCTGATGCATTGTGTTTAAATGATTTGAATACACAACTATACTAAACTGTTCCATCTGAACTCTGGCTTTATAATTACCTTTGCTGAAATATCACAATGTGGCTTTTGCAAATGCAGTTGCTTCCAAATGCCACTCTTTATCAGTCAGCCTCCTTATGTTTGATGTATTCTTCTCATGCTTTCATTGAAATGGTGTTTGATAGGCCTATTGTGAGCATGATGCATGAGAGGTTATGGAAGGACAGTGCATTGTTGCTAATAAAAAAGATGCTGACAAAAGGGATCTAGCATAGCTGCCGTCTTTAAAGGATGGTTTATTGCACTGGTGTCAAAATGGAGAAGTGAGAGAGCACTTGGAGTAACTCCTTTGTCATCTTTAAAATAGATTTCATGAGCGTGGTAGGCTTAGTAAGCATCTCCAAGGGAATTGTGGATGTGAATAACAGAAGTTCTTCAAGTGCTCTCACTTCATTTTAGTGCCTAGTTTGTTTGCGCCCTGGGTGAAGCTCCATGGCAGCTGTATGCAAAGAGGAGCCCCATTACAACTTGCTCATGTATAATGGCTTGAAAAGCAAAGTGCATTGGAAACCTCTACAGACAGACAGAGCTGATGAAAGCTTTAGTTTCTAAAAATAGAATTTTTACACATTGTAGGATTCTGACGTTGGCTACTTCTTTTTTTAATGAAGTCAAGGTTTGGGAAGATAATTAGTTAGGTCTTTTTGATATGGTTATTGTGGTTGCCTACAACTCTAGACATTTGTTTTCCATTCTTGCAGTCAATCAAATGTCATAGTTATTACCTAATATGTGTAATTAGTGCTCCGTGCTAATCATAAGTTAAAATAAGGCTTAGTTTTGGAGTTTCCTGTAGGTTTACTCTCCATATTTCATAGTAAAGCACAGAGGATTTAAGTTATGGATAGTTTTATATTAGAAAGCATTTTTTCATGATTATAGAAGGCATCTTCTTTTTTTTTACCTTGAACTCTTATACTATATAGGGTACATTTGAGACAACAACTAAAAATCTTGTGTGGCGATGGGAGAACCATACCTCTGTACAATTTCTCACTACTGTTGTTCTTGAAATGGCCAGAGTCCACAAATGTGCTCCCTAGGTTACCATATTATCTAACCAGTGCCAGCTGGGCTTAAGAAGTACTTGAAAGCAGTAGGACACTTTGCATCTTAACAATATCTCTTAAGTTGCGTGCATGGTAGAGATGAGCCTCTGTTTTCTTTGGAGCCTGGAATTCAAAGATGAAGCAAGACTTCCTCTCCCCAAGGTGCGGGAGGAACAGATAGTACCGTAATTACCGTACAACAACTTCCTGACATTTAGAAAACACCTAAAGGCAGCCCTGTTTAGGGAAGTTTTTAATCTGTGATATTTTAATGTATTTTGTTACTTGTTGGAAGCCACCCAGAGTGGCCGGGGAAACCCAGCCAGATGGGCGGGGTATAAATAATAAATAATAATAACTTTAAGGTAGTTAGCACCACCACAATAAAGACATATTAGCAGAGAAGGAAGCAGCTGGGAAGGAAATGACGGGATTGGCCACTGGAGAGCAGTCAGAAGGACGGCCCTTTCCCCCAACGCCTGAATTGAGGTGCATGGCACCCCGTAGAGCGAGAGGGAGGCGCATTGGGATTCCCAAGCTGTTACGTTGGGTGCGAAACAGGAAGAAGCCATTGCGAGGTTCTGACTCAGACTAAGCAGGCATGTTTTCCAGACTCTTTGCACTGTAAATAATATGCACAATAAAAACACCTTAAAGACAAGGAGGTGTGGAGCGTTATTACTCAAGAGTAGCCACAATAACCTCCGACAAGTACCTTTTCTTCAATTCAAAGCCTATCCAGGAGTACATTTTTGAGCAGCATATATATATATATATATGTGTGTGTGTGTGTGTGTGTGTGTGTGTGTGTGTTTTCTTTCCGTTCAGGGGCAATTGCCGACTGCTATGTCAGTGTAATATGGGATTGCTAATTAAGTTGGTCTCGAAGAACTCTGAATTGTCCAAAATCATATAAACAAATTACTTATTTGCCTATATTCTGCTGATTGTATATTCCAGTGCTACTAGAGATGGTTTATATTGTATGTCTGCAGCATCTTAATCAGTGCTAGAAACATCTCATTGATGAAAAATCAGACGTGTCTTTATTGCAGCAATATCATTTTCCTTATTACTGCCAAAATCTCCTCCTCTTCAGGAAATCCAATTAACAAAATTATGATAAATTGGGCTGTTGCTACTCATGTCTGTGGGTTTGTTTACTGCTTTTTTGCACATTATGTACAATGATGCCATTGCACTGTGTGCTTGGATACTATTCATTATACACTATCTCAGTCCATTTACCCAGTCCAAAGATGCTTGCTCCTCTTTTTAAAGAACTATTTTCCAGGCTTCTCCAAGCTTTCACAAGCCATGGCTGAAACAAACTAAATGGCCTTGGCCCAATGTACCTGAAGGAGCCTCTCCACCCCCATCGTTCAGCCCGGACACTGAGGTCCAGCTCTGAGGGCCTTCCGGCGGTTCCCTCACCTCGAGAAGTGAAGTTACAGAGAACCAGGCAGAGGGCCTTTCTTGGTAGTGGTGTCCGCCCTGTGGAACGCCCTCCCATCAGATGTCAAAGAAATAAACAACTATCTGACTTTTAGAAGACATCTGAAGGCAGCCCTGTTTAGGGAAGTTTTTAATGACTGATGTTTTAATGTATTTTCAATCTTTTGTTGGAAGCCGCCCAGAGTGGCTGGGGAAACCCAGCTAGATGGACGGGGTATTATTATTATTATTATTATTATTATTATTGGTGTTAAATTTCAACGTATCTACTAGTGGCAACTGAAGGCCAGAAGATTGTTGCCTTACTGATCGCCACAAACAAGCACTGAATTCTGCTTAGCATGAATACTGACTGCAAGCTGCCGGGGGGGGGGGCTTGTTTTGAAAGACGACATGTAAATTCTTCAAGTAAAGTAAATACTTTGTATTAGTTCCTCTGAGGATTCACTAGCTTAGATCATTGCCTTCTACTGCAAATTATCAGCAAACTTATATAGTTTTAAATTCGTATTTAATTGTGGTAGAGCCAGTAGTTTTTGCAGCATTGGGAATTTGTACATATGCTATTGATGCTTCAAAGTAGTATGTTTTGCGTAATTGATTTGTAGACGGTGTAGATACACCATAACATTGATTAGTTATGGTTGAAAGTATAGTGCTGCTAGTTTACTGCACGGTGCAATCCTGTGCAGGTTTTCTCAGATGTCCTATTCAGTTGAATGGGACTTATTCCCAAGTAGGTTATTCCCAATTTCAGTAGAAATGGATATTTCTTTTCTTTTTACAGTTGCTTAATTCTGAAGGCTGTCAGCCATTTTACTTCAATAAGTAAACTAGACTTACATCAATTAAAGTGAAATAAATATATGTATGACAAAACCTCAGTTAAGACACCTTTTGCGAGATCCTGAAGAGATGAGAAGAAACTGTAATGCAAAATTACTATTTTAACAATCACTCACAGGCTGGAGAAATGGCCGTCTTTGGTAGTGCTTCATCCCTTTTGGGATTAGGGTATGTGCTGCTTTAAATGGCTTTCAACATAAGCAAGATCATTTCAGGATGACTGGGAAACATCCAGTTTAAATGACACATCGACTTCAGCTGTAGACAATATAATTTTGCTGCCATTCTTTCCATTAGAAGGAATGCTAATGGATGGTGGAAGTTGTAATCCAAAACATCTAGAGGGCACCAGACTGGGGAGGCCTGTTCTAGCCTGATACAACTTATTCTTCTCTCTAACAGCTATCTTAACTCCTAGCCCCTTTACTAGACCTCCTCTCTCTCCTCTAACTCCTGTTGGAAGACAAGTTTTTATTTTCAATTCATATTTTTTTTACTGAAATAATATTCATTTAAAAAAATAAAGCATTAAAATTGGATGGAATTGTGGCTTTTGGAAACACTTTATGTTTAACTGCTGTGCATTTGAAACTAAAGAGGCCATTTGGTTGGGAGTAGTTCCCTCCAATTGGTACCACTTCATTTCACACATGCAGTAAAAATAGTAATTTTTGTGCTGTTTGACCTACTTACTTAAACAGAGCAGCTTCATGCGATATAATTATTTGAGTGAGGTTTATTCATTCTAAAAGCCATATTGACTGTGGAAGTCTCAGTGCTCTGTTGCACTCTCTAGCTGTCGTTCGATATCTTGTCAACCCCGGCAGCTTCTTTTGCATATCTATTTATGCAACACTTCCCTTCTGCATATGATAGTTCTTGATATTTAGGTGTGTTGGAAAGTTTTTAGCAAACCTTTTGGTATAAATCTCACTTAAATTTTTTTTTTTTGAGACTGATGTGATTTCCCGGTCTCATTTTCAAATAAAGTTGCTGGAGCAATGTGCCTGAACATTGAGCACATTGAGTGCCTGGAGCCATGAGAACGAGATGTTTTACACTTGTTTACAAACCAAAAGTTTGGATAGTGACATTATTTGAAAAAGTCATAGACCTAGTCATAAATGCTTGTTATGCACTGTAGAGAGAAGAAAGCTTTAGGCTGCAAGCACAGAAATGGAGAACTTCCCAGATTTTGATCCTTGGATTAACAGCCATAATCGCTCAAGAGAGCTGCAGACCCGCTTAGTCATATTTAGATTCCAGCTGTTTTATAAGCAGTTGAATCTGCACTACCCAACATATTGTTTCAGCTTTTTGTTGTGTGCATCTGCTGCAGATGATCATTACTTTTGCTCTAAACCAGGCACCCCCAAACTTCAGCCCTCCAGATGTTTTGGACTTCAATTCCCATCTTCCCCGACCACTGGTCCTATTAGCTAGGGATCATGGGAGTTGTAGGCCAAAACATCTGGAGGACCGCAGTTTGGGGATGCCTTTTCTCTTGGCTTGTCAAAACTGTGCGGTTATCAAATGCAAAATAAAATAAAGAATGGAATGATAAATTATTTTTATTACCGAAATCTATATCTGACCTTTCTGTAAAATAAATGAGGTGGCACGTATATTAAAAGTGCACCATCATTGAAGAAAGGAATCAGTTCTGACAGATTCAATATATTAAGTCACAATAATTCGGCACTGCAGTCCCATGCTTAACTAGTAAGCCCCACTGAGTTCACTTGCACCTATTCCCAGGAAAGTGTGTAGAGGATTGCAATCTAGTTCTCCCAAATCATGCTTGTAATGTTGCACCACTCCTGAGAGGTATTCCTTCTTCTCTGAGCTTCAGCGTTTTTGTCATTCGGAAAGCTCTAACTCAGGGGTCAGCAACCTTTTTCAGCCATGGGCCGGTCCACTGTCCCTCAGACCTTGTGGTGGGCCGGACTATATTTTGAAAAAAATAATAATGAACGAATTCCTATGCCCCACAAATAACCCAGAGATGCATTTTAAATAAAAGGACACATTTTACTCATGTAAAAACATGCTGATTCCTGGACTGCCTTTGAGAAGGCAAATGGGCCGCATCCGGCCCCTGGGCCTTAGGTTTCCTACCCCTGCTCTAACTCCTACATCTTCCTTACTCTGTAAATGTTTTGTGATTGGCTTTCCAAATTCCTTAGATATTTTTAACAGTACAGCCTTCCAAAGAGAGATGAATTGCAGGTGGTTACTTGCCCACTTTTCCAAATTCCCTGTTTGATTCTAAGTTGCAGATGCATCCTGAATGAGGATGTTGGAATTAAACACATCTGCTCCACAAAACAGCTTTCGGACCACTACCGGCCTTCTCTGAGGGCGCTGAGGTAAGACGTGCTTATTGGTGCTCTTCGGACCTTTTTTAATCTTTTACATTTTTAACTTAATTGACCCTCTGGATGCCAACTCTACCTCCTGGAAACAACTTTAAAGATTTCAAAGACTTTGAAGCACTTTACATTTACTGCCGGTTCCCTGCTATAACAACGCTCTGAGAGCTTTGGCCCAGCTCCAGCCTGCTCCCTGTCTCGCTCTTATCAGCCGGCCGGCCAAGGTTGCCAGAGAGGGGAGAATGCTGCTGCTCTAATCGGGGAGAGGTGAGAGCAAAAGCTGGAGAAAAGGCTTGGCAGGAGGACGTTCTGTGGGTTTGTTTAAAGCCTGGATAAGACATTCCCTGTGCCTAACCCCAGCAAGATCCCCCTTCGTTACTACCTCATTTTATGGTGAGCTGGCGTGCCGAACAGAGTTGTTGGAGCTGCAAGACTGCGACCTGCCGGTAAGCAAGTCTATGCGGAGGTGAGGAGGAGAAGCTGCGGTGGTTGCAGCAAAGTTTGCTCCCTTTCTCTGAGCCCCCGTCACCCCCCTGGTTTTTTTTTTTAAATGAACTTATTTTAAATTTGAATTTTAATAAACTCATTTTAAATTTGGGTCGATCATGGGCTGCAGCAAGCGTTTGAGGGAGAAGGAAGAGCCTTTGCCCCTCCCTAAGCCAAAGTTAAAGAGAACAGACCTGCAAAGGGGCAAAGGAGGGAGTGGCCAGGCAAATTCTCAGGCTGAAGTAGAAACCTACAACCGCTTTCTCCCTCTGGAAGACCTTGAAACATCCCATACCCTGAAGGCACAGTGCTCTTTCTCTCAATCAAGAGTCCAAATGAGTACACCAAAAATCAAGCAGACCCTTTTGGCCGAGGAAGCAATGCCAGACCCAGCGGAATGCCTCAGAAGTGAGCAGTTGCATTTGATTATCAGGACTCTTCATTGTATTTTTTAAAAAATGGATGAAATATCCTTACAAGTATCTAACCTCATGCAGAAAGTTGGGAACCCTGAACCCAATCCATTACAAAGTCTACCCTATGAAAGAAAGCCTCCAGTTGACCAACCCCCCAAAGTTGAAAACAGGAGGAAGCATAAATATTGTTCAAATAACCAATTAAATAAACAAGTGTTAGTCCTGCATCCAAAGAAAATCTGCCTTTCAATTTGGAATGGAACAAGAAAATGGCTAAATTTAGAAGGGGCAAAGGATTGTTTAAGCAAAATTTTAAAGATCAAGCACCAACAAATTGACCTACATGCGGTGCTTCCTCTCTTACAGCGAGATGGCCTCCTTAAAGTGATACTAGCCTTTCATTCCTCAGAGATTCCTTTTGAAATAGTGCGTCGGAAAAAGACTTTAGCTACAATTAACATCATCCCTACGAGGGTGTTTGTGGACAACACGATTAAACCTCTATTATGCAGAGTTGCCGGAAATACTCCTCCAAGAGCAGAATGCCCTATCATATCAAGAAATGAGATTGACACCCAATCTTCCCAGTCAAATCTACCCCCTCTCCGAACATCTGAGGGGCCTGATCCTGATAATCTGCAAACATCCCTGGATGAAAATGCACTTATCATCTCCTTTGGTGACCTCCCGCTGAAAGAGCAAGCAGAAACAATACAGAGACTTGATATGCTCAAATCACAATTTCTGCAAGTACATAATAAAATTAAGAACCAAAATAATCTGGTTGCAACGTGTCTGTTGGAAACAGATGACCTCCTTCAATTTAGCCCAATACCTAAATCTATGGTTGCTCGGCAAGCTCCAGTGATGAAGGCGATGCCTGAAATGAACACTGTCCTGCGAGAGGCTTCTCCACCACCCTTACAAATAAATCTTGACCCACTTTCTCTGGAGATCCCAGTGATGGAGGATGTCCCTACCCACCGACATGATCCAAATTATCCTTCGACGCATTCTTCTATGCCGGATCTTGAACCTTCTTCTACATCAGATAAAATAACATCTAACCTACAAATGAACATTCAAAGGAGCTCTCTTTCAATATCTGGCCCACCAAGGGGAACTCGGTCACCCCAACAAACACGGGATGATCCTACTACTATATTACAAGACTTTAGGGAGGATTTGATTGAAGATCCGATGGGCCATATAAATAAAATTATCCAACCTCCAAAGGAAATTCCAGTTAGTGGTACTACCTCTGCTGACCCTTTCTTCACTCCCCTGAGTAATGCCCCTTTACATCTATCAACTTTTTCTGAAAAGCTGATTATTCCAGGCCAAGGAGTTACCTCTAGTGGAACGAGCGTACCAACCTCGCAGCTAAATCATCCCAACAAATCTATTCTGCTAGGATGTTCTGCTCGGTCGCTACCCTCCCAAAGAAAAATTACAGATTTTTTGGGGGCTGAAATTCCCCTCAACTCAGAGCCCCTTCCCCACCTGAATTGACTATCAAATAACCAACCTAAATACCCCCCTATGCTATTTTTATGTTGGAACATCGCAGGATGGAGAGGGAAGAAATTCGATCCTGACTTCTTGAAATTTATAAACTCATTTCAGATAATCCTCCTACAAGAAACCTGGGAAGAGGAGGCGATTGAGATAAATGGTTACGATCTTATTTCACTTCCAGCATGCCCCTCTCCCAAAGGTGGACGTTCTAGAGGGGGCCTGACGATAGCCATCTCCCTCAAACTACAGGCAAAACTCACGCTTGTAAAATCATTTCCTCCCTACGCTATCACAGGCTTGATTTCAGGAGGAAAATTTGAGTTACTGATTACAAATGTTTACTTCCCCCCTGGGGGCCAACTGTCAGATCTCCATCTTAAATGGGAAACCCTCGAGGATCATTTATCTTCCTGTTACACCAAGTACCCGAACGTCCCCTCAGTATTGGGTGGTGACTTTAATGCTCGTACAGGTGCAAATTGGGAGGCTCTAACCAAGGACAAGTGGTGGGTTCCCTCTGGCCACCAAAACCTGGACCTATTTCCACTTGCACAGAGACTATCGAAAGATGATAGAGTGAACAAAGCGGGTGTTCTTCTGTATCAACTAATAATCCGTCTAAACCTAATTATTTTAAATGGTAATTGTCCCCCTGATATTCCTGGCGAATTCACCCATTTGAGTACAATCTCAAACAGTGTTCTCGATTACTTAATAGTCTCTAGGGATTTATTCTCAAATTTTCTTTATTTTAAAATAGAAAATGTTCAGCTAAGCGACCACCTCCCCTTGGTTGCCAAACTCTCCTTGGATTGGCAGCCGGTCGAGACTATGCATCCCACACATTTGGGAATAAATGCTGTCGCCCAAGTGAGAGGAATAAAATGGTCCGTAGTCCAGGCCCAAAAATATATGGAATTCTTCCAAAAAGAAATAGTTCAAATTGATATCGTTCCCACGTTAGACTCATCTGAATATAACAATACTTTGAATTTATTTTCCTCATTCATGGAAGATTTTACGTCCTTTTTTACAGTACCAGCACATCGGGTAAATCGGATTCATTTTAAGGCTGGTGCTCCTTGGTTTAATCTACAATGTAAGCAGGCTAGATCTTACCTTTGTGCCATTTATAATGATTACAAGTCATCTGGTGCTTTAGTATTGCCTCCGAATTATCAGCAAGCAAAAACTGCATATAAGCAGGTACAGAAAATTGCCAAATATGAGTGGCAAAAAAATCGATGGCAGGCGCTAATTGCTGCCTCCCGATCTCAAAGTTCACGGGAATTCTGGCATCTGGTTAATAGAAGATCAAAGAAGTACCCTTTGACAGTTATCCCTGCCCCGGTTTGGGAATTATTTCTAAAGAAATATTTTTCGTTGACAGAACCTTCTACTCATTCTTCTGATGATTTAATCAAGCACCTACCCATCTGGCCAAATACTGAACCGGATGAAATTTTAGACTTAATCTCCAAATTCCTTACCATGGTTCAAGAGTAAGCTGCCTTTTTTTGTATACAGTGGTACCTCACAAGACGAATTTAATTCGTTCCGCGAGTCAATTCGTTTTGCGAAAAATTCATCTTGCAAATCGCGGTTTCCCATAGGAATGCATTGAAATTTCTTTTTTGCCCATAGGAATGCATTAATTAAATTTCAATGCATTCCTATGGGAAACCGCGATTTGCAAGATGAATTTTTCGCAAAACAAATTCGTCTTGCAAGTCACCATCAGATTGCAAGACTCATTCGTCTTGCGAAAAATTCGTCTTGCAGGGCATTCGTCTTGCGAGGTACCATTGCATCCTGGTTACAACATTAATGCAACTGTCAGAATGTGCTCCTGAAACTTGTTGGTTGAATTATCCCCTCATGAAAATATTTTGTACGTTTCCAGCTGTTGCATATAACTGTCTCTTCCTTCATGTGGAACATTGTATTCACATTATATCGTGTATTGCAAAGCAGAAAGTCCAGTTCTCTCGCAGGCAAGTAGGTAATAATGCACAAATCATTTTAGCGGATTCTCTGGCAACATTCCTAGCATCATTGACTAATAATTGTTAGCAAATAGTGAGGCAAACGTCATAGGCCTAGCGATCTGCTCCACTTAAAGTGTACAGTTTTGATGTATCAGCATAGCAAACCATATTTGTGCAGCCATAGAACTTCTTGGTATATGTAACCATAAAATTGTAAACAGTTCTTTCATTTGAATGAAACCAGGCCATTTTGAGAAACAACAAATATGAATTAATTGGAACCATGGAAGGGTTAGCTTTGTAGTGTTTCATTGAATCCACAGTAACTTTCTGTGTTCGGTAGTAATTAGCACAGATTGATTACAAAAGTTTAATAGTTGAGGGTTGTGGCAAAATGTAATTCTTGACTGATTCCCCCCCCCCAAAAATTTTGTAAACATATTTATAATCCCAGTAACAGTATTAACAGTGACTTGTGGAATAATGAGTTGCTCTGTAATTAGGTTATGCTAATGAAACAGTCTGTTGCATGCTGTGTATTTCCTTATGAAAAATTAAAATACAAATTATGAGTCTTTGATTCATTGTTCATACTAAAGGAGCTTTCTGAATTCACTTTCACTTATCCAAAGGTGCTTTTAATTAGCTAAGTATTGGCAATTTAATATATCTGAATATATCAAGGCAGAGCAGTGGTCAAGGGCATTTAGTAAATGGCATCTAAAAATAAAATTCCTTTCATTGTTTACTTGCTCTTCCACACCATGAAGCCCTTTTTGTGATTTAGTATCACTGAAACAGAAGTGGCATTTTATTCAGTATTCTTTGTGAATCTGAACATGTTTTATAGCTTGTTTATAACATGAGTTTGGTGAATTGATTCAAAGCAGCACATAAATCAGATGTTCTTACTGTGAGTCATGGCACTAGTGGGCCCCACTAGTGGGTCTCTCTTTATTTCCAGGGTTCCCCCACCCCACCCCAATACAACAACATGCCATTACTGCTCTGTAGCCCTTTTAAGAGAGTGGCTCTGTATATGTCATGCTTGAATTCTATGTACACATCTAATAACATTAAAAAATAAATAAAAATAAGATACGTATTCTTGCATTTTTATTTATTTTTGTTTTAAAGGGGGGGAGTAGAGCTCAAAAGGTACCGAGTTTCGTTTACAAGTGAGTCCCACAAAGTTGTGTACAGGTGGATCCTACTTCAAAACCTTTGAGAAGTGCAGATATAAATTATTTTTGAAATATCATTCCTTTTCAGGCTCAAAATAGTCATTAATGAAGAACACGCAGCTACTATGGGAAAAGTTGACATGATGTGTTGTAAGCTGCTCAGCCTTAACAGGTTGTGTGTAGGGTCAGAGAAACTCAAAACAGTGTTGCATCATGCATTGTGAGGTAGCAGTAGGCAGTTCTCCTTGAAGGAAGTGCTTATTTAATGGCATCAGTAAACTACTGCGGCCCAGACACCAGAACAGCAGCATGTCTCTTTCTCAGATCTGTAGCTTGCTATGAAAGCAAAGCTTGTATGTTTTCGGACTTCATAAATCTGTAAAAATTCATCTCTGGCACCTGTTAGTGATGGTGACCATCCTGGATTATAGGTGGTAGTCTCTTCAATCCAGGCAGCAACCCAACAATTTGATTGTACATTCTGGTGCTTTTGAACCACCAAAAGACCATCACTGGGCTTGCTCTCAATTTCACCATTCAATAATGCATCTTGAGATGTTGCAAACTGTAATTAATTCACTTTTCATTGTGTTGCTTTGCTGCTTCCTGTGGAGAAGGCGTCTTGTTAAAGCCCTTCTAAATGAATTACTCTTTTTTTTTTTTGCTCAGAGGAGATTTTCACAAGAATAGGATAATATTCTGTGAAGGAGTAAACAGCAGCTAACAGCAGTGCTTGCAGCAACCGTAGCACTTGGATCAGCATGTCACAGCAGTTTTTCTTTAGGCAGCTATTTTGCTATCTTCCACACTTACACAGACAGCGTGATGAGAATCGCCGCAGGAAGCTGAAGAAAATGAGAGACATTGCTGTGAGACATTATAATTGGGATTTTTTGTACAGTGATATCTTCCTATCCACCCAGATATTGACAAAGATGCATGTTGTCCTGCTACTTAGAAAAGAAAAGAAAATCTACATACTATTTAATTCTTATGCTGCAGCGTTTGTGGATTAAACTTGTTGATAGCCCTAAAAGACATCTTAACTCTGCTTCTAAAAGGATTACATTATTCATGCAGTTCCATTCTCAGCATTAGCTCTGCTTTTCTCAAATGGTCCCTTATTCTGTATTCTTAATGAGTCTGTATGGATTGCTCATCATATTCTACACACTCTCCCTCCCTCTGTGCTCTGCAGATCTGCTAGTGAATTTACAGTTGACAGCTTTTTCTCCGGTAGCATTCCTGTGCCATCTAGTAGGATATAATGGCCAGAAACCAGCAGATGAAGCCTTTCCTCCTCAATTGAGTCTTTGTGGCTGAAGATGAAAGAGTTCCACCTGCTCATTCTTGCCTGATAAGAACCAGTTAAATATACAGGCCCAGCCAGCAGAACGCTGACAGTCTTAGCTGAAATTTGAGGTAGAAGACAAAATGGGGCAAATAACTAACCACTCTGATTGAACACCCCCCAGAGTTTACTTTCTGATTGCACTGTGGAGCTAGGTAGTTCTTAAGATTTTGAAACCTTTTTTTAAGGCCAGAGGAGTAACATTTGCACACTTTGGACATTCTTTTTGTTTGAATGCTAGATGGATCATCAGGCTAAGAGGTATCTGCAAACACAGCCTCTCAGAATTATTTCTCTTCCCTTTTCCACAGGAATGGGGAACCCTCTTGAGCTTGAGAGGTTCATTCCCTACTGGGCAGCTTTCTCAGGGCTGTAGTGGCAGTGAGGACCGGAGGCAAAAGTGAGCAGAGCAATTAATGTAGATTTTCCCTTTGCATAGTAAGATAGTTTCTGTACATACCCACACTCCTTTCTGTTTGCCAACCGGACAAACAAAATGCATTATTGGGAGCATTCCAGCCAGGCAAAAATGTCTGGTATGAATCAGGTCATAGAATAGAATCATAGAATTGCAGAATTGGAAGGCACTCCAAGGGTCATCTAGTTCAGCCCCCTGCAATGCAGGAATCTCAGCTAAAGCTTCCATGGGAGATGGCCATCCAGCCTTTGCTTTAAAACCTCCAGGGAAGGAGAGTCCACAACCTCCTGAGGTTCCACTGTTGAACAGCTCTTCCTGTCAGAAGGCTTTTCCTGATGTTTAGTCAGAATCTCCTTTATTGTAACCTGAAGCCATTGGTTCAAGTCCTACCCTCCAGAGCAGGAGATAATAAGCTTGTTTCCTCCTCCATGTGAGAATCCTTTCGATATCTGAAGATGGCTATCATATATTCTCTGTCTCCTCTTTCTCAGGCTAAACATACTCAGCTCCGTCAACTGTTCCTTATAAGGCATGGTTTCCAAGCCTTGATCATCTTGGTTGCCCTCCTCTTTCTAGACCATTCACTTTTTAGCATTGGCTAGCCAATATAGACCTTGCTCCTGCCAAGCCTGCTGAACATAAAGCAGAACTATAGGTCTGGTTTTGTCCTGACTTGGGGCTCACCTCACTGACTGTGCAGCAGCTGTTCTAAAATGCACCATTACTCTGTGACATAAGAAAAATTACTTTATTATTACCATGGTTTCGCATATGGAAATTGAGGTATGTTGCTATTTGGCAGGAAAACAGATCTTGGGGTCACAGACTCATTCAGATTCAGGCACACTTGGGTTTGCTTAGCCTGGATTGAATTGTAAATTTAGTCTAGAGTCTCAAGTACGTCATTGGTCAAAACAGCTATCAAGATTGGTTTTGATATCTTTTCTTTGCCATCACTAGTAAAAGTAAATCTAAGCTAAGCAACAACTGCCACTTAACAAACATTTCATTATTTTTCCAGAGGGTGGGGTTGGACACCTGTAGATTGCAGATGTGGGAGGAATGTAACTTTATATCAATTAATTTTGCAGCAATTACAGTTCTGATA
The DNA here is from genome assembly GCF_963506605.1 of Zootoca vivipara. Taxonomy (NCBI): domain Eukaryota; kingdom Metazoa; phylum Chordata; class Lepidosauria; order Squamata; family Lacertidae; genus Zootoca; species Zootoca vivipara. Next base: position 9,395,082 of record NC_083285.1, read on the forward strand.
AACTTATTCATTGCTGATATCTATTCACACTTGTTTGCTGTTCTGTTAGGGCTTGGAGCAGAAAACATAACTGGAACTTGTCCTTCAGTGTAGGGTCTCTGTGTATACTGCAGCAAATATGTGTCCCCAAGTGCTAGAGGTGTGATATTTCTCTTGACACTTCTGCATCTCTCTGTGGCCTTGAAATCCTAACTCAACACACGTAATCTTAAGAGGGTGATCTTGGTTGGCCCTTGGAAGTTGTGATGTGAAATGGACTGGAATTAGTTGTGGATAGATTTCATGCATTTTCAGATTTTTATGGTGGGTGTGCCATAGTCCTTTAAGTTTCCACAGTGGATTTGATTTGATTTGATTTTTTTTAAGCTCCTGTGCATTTCTAATATCAGGGGTGAATGATTGTTCAAAACCACCAGGTTTAGCTGAATAGTGCTTTTAGTCCTTAGTAAAGGTCATACGGTTTAATGTTTATAGATAAGGTTAGTGATTGCTCTATCTTGTATATGTGTGTAAAGCTTTTGTTTATTCCGTGCACTTCATTTGTGTATCTTTTTTCCCCTCTCCCTTTTACCAAACAGAAGAAGAAGTGGAAAATTTTGATGTTTCCAGTCTGCCCGCCGAAGTGCTGCAGAACATTGAAGCTGACAGTTTCTGGTGCATGAGTAAACTGCTTGATGGCATTCAGGTAAAATTGATTTCCCCTTCTCTAACCATTGGGATAACTGATTAGCATTGTGACCAATAACAGCATTAAGGGTGTTGAAAAAGAATAGGGCAGTAGATGCCACTGTATTTAAAAAAATGTGAAATGTAAACAGGACATTGCTATTTATGAGGTACATTTTGAAATTGGTTCTCCTTCCCGATGTGCGCCAGTACAACCTTTCTTGAGCTTGATTGAAAACATATTGTTTTTCCACATGTTGGTGAACAGTTTTCTTTTCTTAAAAGTAGATTATTCTGATAAGATTGCTATTTTATTGTGAGCGTTTCTGGTCAGAGATGAGGCCAAACAGTCTTCATAACTTGCTTCTCATCTGTGGAGTCTTGTGTTAATTGGCAGGTTTCTTTTTGGCAGGAATAAACTCCCTGCAGCTGCTCATTCTGTTGCTTAGGAGTGTGGGGGGGGAAACATTTTCAGCTGGAGGGTCTTATTCCCTTCTTGGCAGGTTGCCTATGCTTTATATGTTAACACAAGCGCACCATACAGTTCTTTCAAGATTGGTGTTACACGCTTCTGGTAGGTTGTCATATAACAGCTTAGCCACTGCATTTTGCACAAACTGCAGCTTCTGAAACATCCTCAAGGGCAGCCCCACATAGAGAGCATATTGCAGTAATCTATCCTTGAAGTCAACAGCGCATGGTCACTGCAGTCAAGCTTTCCAAGTCCAGGAACAGTTGTAAGTAGCAAACCAGTGTGATCTGGGATAAGGTTATTGATGGCAACTAGTCATGATGCCTATGCACTTTCTCCAGGATCAGACACAAAGCAGTTCTGAATGCCAACTGTTGGGAAGCAACACAGAGGGCTATTTCCTCATATCCTGCTTGTAGGCTTCCCCAGAGTCATTTGATTTGTCAGTGGAGGGAAAAGGATGTTGGACTATAGATACCAGCAAGTCTTTGGTCACATTCAGCAGGGCTGTTATACAGTTTTGTCCAGGAAGCATGCTGGGAAGAAGAAGAAATAATCCTGGTCTGTATGGCAGTCCGTTACACATGGTTGGCTTACCTTGTGAAAAGGATTCTTTCATTGCCTTCACTGATGCTCATGAAAATGCACAGGTCCAAAGACGAATGGCCAATAACTTAGAAGTGCTCCAAAAACCAAGAGCCAAGTTTCAGTTTCTGCACAGAGCACCACCTACTTCATAATGAATCAGGGATTCATTTGTGAATACATTTTGGGACCCTGTGGGGGCAGAGGGAGATTGTGGCTGCTTTACGCTTCACTGCCAGTTTTATTAAGCTATTGACAGGTGTACCTTACTGCCTTTGCTAACTGCAAGTCGTCGCTGACCGCATTGAAACACTCCCTTTGTTTTTGTTGCCATTCCTTTCTGAAGTTTCCTCATTTGCAGAAAATGTGCCTTCCTGTCGAAAGGTTGGTTTGTAAAACATGTGAGGATTTAAGATGGGGAATTAGGCTTGGTAAGTGGTTAGCGGAGTGGAAGCTTTAATGTGGCTCAAATATTATTCTGTTCTGAAGCACTGAAAAAAGAAACTGGATCTTGCAGAGTTACCTGGGAGCAGGGTACAATTATTTTCACCACTTACGATCAGAGCTTCCAATTTCTTTGTGGCCATTATTCCCTTTCAGAGCACAAAAACTGTTTTGCTCCGCTCCGATTGTAAATAGTGTTGTGCAGAATGTTTAAGCTTGTTATACATAACAAGTTATCAAGAAAACAGATGTGTTGTCAAGAATATGTGATACTTTGAAGAAAAGGCCATTTCTTGCACCTTTCTTATTTAAGGACTGCTTCTGCATTATGCCACGTAGGGCATATGAAGCTTCAAACTCTTGGGGAAATAATTTTAGGAAAATGGGAAAATCTAACCCTTTTTTGGCCTGAGGACAGTGTTCCAATTTACCAGCTCCTTTAGGCTCATCATACCTGTGGTACGTGGGCAACTGCTACTGAGCTCAATTTTGGGGGTGAATATCTCTATGGTGAAGATGAGCACACTAGAAACTGTGCAGTGGAATGGAAGATAAACTGGTCAACTGGCTCATGAGTGAAGCAGGCCTGAATACATACCGTATACTCCGGCGTATAAGACGACCCCCAACTTTTCCAGTTAAAATATAGAGTTTAGGATATACTCGCCATATAAGAAATACGACCCAGTGTATAAGACAACCCCCGACTTTTGAGAAGATTTTCCTGGGTTAAAAAGTAGTCTTATACGCAGGAATATACAGTACCTTAAGAGTTGCTTCCCCACCTCTTTTTGGAATGTGAGAAGCACAAATTCTGACAAGGCCTTAGTTGAGGTAAGATAATGCACCAGTGTGAAGAAGTTACTCCTTGCAGATAGCCATGCTGGGTGACTTTTGTGAGTCTTCCTGTCCCTCGATAAGACTTAGGACTGCATCAACCCAAGAAACAATGGAAAAGTGTTTCTGAAGGTGTTTGTTCCATTTCCTGCCATTAACCAACTGAACTGCATCCGGGTGAGAAAAAATGAGTTGAGAGAAAAAGACAAATCACAATGCTGACAAGTTTGGGTTTCAGCAGGGACCAAAAAGAGATTCTATTCAGTGCTAGAGCTCACTCCTTTTTCTTTTTTTAATTGTATTTTTGCCTAGACTCAAGTTTTTCTAATAGATTTTTGCATATTCTGAAGCCTTTGGAGACCAGTTCACTTTTTTGCTCTCTCTGAGAGAGAAGTTTTGTTTTTTGTTTTTTCCTTGTAGCAAATCCCTAGCTTAGGTTTGGAAGCGGCTTGTCACCATTTTCTCTGAATTCACCATCAGGGGCTTGACTTTTTGGCTGATGAACAGTTTTGAATAGATGCAGTTTTCATAGGTTTTGATTTTCAGTTCGTTTTCTGTTTATTCCCTTGTGTGGCACACACTTCACTGTTCCGATTAAAAATGTTTTCCTTTTATTTATTTTTTTGCCTGTGTTTAGTTTCCATTTGTACTTTGCTTGATCCTATACACTAGATTAGGCATCCCCAAACTTCGGCCCTCCAGATGTTTTGGACTACAATTCCCATCTTCCCTGACCAGTGGTCCTGTTAGCTAGGGATCATGGGAGTTGTAGGCCAAAACATCTGGAGGGCCGCAGTTTGGGGATGCCTGCACTACGGTAGATCCTGGACTCAGCTTTCTCAACTTCCCCCTGATAGCACAGAAGCTAGTTTTATGGATCCCTGCTTGAATTTGTAGCTATAACCCCTCCCCTCCCTTAATCTGTAGGTTAAACTGCTATAAGGCTAGGAATTTAGTAAGCTTTTAACAAGTTTGGACTGGTGGAAGTTTTATGGCTTATTAATATACATGCTGTTTGAATACATATTATTGTTTGCCTATTTAATACTGTTTTCCATTTATGAATTGCTTTCTTATATTTTATTCATACATTTTATTATATTTGAGTTTTTGCCAAGTTTGTATATTTTCTTCATTTTTGTTTACTGATGGAAATAATTTTCTCCATTTTATTTTATTTTTGGTCTGATCTGATCCCTTTCTGATTACTACCAATAACTCAATGGAGCAAAATTTAAGAACCTATTTGTAGATACCTACAGCTGGCATATGCATATGCTGCAGACATGTTGCACACACATGCATGCACACACAACATGCTCACATGAGGATGTGCACTTTTTATGGGATGTGAATTGCTCCTTCCCCTGCTGACCTGGCAAGTGACCTGTATCCTGATGTAGGACTGGGATGGAGAGCTTGGCGGTCTGCTGCCTGTCTCAGCTCCTCAGTGGAGATGAGAGATCTTGTGAGCTGGGAGAAGAAGCAATCTGTATCCCAATCCCACCCAGATGTAAGCCAGTGAGAGCTTTTGAATTTGCCCCCTCCCAATTATTCCAGGGAGCTTCAAAAGCAGGGAATCAAAGGGCAATCTAGTACCCTGTTTCACCGAAAATAAGACATAGACATAAAATAAGCCATAGCAGGATTTTTAAGCATTCGAGGAATATAAGCCATACCCCGAAAATAAGACATAGTGATAGGCAGTTTAACCTTGTAGGTTAAAGTGTACCATACTTAATTAAAAAAAATAAGACATCCCCTGAAAATAAGCCATAGTGGGGTTTTTTTTGGGGGGGGGAAATAAATATAAGACGGTGTCTTATTTTCGGAGAAACACGGTAGATTAGATTAGGGGACCGGGGGTGGTGGTGGTGGTGGTGTGGTCGGCCTAATATGGCCTGCAGGTTTGCTACCCATGGTGAAAAGTTATGCTATGGAATTTATCAACCGGGGAGTTTCCAGATTTTTAAAATACATAAGAGTGGGTTACCTGTGGCCCGCCAGTTGTTGGACTCCTCATATAACCTTAACCAGGATTACCAAAGGTTGGGGTGATGGGAGTTGTAGTCAGCAATACTCGGGATGCTACATTCTTGGGAATGTCTGATGTTCTTGGGTAGTTTATCATGTCTCTCCCCACAGCCACTGAAAGGAAACTGAACTGTGGCCATCTTTGCATGATAATTCCAAAAGACATGTTTTACTTAAGCAAGCTGGACAGAGCCTCTGTTGAGATACCTACTGTGTTTTGAATGGTAATCTTACCCACTCTCAGCTAGTCATTCTGCAAGGTTGAAGTCAGCTGCCAGCAAGACATTCATTCAGCTGGTTCTTTTTTTTAAGCAACTGTGTTCATGACAAAGATGTCAACTTGCTTGCTTTATGATCTTGTCTCCTTAGGATAACTACACCTTTGCTCAGCCTGGTATTCAGAAGAAAGTGAAAATGCTGGAAGAACTGGTTAGCCGAATTGACGGTACGTCTTGAAAGCTAAGCAAGACTGGACGTGGCTTGGTTGAAAGTGTTTAGTTAGAAGGCTTTGCTAGCTGCCTGGGCAATACCAGCGCAGTGATCCATCTCTACCATAATGTGGCCTTTCTCAGGCGAGGTGTCACCCTTAATCAACTTGTGGCATAGTGGCCTTTTGCAAACTTACTGCACTGTATCACTTAAAGGAAAGTCACCAGAGCATGAGCCACTCTCATTACTTTTTATTAAGGCAATGTAATCAAAATCCAATGCCAATCTTTTTTGCTGCAGACTAATGGCTACATACAAAAGCCAGCCAGCATTCATTTTACATTAAGCTCAATGATTGTAGTAATTCGGGAGAGTCGCAGTGGTTGTTTATAGTTGTCCTTTGGCACTATGTTTTGTGCCTTTGTGTATCGTTTTGCTATCAGGAATGTCTGAATAATTTCTCTGTGGAATCCAATTAATTACCAACTTTGGAAATAACATCTTTAATATTGGAGATAAATTACAGCGGGTACGAGGGTAATTTTAGATTATGCTTTCATGTTTTTCGCAGGACTACTTTGAAACATTTTCTACCTTCATCCTTAAAACAATTCCCATCATGAAATGCTGACTGTCATAATGCTGGAGCAGAGTTTAATTAAATGAAATTTGAGAGATAGTGCTTGCCCATTCTAAGCATATTCTCTTGATAGTTCGTTAAATTAATGAGCACAGCGATGCTGAGCAGAACTAAGCATATATTTGTGACACTGCCTGTCAGTTGTGTGTGTGTGTGTGTGTGTGTGTGTGTGTGTGTGTGTGTGTGTGTGTGTCAAAAAATGCTGTTACGCAAGTAACTCAACAGTGGCTAAACTTATTAGGAAGATGATTTCTATTGTTTCATTATGCACAGTGTAAGCTTTGTTGCAGCAGCATTTACTGCTACAATTTATATATTTGCTTGCTTGTATTTTAACAATCTAGATCGTTGATAGTGACATTGGCTGTGCTTAGAGGTGAACAGTCACATACCTGATGGTGATGAAATGCATGAGTTGCCAGCAAAGAAAGCTATTTAATATGCCTAGTTGCAAATAACTTGCTAGTTAGCAGCTGTTGTCTGCAAAAAGCATTGGTGCGATCTTTCCTCACACGAATGACACCCTTGTTATAAATGTATTGCATGGGAAGCGCCATTTTTCAGCAGTAGATCATAGGCTTTTCTTGCAAAAGTCTCTCTGTGGCATCTCCAAATAGGACTGAAAGGCTCTTGTCTTGTTTCCTTGGAGTGCCTCTCCCAGTCAGTGATGACAATACTGAGTTGTATAGTCCAATTATGTGGCAAGGTGTGCTGCTATCTCTTAAGTTGCAAAAGGGAGGCAGTTTGCTTCCTGGCTCTTCATTTAGCCCTTGTACTCCAACCCAGAGATCTGGTTGGAAGTTTACCCATGCTTGAAATTAAATACGGCTCTAGCTCTGGGTTAAAGGAATGGGTGGAATATTCAGAAGTATCCTGGTTTCCTGCTCTTGCAGCCGTAGTACAAACTCTAGAAGACGGATTTTTATTTTTATTTAGCTTTCTCTGTGTGTATGTGCCTGTTGGTAGGAATCTTGCCTTATGTACTTGCCCAAACCATTGGCAAGCTTATTTGTACATAAGGAACAATCACTGCACGTCTTAACATAACTGGTTAATGAAGATAGCAAGGCTTGAATTAAGAAGAACAGGAGGTTGATACGTGGTGACAAATATGCTCCGCTAGAACAATCTAAGATGGAAAGAGGGTGTAAGTGGGGGGCGGGAATGTTAGATGGAAAAGTGCTTTAATGAAAAAGTGGAATGATAAATGAATATTTATGTTAATCATCCCTGATGTTTGCCTAAAATATGTGAGGTTGGAAATATTTATGGCTTGGTTATTAGATGTAGCCAGCCAACTGGAAAATATGGCTTTATTCTCAAAGGATAAGATCTTTCCTCCACATGCTACTTAGCTTCCCTGCAACTTCTGCACCTGTCACAAAGTTAAGCTGATGATAACCAGCAGCCAGAAAAGCCTGTTGGCAGAATGGAAAGGTGACTGATCTGTGGTTTTAATAAGTTTATTTATTTAGCAGTCTTTACATCCCACCTAGTGATTGAAATTCTCAAAGCGGTTTGCAATGTATTTGCAGCATGATGAAACAGACAGTGAAACAACCATCACTGCAGCATGGCACAAGTCACACACACACACAAACAAACACACCAGTTATCTGATGGTCCGATGAATGCCATTTTGTGGCAGAGTCTCTGTTGACACAGCTAGATCTGTCACAGGCCAGGACTTTCTCACTGGCTGGTGGCTGGTGGTGCTGTCTCTCAGAAACCCAGCCCTAGTGGCAGACGCAGGGGGTGATGGGGGAATATAGATGCCTCCCTTCCAGTTCTCAAATGCTGCAATCAGTTAAAGTTAAAATCTCAAGCTGTGCCTAATGGGAAGAGAAGGCAAAGCAAAATGCAGTGAAATCAGAGCTTGATCCATTAGTCCCCAGTTCTCTGTTGTCAGAAAAGCAGGGCTGGGGGCTTAGGTTGTTTTACATTGAGGACTGAACATGCTCAGTGGGCATGAAATGCCAGCTGACTAGTTTTTTTGGGGAGGGAGGCAGGAGGGAGGAAACACAGGGTGGATGGGAACTGGCTGGAACCCTATCCAGAAGCATTCCAGCGTGCAACATTTGGTTACAGTGTCCTACTTGTATATTCATGCCTCGACAGGCAAAAGTACAGTGTCCATGCATGAAAGAAGAGGTATCAGTAGACTTGGAGTAACTCAAGACGTTTGCAGAGCATATAAAAAAATGGGAAAAACCCTCCAAGCAGACCCATAGTAACTCAATGGCATTGAGTATCCGAAAAAAGGGGGGGGGACATTGGCAACTGGGTGGAAGGTTGAGGGGGAATGGAATAGAATGGAATGGCTGGAACAGGACACACAAACACATGCACATATATGTTAGAAAGAACGGTCTCGTCGTTCATTCAGTCATTTTCATAGGTTCCTGGTTCATACTGGGAAGCTGCTTTCCCAAAGAATGGAAGTGACAGGTGCCCCTAGGCAAAAATGCAGCACTCCCAAGATTTTCATGTAGCTGAGATTTTAGGTACAGTATTCAGCCACCCAACTTTCTCTTTTCCTCAAAAAAATCAAAACAACAAAAAACAACAACACCATTCTGAATAAGCATACATTACTTTGAATTGGATCCAATGGGCTCTTTGCATTCTTGGGACTGCTGGATTATATAACCCTCCTGGAGACTGAAAAGGGGAATGATTTTTTGCCAATCCTCCCGCATCTTTCACCTGCTGAATCTGCTTTAGAGGGTTGGGGACCTGAGTCCAGAACAACATCACAGGTGGTGCAGGGGGAAGGAGAAATTGCCTTTTTCATTTTGCCCTGCAGATGCTGAATGGAAGCTAATTCTTTGGATTGAGCCCTTTATTTCTATTAATGTCAATACATACAGTTTAATAGAAAGTTCTATAAACAGTTTCCCATACAGGTTTAAGTGCCTTTTCTTTCCTAACCCCTTTCTCCCTCTGGTGTTTTCTATTAAAAGACCTCTCTTTTAAGGACCATGATCTGGGAAGTTCTGAAAGGGTTACTTAACATTGTTGGATGTCTCAGAGTTTCTGCATTCTTGATTTCCAAGTGAGGACAGAATTTTATCCATAACCTTGTTGGAATAAATCCTTGCTCTGGGCATTTGTTTTTTCAGTCATATACAGTATTGTGAGGACCACATATGTATTATAATAAATGTAGGATCTTCAGAATAACCTGTTCTTCTCATCTTCTAAGGGAATTGTTTTCCAACTCTGTGGATTAAGCTTTCAATTTCAAAGGATTTGTTATTTTACAATATTTATAAGAAATGTGATTACAGTAATTCAGTAAAGCTGTTTTAAATCGCATGCCAAGCATTACAGGAAAAACAATTTTAATTACTTTTCTAAGGTGTTTTAAAGTTGGATGATTTAGAGGCTCAGTTTTACAGCCCTAGAACTAAATTCAGCGTCTTGTATGAAATAGCAAGCCCTTTCCCCAACCTTAGGCTGTGAGATATTTCTGCATGTTTTATGGAACTCAGTGGTTCAGTATCTTACAAGAAGATTTTACTGCCTCATTAAACAATTGTATCGATTGAAAATAACTTTGTCTTTTGGGGAAGTTCAACACGGACAAAACTTATTTGAGGTTGAACTGGAATGACTTTTTTCTTTTCTTTTTTTGTCTAGTAGTACCATATTTTAAGTCATAATGGACTTTTGGAGAAAGGTTAAGCTAGGAAATCTTGTTTTTCAGAGGTGATGACCAAGAAGGGCTTTTTGGAGTGCCAGGGGTAAACAAGCAGGACTGTCTCATGATTGTAGATCTTTGTAATGAGAGGAAGACAAAGACTATCAATAGGAGGGTTCCCTAGCACAATTCAGAGTGTTGATGCTGACCTTTAAAGCTCTAAACTGCCTTGGTCCAGTATGCTTGAAGGAGTGTCTCCACCTCCATCATTCAGCCTGCAGACTGAGGTCCACCTCCAAGGGTCTTCTGTTGGTTCCCTCACTGTGAGAAGCGAAATTACAGGGAACCAGGCAGAAGACCTTCTTGGCAGTGGTGCTCTGTGGAATGCCCTCCCGTCAGATGTCAAGGAGATGAAGAACTACACAACTTTCAGAAGACATCTGAAAGCAGCCTTATATTAGGAAGCTTTATTTTTTATTTTTTATTATACTTCATCTTTATTGTTTTAAAATAAATACATTTATAAAACGGAAACCAACCAACCAACCAACCAACAAGCGTACAAACAAACAAGCAAACAAACAAACAGTAGAAGAAGCAAACATATAGCAAACTAGTTGACCCTCCCACGCGTTGCTGTGGGTTATCCCTGTGGCTGCCCCCACTGTGATGATCCTTGACGCATTGCTGTGCCTGACTCAGCATCATAGCTGTCAAGTGCTCCCCTTTTTAAAGGGAAATTCCCTTTTGCTGAATAGGCTTCCTCGCGAGAAAACTGAAAACTTGACAGCTATGCTCAGGGTCAATGTTTCCCAGGAAAGGGGGAGGATGTGTCCATTTCCCCTTGACTATGTGTTTTTCCTCCCCCCTCCCCCCGGTTGTGTCTCATCCCTATGTTTACTCTCATCCTGTAGCGACCCATGAGATGGGAATTTAGGGAAGCATCTGATGTAATGAAAGAAACTTACTTAGCATCTGGAAGCAGGGTGTCATTTTTAGCAAACACTATTTCGTGATATTCTACTTAAGAATGGAGTATGTAATGATTATGCTTCTTGGTACCAACACACAGTGCATTTTGCATAAACATGTTGTTTAATAAGCCTGAACACACATAAATCCATGGTATAAAATATGCATGTGTAACATTTTTAAAAAATGGAAAGACCTGTATCAGCACATTTTCAATAGGTTAGTATAAGTTTTTTTTTAAGTGCTGAGAAGACTGTTAAACAAATTCACCCCTTATTTCTTTTGATACAAGAACTATTATTTCTTGAAGATTTAGCATAATTTTATTATTGCAAACTGCTGCATCAGTATTTTATGAAAAAATACTTTTAAGTCTGAAAGATGGCAATAATTACATCTGCCGAGTCATTCATTACATCTGCATGCTTACTATCAGTGAAATGGAAAATTTAAATTTGGAATTATTGCCAGACAAATTACCTTTATCGGTGAAATAACATCTGTTCACAATTACTTATAAGAAAGGAGAAATGAATCTTTTCAGCCTGTGCATTTTCGTTTTGTCTCTGAATAGATTGTAAAATAAATTGCAAATAAAGCTTTGCACTTAGTGGTCCATTTTTCAACATGTTAGGGAGAAATAGAGGCAAGCCCACAGAAAATTCAGTATGCTTAAATTTGTATTTTTTAAAAAATGAGTTGAAATATGTTTCCCCAGTTTGGAGCTTTTCATTATTTTCAAAGGCTTTCCAATAATCCGAAGTAAATATGCAGCAGCTATGGAATCTACTATTTATGAGTAGCTGCTGCATTTACCCCTGAGTAAATGCTTCAATTAGCTTGAAATAACTTCTAAATCTAACGCGATACAGCAAATTTGTCAACCTACGGTATTTGTGCCTGCCTATGACACATTCTTAAGCAAGTTAAATGCTCCATCGTATCTCACTGCTTTACATTTCCTACTATATTTGCTAAGGGCAAATGTAGGCTTTTTCTAATTCTTAGCTTTGAGCAGCAGTTGTTGCTTGGATGGTGGCCTTTCTGAGACAAGTGCAGCTCCATCAGTTTTGGCAGGTACACATTCAAGACTTGCTGCATATATGCTTGTGCTCTGTAACATGCAGGAGTGTCAACTTGGCCTTGTAACCGTGGGTGCCCAGAGCCGTGGGTGCTATGCAGCGTGCATAGCCATGGCACCAAAAGTTGTGGGTTCCTGGCCCCTTCATGGGGAATTTTGTGAGCGCTCAGGCACCCAGGGAGTTGGCACCTATGATAACACATAAGGGTTGCATGTGGGGGGAAAGGGTAGTGGTGCTTCTCTCTCACCGCTATACAATTTCTTTGTAGAGAAGGTGCTGTGCATGTTAGAAATTTAAGATAAAATCCCAGGCTTCTATGCTTCGTATAGAATGTGGGAAACCCCTGCTTAGTGTGTGTGTTATTTATGTCTTGCCTTTCTTCTTAGAAGTGTTGGCACACCAGGGGTAAGGGGGGCTCTTTCTCTGCTTCCCCTAGTGGTCCACTTGGATGGGAGGGACTGCAAAGTGGACTTTGCAGCCATTGCTAATCATCTCATTGGCACTGTCCGCAAAACCCAGTTCCATCAGGGACCAGCTACACTTGGAAGCTCTGATAGGGAATTGATTCTCACGAGACTTGCATCTGGAGCCCCGTTTAAGAGGTGTCAAATGCAAGCCCTGCTTGCCAAGAAACCATCAAGAATGCTCTGCAAGGTTCCCAATGCTTTCTGTGCAGCTGGGTCTCGACTAACCTCATATCTGACATCAGGTTTGTGGCAGGTGGGTGTACCTTGGGGGAAACGGCCTCACAGGCCAAATTAGAAACCCTGCCAAACCTAAATGGGCATGCAGTTTGGAGGTTACCCACTGCTGTCTTAAAAACTTAGGAGAGGATGGGGAACCCCATTGAGAAGCAATGTAGGGATAAATTGTAGTACCGATTCTTCAGAGGCCAAATCTCTTTGGGCCTCACCACCATTCCATCGCAGATCTACCAGAAATTTTGGTTGTTGGGTTGCTTGTTTATATGTATTTATTTATTTACTTGGAGTATTTATTTTAAGGAGGATACTCAATGCTGCTTTAATTTTAAAACACACATGTTCACATGAATCATAAGTAACTCTCAACTCCCCGTAGCTTGTTTTTAGTGGTGTGTATGCAGTGAAAAGAAAAATAAATTCTGCCTTTTAATGAGAAACTTTTTTTAAAAAAAGATAATGTATTCATGGCTTGGTTTTTAAGCTACAATTCCATCCTGTGTTCATGCAGCTGATACATTCTCAAATGACAAGTTAACAATGTCACATTTTATTTTTTATTTAAAAGCACTAGGACAAACTTGGGACTAAATCAGTGTGCCAGAAACAAGTAGCTGTATTAAAACTCTGCACATGCAGCACGATTTTCATCCAGTTATTTAAATATATGGAAAATATTCATCACTGAACCTGTCAATAGATCCTTTTGAACGCCATCTACAATGCTGGCGTAAAATTTACTTGCTGTTTCTATTAGGGCCTCTTTGGAGGAAATTGCTTGGTTATATAATGTTGAATTTGGTGTGTGTGTGTGTGTTTTAAACTGCTTGTGATTAATGCTGCATAGAGCCCTCTTGGTAAACTTATTTCAATTTTTCTCTTTCAGAGCAAGTGCACAGACACTTAGAGCAACACGAGGTGAAATACCTTCAGTTTGCTTTCCGCTGGATGAATAACTTGTTGATGAGAGAAGTTCCCCTGCGGTGCACCATAAGGCTTTGGGACACGTACCAGGTGAACCGCTGCTTTGAGCCCCCCTTATGGAGCACAGTGCTGTTTGAAGCCCCATGCCTCTCATTTATAGACTTGCTTTAAGAAACGGAGCCAGCCAATTTCTGTTGAGCTTCCGAGTATTTGACATTCTTGATGTGCAGCAGCCTTAGATATTTGAAACTAAAGTTGATGAGCATGTTTGCTTATGGTTATCTGTATTTAGCGGAGGGAATAAGAGTCTCTTTCAAGATTACCGCACACCCAAATGATTTTACCCTGATCGTGGTTGAGCAAGTCCTTGGAGATGTCACCTCCATGTGCTGCAGCTACCAAGATGGCAAACAGAGGGTTTAGAGCAGCACAGAAAATGCCTCTAACAATATCCAGTGATTCATTCTTTAACAACAAGCCCCTTTTGAGGTCTGGAGCTTTTGGCCTTAACACCTAATCCTAAACTTAAATGAAGCCTAAATTTCTCAAGTACACTTCCTTGTATCTCCCTCGTTTACTCTGGCCTTCCCTTCCCTTACTTTCAAAATTTAGATTGCAAACTGTACTGGTTTATATTACTCTGTAAAGTGCCATGTATGTTGTTAACACTACATTTCAAAAAACAAAAACAGCCTCAGTTCTCAAAATCGATGTACTATTAATTGCTTGGCACTTGCCAGTTGATGACAGAAATATATCTCGGCAACAGATAGCCTGGGCTTAGGGTTGCCATGTACCCTCTTTTTTCAGGTCACGTCTTCTTTCTAGGGTAAAATTTCTGTCTGGGTGGATTTTAAAAATTTGCCAAAGTGTCTCTGGCTAAACTTTCAGGATGAGACAAAGACATATGGTAACTGGTTGTTGAAGACTTGCTTTCCTCTTCTCTTCTCCTGGCCCCCTTAGTAATATATCACAGCTTCTGTAGTCTACATATAGTAGGAGTATTTAAAATGAGAGTTGTCATAGCATCCTCTTTTTTTCTCTTCAAAATATGGCAACCCTATATATACCCCAAATATATTATGAGTACACTATTAAAAATGAGCTCTCTTTCATGGCTGCATATAGGAGAGCTATATATTCCAAAGAAGGTTCACAAAAAATCTTGTGTCATTGACATTTCATTTTATTTGAAATTTCTGAACCACCATACTTTTCAATGCAGCTAAGCGATATGCTAAACAACACATATAAAACAATCAAAATATACAAAAGGCAGTAAACGATATGCCTAAACAATAAATCTGTATCAGCAATAAAAAATAATTAAGTATGGAAATGTTAATTATTGGTTTTGTCCTCAAATAAAGGTCTTAAGCTTGTCATCTGAAACCTAAAGTGTTTTGGCTCTAACGAGCCTTCTTCGGGGGTCTATCCCATTTGTTTCTTTATCAGTGGCTCAAAAGCCTGAGATTCCATAGGAGCTTTGCCCTGGAAGGTCATTAAAACATAAGAAACAAGTGAGATAAACCCATGAAGACAACTCGTTGGAGCTGAAAAGTGTTGGGCTAATATAGCAATAAGCTACCATTCTTTCCAGCATCTCTGAGAAACATTCTCCCTTTTTTGTTCACATTTTGGGATGCCTCCATTTCCGTGTGTTTCTGTGTGAAACCTAGCAATGTGGCAACCATGCAAGTGCCTGTTTCTTTGTCTGCTCCCCACCCCCCTTTCAGAAAAGAATCTCACTATCTTTGCACCATTACAGTCAAGGCTCCATCCTCTGCATCCATTCGGCTCATATCTGGGAATAGGGAAGTAGGATACAAAATAGGACCTCCAGAAATAGCCCAAGTGCATAGGCAGATTAATATGGGAGAAGGTAGGTTTTCTGTTGATTAACTCTGAACTAATCTTTCACTAAACAACTCCATTTCTGCCATTTCCCATGCTTTCTTGCATACCCCAGCATTAGACTGAAGATTCCTACTAATTGGCCAGACTGGTCTGTTCATGAGACGAGTTATATTAGCCTCCTCTTAAGGCTTTCTATTGAAAGTGAGAGCTCCTGATTATTTCCAAAAAGAAGACTGGCAATTATTATTTCAAATACAATATTAATTAAAATAATGCAGTCTCCAGGAAGTAAACTATTCAGATTCTGTACAGATTAAATCTTCATACTTGCAGCAAGTATTCTGCTTTTCTGGTGGTGGTCAGTGGTTCACTAGGAAACAAAACATGGCCGTGGGGAGATGTATTGCATTTCCAAGAATCTGAAGATTTCTGAGAGATGGCATGTAGGACAAATCTGAACTGTTAGTCTTGTTTGTTACAACCTAATATGTGGTTATTAAATATCCAACTGTCTTGCCCAATTAGCCAAATAGACTCGGGCATTCTCAACTAGCTTATTATTTTAATCTGTCTAAATTTTATTTCATATAATTTGTTAGAGGCATAGTAAGTGTTGATTAGTCTAATATTGGGTTACATGCATTTTCCCAATTAAGAGAGCTGAACATTGTTTAATGGGGTAAGTCTGTAAGTAGCTGTAAAGGTGAGCACTGGAATAAAAATCTCACTCGTAAACGGAAAGTTAAAACATTCAGCAGCTAATGTCATGGAAAATGTAGTATATAAATCTGAGTATAACTATATACAGGTACACAAGCATGCTTGGTTGTGCTCCTAAATAACCACATTAATCTGGGGGGAAATATCCCAAACAAATCCCCCCCTCCAATAGAGATGTCTTTGTATGTCTCCACATTTAAACTTTTAATAAAAGGCAAAGTATGAGCATATATACACAAACTGCCTCTCTGTTAAGGTCTGAAATTGATCCGAGCCTTATTGCCCAATAAGCAATGTCTTGCTCCTGCTCCTGAGAGACGCAGTGTCTTCTCTTCTGCCTTATCCCCGTAGTCTTGCTAACCCTGAGCCCTTGTCCAGGTGGCTCAGAGCAAGAGTGGGAGTGAAACAGGAAATCCCAAGTGGCTGGAGAGAGCAACTAATTTCATGTCTTCTGGGTTGGTGGCTGGAATAACCAGGCATGCAATGTTACTTCCTCCTCCCTCCCTCCTTGCCTGCCTCCTCTTTGAACTATGGGGGTATTGAGTTTTTTTTATGCAATCAAGCGTGGTCCTTATATGGTGTCACTGAGGCTGGAGCAAGGCAAGAGAGTTGTAGGTGGCAGGTTGAGCAGAAGGCAGATAACATGGAAAAGAAACTAATACATATCTACTTACCCAGATTTGCTTCCTCAGCAGCAAGGTACCATTACTCTGCTGTACGCAAGGATCTCTTTGATCCCCTCCTGAACAGATAGGTGGTGCTGGATTGCAGTGGGAGGTTGCATAAAGTCAAGTAAGTTTAGAAGAGGGGCCAAAATGTTGGCAGTAATGTTCCTAAACGGCCATTATTGTGCATTATTTTAAAAGCTAACATTGGGAGAATTTTTGCTGAAAGAAAGGATATTGTAATGGGGTTTGTTGCCAAAATTAAGTGTGGAATAGAAAGCTTCTAAACACAATCTTGTAACAAAAAGATTCCATGTACATTATTGGTTTTTTTTTGAGGCAGTGATCCTAAATACTCATGAATCCCATCCTTTTACTCCATATCCTGGTTCTGTTTTATAGCAACTTACAATTTTGCTCGGCATAAGCCTCTTGGCACAGCAGGAAGAATGTGAAGCTAATTTGATTTTGGGCTTGCATTTCATCAGTGGAATAACAAGTCTGGGGTTTAGAGTTATCCTCTCCCTTCTCAAGTATTCTTGTGATTTTGATTGTATTGTTCAAAGCTTCATTCCATCTTGTCTGTCTGACATTTTCTCCCTAGATGACTCTTGGCAGCTTCAATTTAAAGGAGTGAAAGTACTCGAGATTCTTCCTACCACTGTCTCTTCCCTCTCCCCCTTCTATAATTTATAAAAGCAGAACAGCCCTTTCTGTGGCTGAAGTTCATAATCCGGGGGATCATCTTGACTGTTGCATCACATATGCTATCGCATCCAAGTTTTTTCTTAGTGCTGCTGTTTCTTTGTCACATCACACTGTTGTGTAGATTTGGAGGGGGGATGTTTCCTTGATATAGAATAGCTTCATATGAATATCTTTCTTTTTGTTAATAGAGAAGCCTTAGTTTTGTTACACACTAATCAGGTAGTACTTCCAGTTGCACAGTAGCTTCTAAGCATGTTCAGCCTAATTCAGTTTGTGTCATTTTCCCCATATGCGCTGTAGATAATTAATGATACACAAAAGCTTTTACCTGGGAGCTGTAGGTGCCGACAGCTGCTTCTATGTCTTTCCTATGGTAGATAATTCCTGGTTACCAATCTGGCCTTGTTGATCCGTGTTTTCACTCTTTCGGGTGAGTAATTGTAGTCTAAGGAATGCCAGATGTCAATATTTTTTGGTTGTCAGTCTCTGTCCAAGCCTAATATGGTTTCATCTTAGATCTTTGCTATGGTCCAGTGGATTTTGTGGTGTGTTTGGGGCAGAAGCATGTAAATATGCTTAGCAGTCAGTGGGCTTCGTGTATAAGGCGGTACTCATATATCTATGTACCTGCAGAGTAGTGTACAGAAAATGAGCTCTTGGTTGGACTCTTCTGTGGTAAGGTTGAGCTTGGTGAAGTCCTGATAGAATAGCACAGATGCTTTCTGTCCATGATGTCCATGATTCTGGATGATTCAATGTCATGTATTTATCTCTGATGGAGGAGCTGCTCTGGAAGAAGCTGAGAAAGTGGTTTTCTGAGTCAGCCTTGAAGATGTTGGCCTACTGTGGAACCATGTGGGTGCTCATGGCAGTGGCACTGATCTGGACATGCATTATTTAATTATTTATTATTCATTTTATCGTTCAAGAACGAAAAGTTACAGTTGTAAAATTGTACAGTTGCATATTAACAAATTCAAACTCTGTGTTTATCAAATTAATTGAAACTGTACTATATACCTATGTGGCTTCCTCCCACCTCAGCTCGACACCCTTTAATCTTTAATATCTTCTGTATCATACATTGTGTCTTTATACTAAACCCTATCTGGTCACTGTTGATTTTACTTTATATTGAATCATCTTTACATACTTAATCTAGGCATAACAACATATTGTCCTTGGAACAGTGTTTTTTCATATACAGTGGTACCTCTACTTACGAATGTTTCTACTTACGAATGGAGCACCGTCCGCCATCTTGGATGCTGTTTAGATAGGATTTTTTATACTTACGAATTTTTAGATAGGGTTGCTTCGACTTACGAATTTTTTCTCCCAATGCATTCCTGTGGGATTCGACTTACAATTTTTTTCGACTTACGAATGTGCGTTCGGAACGCATTAAATTCGTAAGTAGAGGTACCACTGTAATCCTCAAAACATTGCCATTCCTTCCTCAAATTCTGGTTAGATTGATTCCTTATGGCTGCCATACACAACTACAGGTCAGGGGAGCACTACCCGTGCCTGTTGAAATGCACAGTGGTCTACAAAAGCTCATGCCGCAATACATTTGCTAGGCTTTATGGTGTCACAAGGCACTTTCCATAATGTTGATATGTAGCAGGGCAATTCCACAAAGCAGCAAATGATGTTCCTGCCTCTGAAGAAGTATCTCAGTGGGTACCAGTACTTCCGCATTGTTTGTGAAAAATACCTTAGCGATTCAGGGTACAGTTTCTGAAATGTTATGATTTA
Source organism: Zootoca vivipara (assembly GCF_963506605.1). Taxonomy (NCBI): domain Eukaryota; kingdom Metazoa; phylum Chordata; class Lepidosauria; order Squamata; family Lacertidae; genus Zootoca; species Zootoca vivipara. Next base: position 9,414,222 of record NC_083285.1, read on the forward strand.
TATAGTACAAGCAGGCTTTTTTCCCCTCGAGAGAGAGAGAGAGAGAGAGAGAGAGAGAGAGAGAGAGAGAGAGAGAAGGGTATGGGTGCAATTGCCTATAAGATACATCCGAGGGACTAAAAAATAACTTTAGGATAGCACCTAATAAGGTCCCATTTTTTTGTAAATGTGTCCCAGATTGTGGTCAGGGCCATCCACTTTTAAAGTAGCCTGTGACACTGGGGGAGTTCTATTTCTGGCCTATCAGTGAAATCCATTTCACCACCCCTATGTCACGGGGTTGCAGAATAGATGTGCAAGATCTCCTTTATTCTAACCCAGGGGTCAGCAAACTTTTTCAGCAGGGGGCCGGTCCACTGTCCCTCAGACCTTGTAGGGGGCCGGACTATATTTTTTTGGGGGGGGGGGGGAAATGAACGAATTCCTATGCCCCACAAATAACCCAGAGATGCATTTTAAATAAAAGGACACATTCTACTCAGGTAGAAACACCAGGCAGGCCCCACAAATAACCCAGAGATGCATTTTAAATAAAAGGACATTCTACTCATGTAAAAACATGCTGATTCCCGGACCGTCTGCGGGCCAGATTTAGAAGGTGATTGGGCCGCATCTGGCCCCCGGGCCTTAGGTTGGGAACCCCTGTTCTAACCCATGGCATTTTCAGTATTCAGGAGACCACACAATCAGATTAAAAACATGCTTGCATTCCATACCCATGTACATTGTCTGGATTGCTAAAAGCTCTGTACTGCAATAATATGCAAATATAATATTAAAGGAACTCCACCTAGCATATGTCTAGCAACATGCTGAAGTGGGAAAAAATTACTGCAATGTTATTTCTAAATTGGCAGGGTACATTGTTGGTACTTTTTTCTTCTTTTTAGGCAATTCAGAGATCTTTAAGAAGTAGAAAATTTAGTTTTGAAGCCTGCTTCCACAGAAACATTAAAAATGCAACTTCTGTCAAATACGCATATATGTGCTAATTCAAAATAAAAATAAAATAAAGCTACAATCCAGCTCCACTAAGTGGGAATTGGACCACTTAAATGGGATATTGACAGCACCTTTGTTCCATCAGGTCCATTTGGAGTTGTATGACCTTCATTTCAGGAAGTTAAGATGAAAAGGCATGATGATGCCACTATTAATTTTAATTCATCTGTGGATGCTGCTGTCAGTCTTTCCCATGGCAACAAATGGTGCCAAAACTGATTTGCGTTAATTTAATCGTGCTGCTATAGGAATCTCTCCTGCAAAGCCCCCACATTCAGATATCCACCAGGGATTGGAGGTGGTATAAGAGTATTTTTGTGCTTTTCCCAATGCAAAAAGCAAGGATGCATTCCTGTCACAGTGAAATGGGTTTCAGAAGAAGCAATCGTTACAAAGGTTTAACTAGCAAGTGGATGAAAAGTTTTTTTGGAAAGGACCAGGAAGAAAACCCCTGTTGTTTAATGTCTATGTAGCAGTGTAAAAATGTAATGATTAATATTCATTTGCTCTCAGGGAGCTCTTCAGAGGTGATTCACTGGTACAAAAGGGGGGAAATGTGTGGCAATTTTTGATCTGATTTGTAGAGACATAGTTCTTTGGAAAAAGTATAATAACATTTACTAAAATAAATCAACTGTTAAAACCTATCCCACACTGCCTAATCAGCTCATCAGCTCTAGGCTTCCTCCATTGAAGAGCAATTGCTAAGAAGGTTTGCCTGCAGGCTGTTGTGGTCTTAAATTGTTTCACAGATGATGCACTTAAGAAGTTCTTCTGATTGATATTATTTATTGATTTCTTACATTTTTGTGCTGCCTTTCATCCCTCATGGAACTCAGGGGTTCCACCCAGGCACTGGCCAGACCAGAAGATAGTGCCAGATACTGGAGATGGTGATGTGAAATAAGTGGGGACTCCTCCAGATATATCGGAACTGAGCCATTTAAGGATGTTAAAATTTCATCCAGCACCTTAAACTGAATCTGAAACATAGCATAGGAGCCTTCTCTTTGGGCTGACCAGATGTTTTGAACTACAGTTCCTATCATCCATGACTATTGGCTGTGCTGGCTGAGGCTGATGGGAATTGTAGTTCGAAACACCATGTTGTGAGAAGACTCCAGTACAGAGTCTATGCAGAAGGGGCAGTAGTGGAGTAATGTTTATTGATCAGGAATCAAGCTTCTGCTTTGTATGAAATCTAAATCTTTCAAATTGAGAATGTTCCACTAGTCCAGGCATCCCCAAACTTTGGCCCTCCAGATCCCATCTTCCCTGACCACTGGTCCTGTTAGCTAGGGATCATGGGAGTTGTAGGCCAAAACATCTGGAGGGCAACAGTTGGGGGATGCCTGCGACTAGTCCAAAGGTATGAATGAAAGTTGCTCAGTCTGGCAAGTGGTTTCCTTGGCTGCCTGCTCAGTGCTTCCAAATCACCTCCCTAGCTCTCCCCCTTGTCATTGATGTTTGGTTTCTGGTCAGATATATGGATGAACTGTGGCTGTTGGGTAAGCAAGGAAGTTCATGGCTTGTCTTAAATGTGCAAGGTCAATCTTGTCCACATCAGTTTTGGCTGTTTCTAGTTAGGACCAGTTTTTAAACGTTTTAACCCAGCAGAACAAGTCATTTTTTTGTGCATAGCTATAAATGGAATAGTAATGTTGCCTCTATAAGGCTTGCTGTCCTTGATTTATCATGTTTTTTTCTAAGGGTAATAGCAGATGCACAGAATCATGCTACATTGTATGTAATCTTATGTTTCAGACACATGACTCTTCCTCCCGGTCTTCAACTGGATTGCTTTAGAAACAGTTATATTTCTAGTTTTTTTAACCTGCTGGTCACTGACTCTTATCTCCCTGCTCTTAACCTGGCTTGTTTTTTTTTAATAAATAATAATTCTATCTTGCTTTTATAATTTTGCATTTTAGCTATTTTTAAACTGCTGGTCTATGGCCGTAATAAACCGATTGAGTGATTGCATAGCTATAAGTGCTGGAAGGAAATGAGAATTCAGACACCTACAGTACTACCCCAAGTTCCTTATCTCCGTTATCTTCAATGTAGAAACCATGAAGGCTCCCTTCCCCCCCAAAAGCATAAAAGTGTTTAATAGTTTAGGAAGTATGATCTCTGGTTGAAATTCAGAGCATCTTATTGTTAATAGAATGGGTTCCAGGATTTTTCCTCTGTACTTTCTCAATTGCAAAATAAAGCCTGTCAGTTTTATCTCTGTTATGATGCTACATCAGTTTATATCCTCTCCAGACCCTTCTCTTTAAACAGTGACATTCTCTACTTTATATTTTATTTATATTTTGTATATCTTCCTCAGCATCTGCACCTGAGAATTTTTATTTTTTATTTATTTTTTGTCATTCATGCATTCATTCTGCAAAAGCGAGGGAGTGTGAAAGGGATGCCTTCAATTGAGTCTACTTATTACTATTCCAACTGTGTGACTCTGCTTCCTTAGCAGGACTATTGAATCCTTGGCATTCATTCCCTCATGCGGATGTGATAACAGAATAAAGAAGCTTTACAGCTGGTTGCAGTCAAGTAGCAAGGCCATTGTAAAAGCTCACAAGAAAATCACTGATGAATGCCATTACCGTTGGTAGCAGGTTTAACAATTGGGAATACCTATATTTTTCCCTAGAGGGATGATCAGTTACAGCAGATGTGTCTTTCTGATATTCTTAAATGGTTTATAAATTACAGGATGTTTGTTGCAGAGGAATCTGCAAATAACAATTTAATGTGTTTTAAGAAGGGAGGAAATATTATATAAACTTGTCATTTCTCCCCTAACGCTAAATGAAATGTCAAGTTGTCAACCTTTGTTTATTCTAAAAGGGGGTAAAAAAGAAAAGAATTGAGGATACTGTACTTGCATTCTTAGCCAACCATATTATCTGACAATCTCAAGTTTAGCATATTGCTATATTCCAAAGTAGAAAATGGACTTCATTCCAGGAACATCAGACCTTTTATGTTTATGAGTCTAGAAATGTTCTTTTCCAGTTGAAACAATCTTGGTTGGTGAGTGAGCTTTGTTGAAGGGCTTTCCGAGGCAATTTCCATTAAATTGTTCCTCTAAGTACAAGTGGAAATATAAGGATTTAAGAATGTGTTTGTTTGTTTTAAACATCGTATTGTTTGATTTTTTAAACTAGATCTGTAAACTGCTTTGTGACTATACATGGTGAAAAGTAGCCTAATAATAATAATAATAATAATAATAATAATAATAATAATAATAATAATAATAGTAGAAGTCCCTTTCCCATAAATGTTCACTTACCCCCCCCCCAAGCTAACCTCACATCAGGGGTCAACTGAGCAGAAAAGTGCCTGGTAACTTGGACCCAGCAAATTAGGATTCAAATCTCCACTCAGCCATGAAGATCATTGGTTGACCTTGACCTAGTTACTGTCTCTCAGACTAATGCAATGTTTCCCAACCTTTTTCTGACCATGGCCCCCTTCTGGCCTTTTTTCCTCTCTGTGCCCCCCATGAGCATAGCCCCCATAAGTAAAAAAATCAATACAAATCTGAGGTTCTGCCCCCCCTAACAAAAGCCTGCCCCCCAAAATAATCCTTGCTACGACCATGCCCCATCCCGTCCTACCAGTGGTACCTTGGTTTGTAACCGTTTTGGATTACAACCACGTTGAAACTGGAAGTGGTTTTTTTGGGGGGGGATTATGGTTGTAAACAAAGGTGCCACTGTATTTAAATGTTTTGTTTGTAAATAGAACAGGTTTTATTTATAATTTTTATAATTTATACAAAAAACCAATTACATAAAATGATAGGAGCATAATGAAATATTGTTGAAGCAGGAAAAAACCAACATAGAATCGTGGAGCTGGAAGGGGCCCCCAGGGGCATTTTTCTAGGGCAGCCCCCGGCAATGTAGGAAATTCAACTAAAGCATCCATTACAAATGGCCATCCAAACTCTGTTTAGAAACCTCCAAGGAAAGAGAGTCCAAAACCTCCCGAGGGAGATCCATCTTCCATGCATTATAACAACACTTATTTGACCCCAGTTATTTGACACAGAGGAGGAAACCTGTAGATACAGTCCAAAAGGTACACAGGGAGTTCTGTAAATATGGAAGAATTTTAAAAAGCAAGTGGTCCTTACTGACCTGGTGCAAAAAGATCTTGTCATATGGAGGAGCCCTGGCTGCCTAGATTAAGCACTGTAGCCCCCCCCACACCCTTACCTGGGAGTACGTCCTACTGAACTCAGTGCGGCTTTCCTCAGAGTAGACAGTTATTTACTAGATGCAAGTCAGCAGCACCAGACGACCCAGCTCGGCTAGGCGCTGGGGTGTGTTTCACCCCTTGCCTTGCAGAGCTGGGCTGACACTGCAACAACCGAAGGCCCTGATCCACTAGACCAGGCACCCCCAAACTGTGGCCCTCCAGATGTTTTGGCCTACAACTCCCATGATCCCTAGCTAACAGGACCACTGGTCAGGGAAGATGGGAATTGTAGTCCAAAACATCTGGAGGGCCAAAGTTTGGGGGTGCCTGCACTAGACGCTGGGGTGGATAGCACTCCGCACTTTGCAGAGTCAGGTCCAGGCTGCCATTGAGCCCAGCACTGGCAGCAGCAACAAGCAGCTCTGGCTCACACAGCCCTAGCCATTGCCACCCACCACCACACTTATCTGACCTGGGGGTTCTGGATTGTGAGCTGTACTGGTCTAAACGGGAGCCTCGGCGATCACCCTCTCCTGCTGAAAACAAACCAAGAAAAACTCATATGGCAGAAAGGAGCACTAGGCCCTGACGGGCCGCCCCCTTACCCGCTTGTTATTGACCAAGTGGATAGCCAGCCAATCAGGTTTTAAAAAATAAAATAAAAATTCCTGTCACTTCTCACTTCCCTCTGTAGCCTCCTAGCCTCGTGCGGTCGTCTCCCTCCCCCCCCCCCATTTATGTATTTAAAACCTGTGGCTCCCTTGGAATATCCCGGGGGGGGGCGCTGTTGGGAAACACTGTACTAACCTAGGCTTTAAATGTAATGATTAATAAGTCATGGCTGCGGGTGTATTTAGTACACCTTTGAGGCCATTTTGCTGTTTGCATCAAATACTCAAGTCCCCTCTTTCAACATGATGGGAGCCGATCATGTGAAAACATATATCTGCTGCTGTTAGATTTATCTGAGCCTGAAATTAACTGAAATTATTTCCCCCGAAAGTTTTCTACCTTTTAGAGGGTAGGAATTTTTGATGACATAAAGTTGTTCAGGGTTCGTATTGTCTTAAATATTTAACTTCTACAGTGTGGTACTTAAAAAAAAACCCCACTTGAAAGAATACTGTTAATATTTGATACCTTTAAGATTCATATTGCAGGTCTAAAATGTTACAACTTAAAAAGTTATTAGAAATAATATTAAAACGATGTTAGGTTTATAGCCCTTCCAAGGCTAAGAATTGACTCTTTAAACCAGGTTGGTCCAGCGTGTGGCCCTTGTTGCCTTTTCAGAGGACCTTGGCAACATTTGACACCCCTCCCAGCCCTTGCACTGCTTTCCCAAGGCTGCGAAAGCAAGGCACTGGGCTTTGGGAAGGAGGCTCTGATATGGTCCTAGAGTCTTCCTGCCTCCTCTTCAAAGCCTAGTTAGCACTTTCCCATCTAGGACCCTGCCAGAGCCTCACACCTCCTTCCCAAAGCTCAGTACTTAGCTTACAGCTTTGGGAAGACAGCATGAGGGCTGGGGCATCAAATTTTAACTTTGCTCCCCCCCCCACATGGCAGTGTGCAGCCCACAATTTCCGTGGCAAAATACATTTGCAGTCCACTCAGTCTGAGAGGTTGAACAACCCTGCTTTAAATTTTTTGGTTTAAATATCTCCTAGTACAGGGGTCAGCGAACTTTTTCAGCAGGGGGCCGGTCCACTGTCTCTCAGACCTTGTGGGGGGCCGGACTGTATTTTTTTTTTAAAAAAGAACGAATACCTAGAGATGCATTTTAAATAAAAGGACACATTCTACTCATGTAGAAACACCAGGCAGGCCCCACAAATAACTCAGAGATGCATTTTAAATAAAAGGACACATTCTATTCATGTAAAAACATGCTGATTCCTGGACCTTCCGCGGGCCGGATTGAGAAGGCGATTAGGCCGCATCTGGCCCCCGGGCCTTAGTTTGGGGACCCCTGTCCTAGTACAACAGGGTGGGAAAGTTTCAGTGTAATTATAAGCTGATACACCAATTAAGCAGTATTCTATAGATAAAAACAATTTCTTTTTCAACTGTTGGGGCACATTGTTACCACGAACATGTTCTGTTTTACTTCTTTAACTTTCCCACCGGTCTACGTCCACCCCCTGATTAATTCATGAGATTTTCGTGGGCAAAGTCGGAAATAATGGCTTCGATTTCATCCACAGAAGCGATAAACTTTTTGCAAGGCAATGTAATATTTGTGATGCTAACCTTCTAAATGATTTTTATTGATGGTGACAGATGCCTCTGTGGTGATGCGCTCTGAGTCATGCCTAATATGTTCAGAATAAGTCTTCTGGAAGGCTGTACATCTGTCTTTAAGATCTTTTGCTAAAATATTTAAATCAAGGTCATTGTTTATATTTGATATTTTTTATTTTTTATATAAAAAAAATAGCTATTAGCTATTGGCCCGCTGTTTCATACATTTAAAGATGAAACCGGTCATAACTTCAAGGGCTGCAAATGGAAAGTTATAATAGGTAGCAGGTGTTAGGAAAGGCAATTATGCATTAGGTGCTTTGCTCAATTTCCAAAACTGTCCAAGACTATCCATTTGAAATACTTTGTAGCCTAGTTTTATCTCTGAACCATGATGAATTCTTAAACCTAAAGGGAATATGCATTTTTCCTTTAATGAATTGAATACTTAAGCCCATTTGATTTGATTTAAAAGAGCCCAGGAAAATAGCATTGGAACGCAATGTGGAAAAGCAAAATATCAAGAGCAAATGGCATGGTTTACAATTATTTTGAAAGAGCCTTTGGATGTAGCTTGTATAACAGCAGTGCTCACTTTTTGTAAAGATTCTGATGAACTTTGTGCTCAGTTCCTTCTATGGCTTTGGTCCTTCTTGGACCTAGACTGAAAACTGCTTATATTTTTTCCCCCCAACCTCCATTTGAGAACATTCGAATCAGAAGTAGGTCAGAAGTCCACAGTGAAGTCCACAAATGGGGCTTGAAGAGCAATAGCACTCTTCTGCTATTAATTCTCCAGCAATTGGGATTCAGTGACATATTAATAATAGTCCCCAATTGCAATTCTCCCTTTTCATAGCAGTTTTAATTGAACTATCAACCATGACCTCCAGATTTTCTTGCTTAGTCTCCATCTGTTCAGACATCACCAGTGAATGTGAAGTCAGGGTATTCCATGTTTCTCAGTTTAAATGCCAGCATTTCACTGCTCATCCCAAACTCCTCATTATTTATGAACACTCTAAATACCATTGGGAATCTCACCGCTTACTTCTATTGTGAGTACTGTCTGTTTGCTTCTACCCCCTATTTCCTGTTTATCTAGAAATAATCCATAGGAGCACCCAACCTCCTATCCTGTGTCTGCTAATTTTACTCAAACCTTTGATGGAGGGACTTTGTCGAAAGCATTGTGAAAGTCTAAGTACATCATGACATACTCAAAGATGTCAAATACTTGTGACAGAGGATTTAACTTTGCAGAAGCAATGCTGATTCTTCCTCAGCAAGACTTTTTCTTCTATATGCTTAATAATGTGTTACCTGTAATAATAGTTTCCACCAATTTACCTGGAAAAAATTCTAGGGCAACTGGCTTGTAATTACCTGGATTTCTCATGGTATAACAGTATTGTATTGAGGACATTCGACTTCAGAAACTCTAATGATCTCAGCTTCATGTTGATGTTAAATAGTTTGGGAAATAAGATTTATCTCTGTGGTATCCCACAAGCTGGGTCCCAAGGGCAAGCCCTTTCTTCCTTTCTGACAGGTAGGAATGGAAGCATCACAGTGTGATGTTCATATTCTCAGTTTTGGCAGGCAGTGTACAATGCTACTATGCTAAATGGTGACAAAGACAATCAAGAAGTCAAGGAGAATAAACAGGATTAAAACCCCACCGTCTTTTCCTCTCAACAAAAGATGGTTCACTGGCACAATTAAGGCAGTTTTCAAAACAAAGACTGACACCAGAAATCTTTACTTGATGCTTACTGCAAAGCTTAATTGATATAGCATGTCTTTTATATACATAATTGGATAGAGTACTCTGAAATAGTGTTGGTTCCTGGTGAGCAATTCCCCACCTGCAATAAAGATAAAATTATTTGGGATCTGATTTTGGAGTTTGATTTAATAATTCAATCATAAAAATCAGCAACAATTTTACCTCCTGGAGATAATTAACTTTGGAGTAACTAGAAAAATGACAGAATATCATAATGAATAAACTGCAGTTATTGTCTGGTTATACTTAAATTCTCTTTCTCTCTTTCTCAGTCTGAACCAGAGGGATTTTCTCACTTCCATTTATATGTGTGTGCTGCCTTCCTTGTCAGGTGGAAGAAGGAGATCTTAGAGGAAAAAGACTTTCAAGTAAGTGAAGTAGCCTTTGTCTTCAGGAAAAGAAATAAGCAGACGTCTTCCTTGAAACTGTTTCAGATGAAACTATTTTACTTATTGAATTTATAGATTGCTTTTCACCACAAATGTGGTTTACAGCAGGAATAAAAAACAAAACAAAACAGCACACAGAAACAATTCAGATGGTAAAACTAGTAGCGCTAGAATAATACATAGTATACTATGCAGAGCAGACTCAGCCAGCTCCTACAAAAGCTTGGAGAAGAGATGAGTTCTTAGTAGGCAATGTGGCCACCTGTGCTTCCAAGGAGAGAGAATTGCACAGCTGAAATAAAGTACTGAAACCTGATTGAAATGGATCCACGCAATTGGCTCCATCCAAGTCCACTTGAAGCTGTGGTCACCACCATAGCTGCCAAGTTATCCCTTTTTAAAAGGGATTTTCCCTTATGCTGAATAGGCTTCCTCGCGAGAAAAGGGAAAACTTGGCAGCTATGGCCACCACCCTCTCAAACACCTTGCCCAGGAATTGGAATATTGGCAATTTGATGGTAGCTGTTTAAAACCTCAGGTTCCAGGGAGGACTTCTTAAGAACCACTTCCTCTTTCAAGGAAGCTGGGACTATTTCCTCCAGCAAAGAGAAATTCACCTCTGCGATGAGGGACAGTAATTGAGGGAGTATGCATTTTACATGGTTTATGTGACAGTGTTGCTGGCAGGCTTGTTTCATTGTCAGAGTACCGACTCGGCTTATTCCAGGTGAAAAGGCAACGGAAGGAAAAAGCAACGGCCACTTTGCTATCTGATACAAAGCTGGCTCATCTGGCTCACTGGAGTTTTGCAGAAAGATAAGAGGGATATGCCCTCTCTCATATATGAGCAGGGCCTGCCGGGTTACCTTCACTGTCATAAATCTTGCCTGCATAGGTTGTACATACAGAGGTAATTTGGAGTAGCTCCTGTTCGCATGGAACTTCCGACACATGCTATGTTTCAGCCAGCTGGTCATATGGTCACTTTAATTTCTCTGCCCCCCCCCAATTGAAAATTATTTCTGGGACATAGACACCTCAACTTTAGGGGGACCCATCTTTAGATCTAAACTGATCTATCAAAATGCCCTGAGTTTTCTGCTGCAATAAAATATGCTCATGAACTTAACCACTTAGTGAAGCAGTAGCCAACATAAAGCTGCTATTATAACTTAAGCTGAGGCCAGAAAGAGCCATATATCACTCACATTAATAAAGGTAAGTCTAGGCATATGTTAGTGTGGTTCAGAAACCACACTTCCTTCAATTTCAGCCATTATACTGTTCTACATAGAATTAATATGTCGAGTCGTTTGTTCTCATTGTATTTTAATGTTGAATAAGTTAAATTTCATGCACAATTATTTTATCTCCTGGCACTTTCAAGCGTTTGCATCTATTTTTCTTCAGTCCTGTGAAAACCCCAAATGTCCCACCTTTAGCTAAAGAAATGAACAATAAGTCAACGTCAAAGTCATGGGGGTGAATATGTAGGGAGTCATCATTTAGCACTGTGATCAATTAAGCATAGACAATGTAAATTAATGAATTTTACATCTTGCACACAAATCATGAGACAGGTTGTACTGCACTTAGAAATGTTCTACATTTATCTACATTAAATCTACCTTTTCAGAAACATAAATAGAATTGACACAAATGTTCAGTAGTGAAGGAGGGGAATATTCTGATTTAAACGTCCTGTCTATTTAACCCACTATAGCCATTACTGTACATGCCATTCCCATGACAATCTCCAGCTAAGATGAGATCATGGGATGGGATTGCCTAAGACATCTTGACCCTAGGATAGTGGCTACAATTAGCAGAATCACTTTTCTTACAGCCTACTATGATGCCAAACTTTAGTTTAGGCTCCAATATAGCAATACCTTTGCAAATTTACTGGCGTGATCACTTTAGGAGATGGCATGGCAGGTACTGTAAATTCAGAATTCAGGCATCAGTTGAACTGGCATTAGATATGAAAAAGCTGCCTAGATTTTAGCTACCCAGGTTGTGTGTGCGCGTGTTATGTACTGTCACATGTATTTTGTTGAGATTGAGCTTCACTAACTGCTGACCCCAGATTTCATACTGTGTGTGTGTGTGTGTGTGTGTGTGTGAGAGAGAGAGAGAGAGAGAGAGAGAGAGAGAGAGAGAGAGAGAGAGAGAGAGAGAGAGAGAGATGGTGGTCTTATCAATCTACCTCAAGAAAGAAATGATAGTGATAAGGAGAGATCCTAGTTTTTTTCTGATCTGGATGTGGTTGGGGTCCTAGAAAAATCGGGAATGTAGTTCAGGGGTGTGTCTGGAACTGGAGAGAGTCCTAGAACTACTTATGGTGTCTTTTTTCAAGAATGTGCCTTTTACCAATTTTTATGCTCTCCGACCTCTAGGAAATGACCATCTGGCTTGTGAGTTGTTGTGCATTCAAACAGCTTTTTATTTTCTGCTTCTGATATATTACCGCACATGTATACGGCATTACATTTCTGTTGATCCTATTTATTTTATTTTGTAAGTCATTGTGAAGCTCTGAATCAATGTTTACTAGGATATACATCTTAATTTGTTTAAAAACTTTGCAGAATGTTCTATGCAGACTCTGCTCATTCATTAACCTTACAATCACTTTATTTGAAGTAAGTTTAACCTGCAACTTCTAGAAAATGTTTTGATTGTTGCACTAGCAGAGTTGCCCTCTTTCTTCTCCTTTTGTACCTCTATGTTTGCTTTCAGAGAAGATGCAAAAACAGCATTAAATGTTTTATTATATTAGCTTCTATTTTATCAACACTTTCAGAGAGTGGAACTTGCTTTCCAGACCAATTAAATGGGCTCACTTAAAAGATTGTCTTATGTATCAGCATTTACGGTATACAAGTCCTATATGGAGCTGCCCAAGCATAAAGTTGAATGGTTATTCTCTAAGCCAGTATATATAAAAACTGGTATAAAGGCCTGCCAAGAACTGATTGGATGTATTTTATCGATTTGTTTAAATGCTGCCATTATTATTCACTTCAGGCAGGTACCTAATTAGATAATCACTGTAACATAGCAACCTAAGAAGCATATCAGCAACATATCACTTCACTTTGCCTCTGAAGGGCTGCAATTATAGCAGTTTCAGGGTCCAAAGGTGGCCTGAAAGAAAACAAAGGATTGAAAAGGACAAAGTTGTATAGGCTAATCTGCACCTAAGGGCTTTGAAGATCATTCCACTAACACTAGCTTATGCAACATTTCATTTTCGAGCCCACTCTGTTCTACGGAGTCTCTGATCCTAACATTTTAATCCCATAAAGCAGAAGTTTAGTGTGTAATGCCATCTTTCTGCACTGTTCAGCAGTTTAATAAAATGCAGATTCCAATAGACTCTCTTTGAAACTTGAATATTTCTAATATGATTAGGTCGGGGCTATTAACCTTGTAATGTCATTGGTCAGCTCTTGGTATCTGCCCCAGGAATGCTTTTTGAATTTTTGAAATAGCGAAACGCATAATGAAGTGCATACTATCCAAAGGGTTTTGTCTCCATTAATGATTTTATTTTAATTGAGGCAGCATGTTTAATATGGGTTAATGTCCCTTATGTGATTGTATTTGCCCAAGGATTTCCTTGTGGTATTTGAAAGAACTGATGCAGGATAAAAAAGTCTAGGCACTGACAATAAAAAGTGAATACCAAAACAAAGTCTTGGATGAAAGTGTGAGGAGACAAAGAATATGGTTGGTTTTGGTCTTAGCTCTAGAAGTAATTTTTTTATAAAAAAAACAAACAAACCAATTTCTCAGTTACTGTCGTTAGGCTGTTTCCAAGAGATGGCAGCATTCAGGCCATTTAGTGCCCAGCTGTTAAACATTTTGCTCAATTGAACACTGATAACTCTTCGCTCAAGGAAAGAAAATTCCATGCACTTGTATTTTGAATCTGTCACTAAAAAAGCACACACACAACTCTATGTTGATTGGTTCTGCTGTGTTGTGAAATGCTAAACAGTTTTGTAGCAGTAAACCCTGTAAGGATATGGATCCTCCGAAAAGAAGGTTTTTTTTACACCAAGAACTCTGGCCAGAAATTTCATTTCCACAAACTCAGGCATGATATTTGAAAAACATAGAAATCTATTTCACAAGTCAACATGACCTCATAAATTAGCTGACGAAGACGTCCACATCGAAACAGGGCCCTGTCCTGGGTTCTTTTACTGAATCGACTCAGCATTCCGGCTCTATATAAAACGACCCTTTTGAAATCGGACTTATATTTACAGATATTATTAGTTGATATATTTTGTGTCTTACATGGTAACGTGCTATTATTTTCTAAGTTGTAACATTTATTTCAAACTACATATACTCTAGTGAACTTGAAGCTCATTTCTTGTTTGTATTCATTTGTTCTGATCAAGACTGTTAGTTTTACCAGAATACATACTTTATTTGACTGTAACTCGCGAGTAGGATTTATTCCTAACATTGAAATTTCTGGCCAGAGTTCTTGGTGTAAAAAAACCTCCTTTTAGGATATGGATCCTAGGAGATCAGAGTCCTAATAATTTGACAGTTCCAACTGTTACCAGTCTTGATCAGTTCCCTGTTAAATACAAATATGTGATTCTTAGTTTTCAGGCAAATTACTATCTCTTGTTGGATAACTTGTGGGTCAGATTACGTTTTAACAGCAACAGTTAAGGACAAATAAGGAGCATTCTTGAAATCCCTATTTATACAGGCTTTTTAGGGGGATTGTAGTCTAGCACAGTCACCTGCTTCTAGGGAAGAATGGTAATAGCCTCCTCCCCGCTTTCCCCATGCTGTGTGATGACTGGGTGCCTCTTCCATTCAGTAGAGAGAGAGTTTCTGCCTCCTCTTGCTGGAAGATCCAACAGCCTGAATATCTGTTTCAGTGGCACCTCCACTGTTTGAAATCAATACTTTAAATAGAAGTTTCAAAGTTCAAGAATGTCATATGAATGCCTAGAAAATTCTGTCTGCAAAAACCCAAGCTAGGAAGCAGTTAAATAAACTTGACCAAAATGACCAATTTCTGGCTACAAAATCCTCTTGAGAGTTCTGTGCTGTTGACTGAATGTAATGAGTTTGGACTTTTGGGGTGGGAACTACCCTGTTTCTCCTATTTTAAGACATACCCATAAAATAAGTCATAGCAGGATTTTTAAGCATTCAAGGAATATAAGCCATACCCCGAAAATAAGACATAGTGATAGGCGCAGCAGCAATGCTGGCCGCGGCAGGAGGAGGAGGAAAAAAATAAGACACCCCCTGAAAATAAGCCATAGTGTGTTTTTTTGAGAAAAAAATAAATATAAGATGGTGTCTTATTTTTGGAGAAACACGGTAAGTAGAGCCTCATGACACTTGGGTTTGAGACATGGACCAGAAGGTTGCTCTTGGTTGATGGTAAAGATTGAAATGAAACACAGCAGTTCAGAGGTATCCAGTAAGCAGTGTTGGTTCAAAAAACGCAAGCACACACTCATCGAAATCTCGACTCTGTGTCTATTTAAAATGTATGATGATTGGAAAACATTATTTCATTTGAAGACATTGATGCTACTTCAGACAAACGAAGATGATAAAGCTTGTCTAAACACGATGCTACAAAGCTCACGGAAGCAAAACAAAACATTACGTTGAACTATTATGTTTAGCGTATTTTGAAACGTGTAAGTTCTGAATTGTTCAACAAAGGTAGAATATTAATTAGTCATTTTAAGAACTGGATTTTTTCTGATATTGGTATATCTCCACTGATAGAAGTCTCTGAGAGGATGCTGTTAGCAGAAAGCACGAGAAACGGTTTTCACTACTTCCCCCTTCCCTCTGCAGCCACTTGTGCACCACCCCCCCAAAAAAAAATCTGCTCAAGAGTGTTTGGGGACCTTTGGAATAGCATTGTACACACTTCTCCTTCCTCCTGTGCCTAGTCCTTTGAACTCTCTCCTGCCTCCATTTCTATCATGATATTTGCTACTTTTGTTACAGGGCCATTTCCCATTCCTAATTTGGTCACATTCCCAAGGTAAAGCTGAGAGGTACTGGCTGGCCTGAGATCACCTAGTGAGCTTCATGTCTGACTGTGGTTTTTAGCCCTGATCTTCTAGGTCCTAGTGCAACCTTCGAGGCCTGCTGCTTTCACACAGTATTTCCACAGCTCCTAGCCAAATTTAGTTGAGGCAGTTGATCTTTTACTGTGTATAAAACACTTCAAATGTGATTTTTCCACATTTGTATGTTGTTGTTAGATTTAAGCTTTTTCAAAAGGAATATAGTGTCTTCCTAAAACTATTTTTCTTGGTACCGTATTTCTTTTAAGGTCCTGCTTTCCTCATTTGTCCTGTTGGTATTCCCTGTGTCGCTTGCCTAACTTCCAATAAAATAATCGGATTATTCCCCATTAAATCTGCATGATTTGCTTGCATTGGGATAGACTGTATCCTGAACATGTTTACATTCATAGTTGAGCGCTGGTACATGCTACTTACAAAGGACATTGCATAGCCTTCACTGAAATATGTTAGGCTATGCTCATCTTAGACCAAGGATAGGGAGCCTGTGCCCTTCCCAGGTGGCCTTGGTGACTTGGGCTGTTGGGAGTTGGAGTCCATTAGCATCTCAGTTCCCCGCCTCATCTTATGCCGCCTCCTTGCTTCATATGCATGGGAATTTGAGATATTATATATATATAATCACACACACACACACACACACACACACACACACACACACAATTCATATGTAAATTGTAATTTTGATCAGTATTCCATATTGATTCTCTTTACAAATGTAAAAAGAGAAGGAAGTTTGATCATTTAATGTGTTTATAGAAGCCAGAGCATAAAAACAAATTGAGGCTCACAGCAACTAATAAAACAACAATCCTATTACAGAGAAAGCCAAGGTGTTCTAAAATGTGCAAATTTCAGAAGGAGTTTGTAAAACCTAAATAGGAAGGTGTGTACTGTACCTCCCTATTTGCTGCGGTAATAGTCATTTGTGCCAGCATACTGAGGGGAAATTAGTACTACTATAAACATGGGTCTAATTTAGAGAAGGACCCCAGTGACCTGAAAATATTTAATTTGGCCAACTTCATGAATTTAAAGTAGTTCATTTAATAAATTGGGAGCAATTGCAGTGATTAAAAAGCATGAATTCAGCAAGGAATTACTTATTATTGTACAGTGGGATATATTTTTGCCCACACTGAATTATTGCAGTATTTCAGCTACAAAATGGAAACTTGCTTTTTACATCAAGGTTTGTGCGTGTGATAATGTATATAAAATCTGTGATCACTTCCCCCATGGCCATGACCCCATGTTGTAGCCGTAACAGTATATGGCAGGCTTCCTCAACATTGGCCCTCCAGATGTTTCTGGCCTACAACTTCCATGATGCCTAGCTAGCAGGACCAGTGGTCAGGGATGATGGAAATTGTAGTCTCAAAACATCTGGAGGGCTGAGGTTGAGGAAGCCTGGTATATGGTCATTCTCCACAGCAATAGCAATCTCTTCTGCGTGTCTATAGGCCAAACTACACAGGTGTACATTGTCTAAATTTGGCAGCCCCAGACACAAGAGGAGCAGGAGCAGATGACAGAGTGGAAAGCAGTCACTCAGGGATGGCGATCCTCCCCTTGTGACTCTAAATGTCAGAGAGGAGGCAGATCTGCCATTTGTGGGATATGTCAGTCAAATCCAACATTCTAAGAGAGGACTAACTGCCTCTATGTGACAGTCAGTTGGTCTGCTGATGATAGGAGTGTTAAGTAGTAAATGCTCTGATGGAGTCTTTTTAGGGCTCATTAATATCTAGTATGAGGGACCTGGGTGGCGCTGTGGTTTAAACCACAGAGCCTAGGGCTTGCCGATCAGAAGGTTGGCGGTTCAAATCCCCGCGACGGGGTGAGCTCCCATTGCTCGTTCCCAGCTCTTGCCAACCTAGCAGTTCGAAAGCATGTCAAAGTGCAAGTAGATAAATAGGTACCGCTACAGCGGGAAGGTAAATGGCGTTTCCGTGTGCTGCTCTGGTTTGCCAGAAGCGGCTTTGTCATGCTGGCCACATGACCTGGAAACTGTACACAGGCTCCCTCAGCCAATAACGCGAGATGAACGCCGCAACCCCAGAGTGGGTCATGACTGGACCTAATGGTCAGGGGTCCCTTTACCTTAATATCTAGTATATAGTTTATATGTTATGTAACCTAAGTATGTACTCAGTGAATCTGAGTAGTTTATGTTATTATCATTCAGATTCATGTGTATTTTTCTTTAAGAGGGACAAAAGGGATTATCAACCAGGAAGGCAAGAAGGCAGGAAGGTAGAAGGCATAATTATTAAAAGGACTCAAACGAGTTAGCAATCTGCTTGCTGCTGTGTGAACTCAAACAAGGAGTTGTTTAACTCTGCTATATTATATAAATGTTCCTATACCAGTTCTCTCCATCATCCCTCCTGCAGAGTGCACAGTCTGGTCAGGGAGGGAGGAAGGACTTTGACCAGCCAAAGAAGAGGTGTCAGAACTGGAGGCTGGTGGGTAGGAAACAGTCTTGTTGCTGAGGACCATATGCCACATTTGTAGGTGGGATCAGATGCACTTTCCATGAGAGAGAGTGGGTGTACGCATCCACAGCAGGCTGACAGAGTTAGGGTCCTAGGTGTGAGCCCACCCTGGCCCTTCTTTAAAAGCTTGGCGGGAGTATCCTCTGTTGACCTTCTCAACTGGCATGAAGAGTTGAGTGAGCTTTGGCCTATTGATAACTATAATAAATGCTGGGTCCCTAAATCTGGATGCTGGACTTCTTTGGTTCTGTGGTTTATTCAAAAGGTGGTTGTTCCTCCACCTGGGTAATGAACAAGGTGCTGTAGGGGTGAATTCTTACCACAGTTATGAACCTCTTGCCTTGCTCATGTGCCTTGAAAGCATGACTTCTGGGCTTTGGCGCTTGCTGTTGAGCTGGTACCACTGTTAGCCCAAATAACGATCTCTTCCTTACTTGCGAGTAGAAGTCACTGTTGTTGCATATTGTGACAAGAGCTGGACAGCAAGTTAAAATGCAGGAGTGTGTTTAATGCATCTCGTGTGCTTCCCTAAACACTCAACACAGGCCCCAGTTATGACTCGGTTAGAGAAGGAACCTTCCACTGGTGCCATTTTGATGTCTGCTTTTCTGCATAATACCTGCATCTTCTGCAAAAAAAGAAAACCATATCCAAAAGCAGCATGGAAACTGCTTATCAGCCTTCTGAGGCTGCTATCAGCGATGTTGAATGTGTTGCGGTTATCAAAGCATTCGTTCAGGTTCATGTTATCATGTTTCTTTTTAGACGTTCCCATGCCAGCATGCTGTTTGCTGCATATGTGATAAATTTCAGTAAGTGAAGTCACTGTTTTGTGGCTGCTATTTATTTAATTCAGTATCTTGAAGTGCTTTCACAGTAGAAACCTCAACAATAAAAACAACTACCATATTTACTTGAGTCGAATCTAATGTGCATCCTAATTTTTGCAATGTAATTTGGCCAAAAAAGGTGCACATTAGATATCCCCCAACCCTACTGACCACCTCAAACTATCTTGTCTTATGGGAGGGGCTGCCTCCTTTTTTACAGTCTCTGCCACCCCTCTGACCCACAGGCTCCTTCACCGCCTGGGCACACTGAGGACTAGCCATGTGGCTGGCATGCTCATGCTGCCTGAGCTCGGGTGTCCACCCCAAATGCAGCCCAACAGCCTCCTGGCACCCCTCACCCGGATTCACCAGTTGCGCAGCCCTCAGCTCCGACTAGTCTGGCCGGGCAGCAGCTGTGTGCAAGGTGGTGAGGCACATGAACTGAGCAGTACAGTGGTGCTGCTGCCCGGCCAGAGGAGCAGAACGGAGCAGCGTGCCCCTCCCCTGGCCCAGTGGCGGCCGGCTGGGAGGGTGCACCTGGCCCCGCACAGCCAATTTGCAACCAGGGTACCCTATGTATTCAAATGTAATGCACCATCGCATCTAATGCACACCTTAATGTTCGCAACATAATTTGACAAAAAAGATGTGCATTAGACTCGAGTAAATACGGTAAAAACCATTTCATTTTTTTTTTGAAAAAAACAACAGAAAAGCAGTTCTTGAATAAAAGCCATTTCAAATCCAAGACAGAAACAGGCTGGGATAAAATTGTGCACCCTTGTTGAAAAAGGACGGTGCTGAAAAGACACCAGAGGTGGCACCAGTCTGGCATGTGATGGGGATGCTTGCACGTGCACTAGACTATGGCTGCACAGTCTTCCACCAGCCTCTTCCACTGTGTCGGATGGCCTGTTTTTAATGTTCTCATCAACCTTTCTTCTGTGACAAGATCTGTCCAGAATCTGTCAATCCGGTGGATGGAGTGAAGACTGTTTGATATGGATTGATTACGAAGCCAGTCATGGATTGAATGGAACAGCTGCATCACTTGCAAGTACATAGCTGGCGCACTGAGCACATCCAGTAACTGCAAAATAGTTAAGCGTGTGACTTCAGTTACATGTAGGTTCCAGTTACCAATACATTTAGCATCAGTGTGCTTCTGCTATCTCAATGCTAAATCTATAGACAAACAGCTTTAGTCTTTAGCTTATACCAGTCTTTGCATTTCCATAGTTTTGGCAGAACATGGTTTAGTGTTTTCTCCCTCTCTTTCAAAATACATGCAAATGGGGATTGTAGGGTCCTAATGCGTTGTTGTTCTGCATTTGCAGTAAGTAGGTCAGATTATACCTTAGTCTTTGGGTGCTCGCATTATGTCTCATCTGCTATGCAGTCTTCCCTGAAATTGATCAAGGCTTCTTTCAGTCTCTGCTTGGCTGTGGAAATGCGGCCGAGTTGTCGCTGCAGATTCTTCTCAAAGCTGCCACTCTAGCTCTGTCTTACCTTCCCTCTTCTCTCATTTGTTTCACAGCTGCAACACCTCCTCTAGGACAAAAATGAAAAATAAAATAAAATTGCAATCTGCTCCTTCAGGAGAAAAGTGCAGTTGAATCCCTGCAGTTGTCACAAATAAAATGAATGATTCACAGACATGGCAGGGAGGAAGTTAGGAAACTACCGTAAGGGTGGAAGGAGGAGTTTATGGCACCCAGAAAGGGTGCCATAAAGAAATGGGTGTGCAGCTGATTGTATCGAGGAAGTAAAAAGGAGGTATAAAGAAAAAGGTGGGAGTCACTTTCTGATACCATGTCTGGCGGAAGGGAAGGGATCTGGACTTGATTAGTATACTTGTTGCCATTCAGTTGAAAGATGATTTCTGCATGCTGTACTACCAGAACAATAGCAGAAGCTAAGATATGACTACACTCTGCAAAACTAAAGGTTCTACAAAAACAAGGCTTATATACCTTCATGAAAGCTAAAGTTGGTATGTACAGCATATCCAAAATTTGCTTCTTACATGTCATGTATTTTTGTGTTTTTATATTGTAAATCGCCCTGTGATTGTCAGATGAAGGGCAGTATGAGAATTTAATTAATAGAAACAAACAAAATTTAACATTCTGTGGCAACTGAGCATGCGCAGATTCCCCACTCCCCAGATTCTGTTATTAATTTATTTTTTATTCTGCCAACCTTGGAGTTCCTCCAAGCACACCAAGCAAAAATTCACCCCCATTTCTGTCAGCTCTCATCACCTGAGTTTACCTCTAGAGGAAGTTGTGGTTTTAAGGGTGGTGGTCCCCCCTCACCCAGTTTGCACAAGCACGGAGTCCAGCATATCAAAGCAAGGTTTCACAGCTCTCAGTTGTGGCATAATATAAAAACAACAAGAAGAAAATGGCTGTGCCGGTTCCCTGATTTTTTACACGGACATCTAAGGCTGGAGCTAGGTTAAATTAAAGTTCAGCCATTTCAGGGCATTTGATCACATTTAACTGGCTCATCCTTTCAAGCAGTAAAGGTCAGCTTCTGTTTGTGCTCTAACTGTCTGATAATTTGTGAAAACCACTTTTGTGTGCATTTATTGTTCAGTAACCGCATAAGGCAAGTTGCCATGTAACAGAGTTCTTGGCATTTGTGACAAATATATGAAGTTTGGGCATGGCCCTGAGCAATGGGCTCTTGTTTCAATATGTTTGAACTCTGCAAACGTTAAGTTTAAAGTTAACATTAAAGTTACGGTGTTAGTCGTGTGGCTTGCGGGGAGAGGGGGTGTAGGAAAGGGTTAGCACACATCTCTGCGGCATCCACTCATTCACACAATGGGGGCCACCATATGCTGTGAAATCTACACGTTTTGAGTTTCCGGGTGAATCGGATTAGGGTCTTCTGAGAGTTAAAATATTGTACTCTCAGGGAGAAATCCTGAACTCGTATGGCACAGTGAGAATTTAGAGCAGGCATCCCCAAACTGCGGCCCTCCAGATGTTTTGGCCTACAATTCCCATGATCCCTAGCTAACAGGACCAGTGGTCAGGGATGATGGGAATTGTAGTCCAAAGCATCTGGAGGGCCGAAGTTTGGGGATGCCTGATTTAGAGTGTGTGAATCTTCTGGCCATCCTCTGCAAACTTTGAATAGCTGTAGCACACTTCTAAACGTAAAAGTATACGGTATATAATTCCTAGGTGCCAGTCAAAAACTTTCCTCTACACCCATGCCTTTGGCTTTAACTATCTGTAGCCTTTTTAGAAGTGGGTGGGATTTTTTTTGGTATTTGGTTGTAAATAGCTTTGGGTTGCCTTGGGCAGGATAAGGCAACAAACACAATTAAAAAACAACCATTTGGAGGTACTCCCCCCCCAGGTTTACCTGTAGAATATGTAAGGTTCAAAGTTAGAATGAGGTGCATGGGGAGGGGGGTCAGTAATTGCTGTTAGCCATGGAAGGAAAGCTTCCATTCTCAAGAAGCTCATAGAGAACCTTTTTTTAGGGAGAGGGGTTTAGTCCTTTCCCCCCCCAGTGAGGGCACAATAGTGTTATCACCCCTCCTCATCCATCACAGTCTCCTTCCTCCTCCTCCCCCTACAACTGCTATTCAGTTGTTTATTTTTTAAGCCATGTATCATTAACTGAGAATTGTAATTGCACAAGTACAAATAACATCACATCTAACATAGCCCTATGAGCTACCTGAGTTTAGAGCAGCACTTTTCAGCTGCTGATATTTGTACCACTGCTTGAAAAGCATTGGCATAGAGAGGCACTTGCCTCCTGCATTTCTCCACAAGTCTCAGGTGCCTCGTGACTCCTGAAAGTGGCAAGAGCATGACTTGTACAGTGATGCAGTGGGGAGTTCTCTCTGAAGGCAGGAATTTTGTCTGTTGGGAACGCTTAACTGATTCTGTTACACCCAACGCAGAGAAACAAGAAGTTTGTATTGTATTTGAAGGAGATAAAACCAGAAAAGGCACACATGCTGGGTGGGGTACAGTAGACCAGCGTTTCTCAACCGGTGTTCCGCGGCACACTACTGTGCCGCGAAACACTGGCTGGTGTGCCGCGACGAGAAGGGCGATTTGCACTGTCACGTCACTGACCCGCCGGAAAGGAAGCCGGCCGGGTCACGACGCGAGGCGAGCGCCCGCGTCGTGACCCGGCCGGCTTCCTTTCCGACGGGTCAGTGCAGTGTATTGGCGGCCGCCAGGCACGTGACAATGCAAATCGCCCTCCTGGGGAGGAGGAGGCAAGGAAGGCTGCGCAGGGCTTCCCTTCGCCGGGCCAGAGCGGCGGCGGCGGCTGCCTGGGGCGGCTGGGAGGGAGGCGGCGGCAGCTGCGCGCCCGTGTCTGCCCGCCTGGGGTCTGTCCCCGCTCGCTCCGCAGGCTCTGCGCCTGGTGGGTCCGCCTGGCTACCGCGCAGCAGTTCTTCAGCGGCATGCTTTACCGGTACGTTTCCCCTCCAAACTAAACTTAATATAGGGCGGCACAGAGTTGGTGTGCCGCGGGATTTTTTTTCATAGAAAAGTTTGCCGTTGCCCAAAAAACTTTGAGAAACACTGCAGTAGACAGCCTCTTCTGTGAGGAGAGAATACTTTGTGTTCACAAGTGAGCTGGGCAACAAAATGGGCAGTGTGGAGTTAACACAGCCAGCTAATAATTCTCTTTCTCAGGTCATTTCGTTATTCCCCACCCTGCCCAAAGAAAGAAGCAATCCAAACATTCCCCTTAGGATTCCACCCCCTTTTGAAAAACAAACAAACAACTGTGACATTCTCCTAAGCATTGTGTTAGCATCCCTTCTTGTCGTTGGTAGCCTTTTAGCTACATAAACACCTTAACTCAAAAGCCAAGTTCATATATTTGATCATGCAGTAAATAATTTAGCCTTAAGTTTTCATCGGTGGCACCTACAATGTGTGATGCTCTTCCTGGTGAAATAAGAGAGGTCCCATCAGTATTGGCATTCCACCAGCTCTTGAAGACACACCTGTTTAGGCATGCATCCCCCTGAACTCCCAACTTTATAATTTGTTTTAATAGTTTTTAACTGTCTTGCTTTATTATATATTTTAAGTATGGATGTTTTTAATGCTGTGATTCAACTGGTTTATTGTGTATTTTAATTATTGATTTTATAGTTGATTGTAAACCACTTAGGAGCCATTTTCTCATTTAGGCAGTATATAAATATGTAGAACAGAAGGAACAAACCATAGTAGTATTACTAAATATAATTTTACTTGCCTATCATAGTCAGCACTTTTTTACCATGTATTTTGAATCTAGCTCTTCACAGTTTCCTGCTGTGTTTGTTTGAAGCCTCTTCACTGGAGCTCATGTTCTACCACTGAGCTCAAGGCCCAGTTTCTCCCAGGATCTACTTTTAGTTGCAATAATAAAAATTAGTAAGCATTCCAGATTTCCAGGAATTATTTCAAAAACTCACTTGCATTCTTGCTGTGTAAAATGGATGAAAAGCTGCTGCAAAGCCGGGGGAAAAATTAGAAAAAACAGTTTTCCCATAAGGCCTGCAAACACAACTTTATGTAGCTGCTTTTTGGCTAGGAAACGATTTCTATAAAGTCTGTCTCAACATTAATGCCCCATTCCTGTACCTATTATTCTCACTAAGGCCTATGAAGCTCTTGTATAATCCTTGAGAGATTTGTTAAACTTGAATCGGCTCTAGCTGAAATCTCAAATAAGAATACCGAGAGGCAAGTGTTGTTTGTCCAGACACGTAGTTTATCTTCTACATTTCTGCACTTGATTTGACCGTGATGAAAGCCTCATCACAAAGTAATGCAGTAACGGCATCAGTGTGGCAGAATAGCAGCATGAGTTACCAGCACGACGCAGCAGGCGTACAACAATTGGGCTTGCCAACTCCCTACTGCAACCAGCCTACCTCCGCAGCACGTACAGAAATAAATGAGGTGGTGGTATGTTTGGAGTGGCTCCAGCTCTTCAAAATGGGCCGAATTCATGCTCCACTGATGATTCAGGCATGTTGCCTTGTCTCTTTCATGTCTTGCTCAATATGTGCCACCATTTCCCCTGAGCATGGCTGTTTCTTCGCCAGTAAGTGATGCATCACCGCTGATCGCTAAATGAACTGTGCGGTTAAAAGAATCTAGCACTTTTCTTCTTCGTTATTTTCATTTTGTTTCCAGAGATTCCCTTCAGAGATGGTGCACTTTGCCAATGATTTTGAGTGCTCCCCCCTTGCTTGAGCCTTAGCAAGTGTGCACACAAACACATTTTTAAATGCACAGAGGTGTCCCTTTGGCAAAAAAGGAGAAAGCTTTTAAAGGGGGTGGGAAGCAAACTAGAAAATGCTGTATGTAAAATTCATCCTGGTAGTTTTTTAAAAATAATAATAATAATAATGACTTTCCATATTTTTTAAGCAGAAAATTACTGGCTTACATGTCTTTTCAAAACTAAATTGAACAGTTCTGTTCCCAGTTACTTGGAAATCAGCCTGTGTTGGATTCTAATGGCAAGAATAATTGGTTCAGTGTTCAGACTTGGATGTCTGTATACACAAGACACTCTTTAGATCACACTTTTCTGCATTGTTCTGTCTAGCAGCTGCATATCTCACAGTAAGGCAACAGTAGGTTCATTTTCACTAGTGTTAAAGCAATCTAGGCTAAGTGCATGAGACAGTTATATGCAATATCGTTTGTACTTCTTTTATAATTGGTCTCTTGCCAGGCACAGGGGCAGGACCATAAAACCAATGCTGCAGAACTCAGTGACAAATTGTTTAAGCTTACAAAGACATCATTTTTCAGATGAAAATAGAGACTGTCTATTTCAGGGGTCCCCAAACTTACCCGGCTTCGGGCTGGTTCCTCTGGCGCCGATCGCGCCAGACTCACTTTTTCTAGCGTGGGGCACCGCCAAAAATGGCTTCTGCACATGCACAGAATTTCTGGCACCGTGCCAACCCAGAGATGGGCAACCACACTGTGGTGCGCCGGTAAGAGCGGGTCGTACAATTGGCTCACGCGGGCCGCATCCGGCCCCCAGGCCTTAGTTGGGGGACCCTGGTCTATTTGATGATGATGATGATTATGATGATGATAATAATATAAATGTAAAAAGGGCATGTGGGTTTGTGTCCCCTTTTCCCCGAAACTGCTTCACCAAATCTGTTCAAATTTGAACACAACGTCCAAAGCGAATGTCCGAAGGCTCTTATAAGGTTTTCAAAGACAGATGCCACACCTCCGCCAGGTGAAACCCCAAAAAAACCCTGTTCCAGAACGCACCACTCAGCTGAAAGTGCATGCTGGGGAAAGAACCAGGTTGTGGCTGCTACACTGGTACTACACCTATAGAACCTTCCCTCTCAACAGCATCTCAGCTGCCATTTACATACTAGGCCGAAGCCTTTACAGACTAGGACAAATGGAGGTACTGACTCGCCTGGGTGGGGAGGTGGGGGAGGAGGGGACGGGATAGGTCAGGACACGGTGGGGCCAGTCACAGGGATGACCCGGGGTGTGGTGAAGAGGGGCCGTGATATGTCATGGGACGGGACAGGTTTTGGGGAATCACAGGGAAAACCCGCGGTTGGGGGGGAGGGGGCGGGATACATCATGGACTGACACAGGGTGGTGGCAGTCACAGAGATTAGCCACAGCATCGCATGGCAGGGCCAGCCAGTAATAATAATAATTTATTTATACCCCACCCGTCTGATTGGGCTGCCCCAGCCACTCTGGGTGGCTTCCAACATATATAAGAACATCATAATGTATTTTAAAGTTTGTATAGTTATCTCCTTGGCTCAGTGTGTGTGTGTGTGTGTGTGTCTGTCTGTCTGTCTGTCTGTCTGTCTGTCTGTCACATAACTCCATGTCCTCCAATATTTCTCCAATGAAAATAAGGGATGTCTAAAAGAAAAGTGGGACATTCCAGGATCACATCCGAAACTGGGATGACTTCTGTAAATCAGGGCTCTGAGCAAAGGACTATTGATAGGGCTGGGTGATACCTGGTTTTCAACATTGTGATATATCACCAGCTAAACATCACAATATTCTGATATATTGCAGTGTCTGAAATAAGGGTGAATCTATGTAGAGGCATCGGCTGGCTTCATGGTTTTTCCTGAATCATGATTTTTACATAGTGCGCATGCACACACACACACACACACACACACACACACACCCACCCCACAGGATCTGTGAAATATTGCCAGGTCAAAAATGATGAAATTGCTATCATGATATGCACTTCAAACCAGTTTTGGATGATATATTGATATATCACCCAGCCCTATTGATAGCAGGTAGGAACAAATGAGTTTTGCTTGGAATTAATGGGGAAAGAGCTTGACAGTCTTCACTCTGCTCACTGGAATCTTTCTGAGATTCACTCTTTTTTTAAAAAAAAATTTTTTTATTGAATTTTACATAGAGAAAAAAGAAAAAGGAAAAAAAGAAAAATTTAAAAAAGAAATACAAAGATACAAAAACAAAAATAACAATATTATCACACCTTATCTCTTCAGACTTCTTCACTTCCCCTTCTTACAGTCCTTGTTGATAATTAATTCTTACCATTTCCAAATATTAGCTAAACATCATAGAATTACGTCCTATCTCCCAATTCATGGCCTTATTCTTAAATAAGATTCACTCTTTTCAAAACCCTTCATATGTACATTTTAATCCTATTTGAGCACCTCTCTCTAACTTGAAGGTTATGACCTTTAATATGTAATGAACCTGTAACCTCAAGGGGGATGTTTAGCTCCCTCCTTTTCTCTACTTTTCCATTTGGCTTTTTATGATAACAGAGAGAGTTCTATGCCCCAGTTTACACTATCACTGTTGTTACATTGCGGTTTATAGTGAATTTTATTATTGTCATTTCATTGTTTGCATTTTAATGGTATGGTTGTCACCATGGTGTCTTTTGACCAAAAAGCAGAATAAAGAATAACCTCTCTAAAAACAGCATACTGAAAAGTGGGTTTTGAAAGGTATGGCCAATCAGTGTTTGTACCATGTTACCATTTCATACAGTGTGACAGAGTTCCTAAATGCTTCTGGGAGAGAAAACACACACTCAGGGTCCTGGGTTCAAGCCCCATGCTGGGCAAAAAGATTCCTGCATTGCAGAGGTTGAATGAGATTACTCTCGTGGTCCCTTCCAACTCGGTCCATTCTATGATGCTAGGATACTATTACCACACATT
Organism: Zootoca vivipara; assembly: GCF_963506605.1. Taxonomy (NCBI): domain Eukaryota; kingdom Metazoa; phylum Chordata; class Lepidosauria; order Squamata; family Lacertidae; genus Zootoca; species Zootoca vivipara. Next base: position 9,442,516 of record NC_083285.1, read on the forward strand.
TGAAGCTTATGTAGGCAGGAGGGAGATTATTTGGCAGCTCAGGAATTTGAAAGTTTCCAAGTAATTCCTGTCAAATCAGCAGCAGGGATAGGATGAGATTCAGGTGGCTTTGGAAATAAGCCAGACCATTTCCCAAAGATCCATAAGTGATTCAGGTCATCTCCAAGCCACTATGATGCTCTGCTCATGCCCCTCTCTAACATGTGCTTTTTCACTTCCAGAGTATAACTCATGGTTGGGAGTATGGAGATTTCCACTGCACACTGAAGTATAGGATTGCAATCTTCTCTTCATTCATCTCTGAAAATTCTAAATGCTTTTATAAACCCAAATCGTATCTGTTTTACAAGACAGTCAGATGAAATTGCTGACCTATAACTTTCTATCAGGGCAGCTTACTTAGTTTCGGAACATCTTTCCCCCTAACATTGTGGTGAGTGCATTCATTTTTGTAAGTGCTGCAAAAGAACCACCTGGTGCATTTCCCTCAATTTCAATATAAAAAGCCCCTTTAGGAAAGGCAGGGGATAAACTAAATAGTGCTGTGTGAACAATTTAGTTGACCTGCCCGACTTAAATAGCCAAGCAATCGTTTTGTTTAGTTGGTAATTCAAGGCTGTCACTGGAGATGCCTCACTTGAAATAAAATTGTTTTCTTTTTTTGTTTCTTTCTTGGGTAGAAACTGAATAACAATGTCAATTATTGTCTTTATCAGTATGAAGCCCCCAGAGAAAATGAAAATCACAGGAGCCCTGTATACTTAGCTACACAATTCAATCAAAGCTGTTGATAAGAGGGGCAAATAGAAACAAAACAAAGAAAAAAAGCTTTTGGAGTATGAAATGGATAATATGCAATGAGGTGATGGATGCCTTTCTTTGCAGACAAGCTGATGGAAGAGGAACTATTTTCTTTTATTTCTTTTTTGCATCCAGCCCCTTATGGCCGGCTAAGTGCTGGTGCATTTAGATTTTGCTGTCTTACAACAAAACTGTCAGACTGCTACAGCTAGATTGAAAATAAGCAGAATTATGAATGTGTGTTGCTTTGTCATTGGGTTGTAAACAAATTAGATTTCGAATTCCTTCCAGAAATGGAGTTTTTAACGGATTGTCTATTGTTGTAAGCTCTGGTTGACTCTTGCAGGTGTAACAAAACGGAATGATCTTTCCACAGAATAGCTAATTACTTAATGTCTCTGGGCACATGGGTAAAAGAGGCCCATGCATTTTCGCAGAAATCCACTCCCTACTACCTGTCAATAATAATAATAATAATAATAATAATAATAATAATAATAATAATAATATATTTATACCCCGCCTATCTGGCTGGGTTTCCCCAGCCACTCTCGGCAGCTTCCAGCAGAATATTAAAATACAATGATTCACCCGGTATTAAAAGCTTCCCTAAACAGGGTTGCCTTCAGATGTCTTCTAAAAGTCCGATAGTTGTTTATTTCCTTGACATCTTATGGGAGGGTGTTCCACAGGGCAGGCGCCACCACCAAGAAGGCCCTCTGCCTGGTTCCCTGTAACCTCACTTCTCGCGGGGAGGGAACCACCAGAAGGCCCTTGGAGCTGGACCTCAGTGTCCGGGCTGAATGATGGGGGTGGAGATGCTCCTTCAAGTATACTGGGCCAAGGCCATTTAGGGCTTTAAAGGTCAGCACCAACACTTTGAATTGTGCTTGGAAACATACTGGGAGCCAATGTAGGTCTTTCAGGACCGGTGTTATGTGGTCTTGGCGGCCGCTCCCAATCACCAGTCTAGTTGCCACATTGGAGGACTGCGTTAGGCATAGGGAATATGTTCTTGGCGGCATAAACTTTCTTTTTCTGCCTTCTGCCGTGGTCAATACAATCATGATGTATATTCTGCCTGTCACCACTAGAACCATTGAAGCCTTAGAGATGTCATCAGGATGGTTGGTGTACCGATCAGCTGTTCAATGTGATGCATACAGTCCATTTTCTTTCCAGCTCACTGAGACTGCGTTCAGCATTTAATGAGCCTTTGATCAGCATGGGGGGTGGGCTTGTTAATTTGGGGATTTTTGTGGCTTGTTGTGGCAACCTCCTTTGGGTTCCGTTGACCTCTTCAAAATATGCTGGATTCATTTCAGTTACCCTGTCTAGCACTCATTCCACAGTTGTAAGAAATCAATCCTTTAATGTGGTCAAACCATTACCCCCCAGCTTCACCCTAAATTACAATACATAATCTCTTACATCCCTCTGTGCAGTTTTACTGAAACCTAAACCAAGATTGTGTGTCCCAAAGGATGCCTAATCACGTTTCCATGCTGTTTGTGGTTGCTATGCTATCGTTGTTACATTAAATGACCTGTATGGGTATATTGGATTCTTTATTTCTCAGTAACCGAAATATATATTTCACCCTTACTCGGCACCATGTTTAGTTGAAAGCTACTCCTTTTTAAATGTTACTAGTCCTGATCTGTTCAAAACGAAGAGAGTTGAAAAGAGAGCTGTTGGCAGGCCAGCTACTGTGTTAGAGAAAGAGACTAAGACAGAAATACAAGAATGATCTAGCATAAATGTAGGTCCCTGAAATGGTGTATGGATCTTCATTTGGGGCTGTGAAGTTTCCTGGTCAGGACCTGAATACCTCCCTATACCCGCAGGTGTCAGGGCATTTACAACATAAAATCACAATATATAAAGGGACCACAAGCAGGAATCTTTTGCCCAACATAGGGCTTCAACCCATGACCCAGTGATTAAGAGTCTCATGCTCCATATTCCATCTTCCATCTAAAGAGCTCAAAGTGGCATACATATTTCTCCTCCCCATTTTATTCTTACCACGACCTTGTGAGGCAGATGTGGCTGAGACACAGTGTGTTGCCCCAAGGCCACCCAGTGAGCTTCATGACCGAGTGGAGATTTGAACTCTGAGCTCCCAGGTTATACTCCAGCGCTCTAACCACTCCTCCACACTGGCTTTCTATAATGGTAGAGAATCTTGTTGGTTTCCTATGCTGTTAGGTAACAAGAAACCTATTAGTCCTCTGTGTAATTTCATGAACCCAATACTACCTTATGCTTTCAAAGATGTACAAACAAACATTCTTTATTTCAGTCCAAAGACCCACAAAAACAGTTTTGAAAGCAAAATACAGCAGGAATACTGAGAAAACATTCCCTATGAGAAACATTCCCTATGAGAAAACAGTCACTATGTTTTATCCAGAGCATGTTGATTTCTAATTCTTACTACCTCCGAAAGAAATTTTGTCACGGCCAGGGTAATGTCATTTGACTTGTCTTTGAGAATGTACATTTCCCCCATGTGACTTGACTAGACTTTTCTGGCAATGCTCTTGCAAGACTTTTGCTAAGAATGGGAAGTGAAGATAAAAAAAACAATATTATGCAGATGGATTCCTATTAGATAAAATGGAGATCCATCTAAGATTATTTTTCAAAATACATTGCATAGTGCCCTGAAAATATGCGGCTTTGTATGTGATTTGACGTATAAAAAGGGAGAAGAAGAAAAAGCCACCACCTGTCCAATTGTTAGCTTATTTTCTGCATCCTTTCATGAAACTGCTTCCCCTGGAAAATATGAAATTAATCACATGGAAAATATATCTCCCTATGTTATCAAAAGATTAATGGAAGATTGTTCTGTCAAAGTGTCACCTTTTCAGTTTCATCTTGTTGAAAACTGTCAGCCCTAGTTGACCAATTTTAAATGCTGACAGTGGAGTCCAATATAACTATCACTTATTTTCTATTTTTAGAGGCTGGTTCTTCCAGAATTTGACAAGGTTTTCCCCCACCCCCACCCCCAGACTAATAACAGAATTGTCAAAGAAATCAGCTATAAAAGACAACATTTGCTGGTTCGTTCAGGGTTGAAGCATGGTATGTTTCTGGATCCACATCTGTGAGATCAGAGATAATTTCGAGGGAGATGAATAAAAGAAGTCAGACCACACTGTTCCAGCTTTGAATATTGAAATGTTCTCAGGGTAGTGACATTTTAAAAGGCATTGCAGGTGTGCTACATAAAAACAGGAAAAATAGTTTTGTGTGTGTATTGCCATTCAATCTGATGCAATGGCTTAGAAAATTTGCTTTTTATGATGTGTTCTGCATGTGTGTTTGTGTCACATATCTGCTTTAAGATCTAGCTATTCTCACTGGTGTGTGGGCTGACCTTTTTGTCTAAACACAGTTTAATCTTTTCTATGAATCATGCTTGTGTTCTGTTTGATCTATTGGTTGAAAGGTCAGGGAATGTGAAAGAAAGGTTAAAAATAAGATAAGAATGTTCCTTTTCTAGGCAATTGGCTTGCAAGAAACCTGCACTCCATTGAAGGCTCTAAAAATATAGGGAGGAAAAATAATCCCTGAATTTTTGGTCTTTCTAGTTGTCACCAAGAAAAGTAAGAAAGTTCAGCATTAAATCAGACTACCAAGATTTAATAAGCTGGATCTTGAGTCATTCAGCATATATTGATTGTTTTCTTGTAAGCAGTAAATGGAGAGAGGAATTAGAACTGTTAAACGACCAGGTGGAGTTTATAAGTGACACTGATTTATGGCATATCTAGAATATGTGGCTCCAGATTCACCTAATAACTTATCATTGGCATTTTGAAGTATTTCATGAATATACATTGGATTTCCACTGAAAGCTTTTTACACACACATTTATAGAGCTATACTCATTGTTACTGCTAGTATCCTATAGTGTTAAAGAGCCCAGCAACAACATTTTAATATTAAATTATATGTGCAGTGTGTATAATATTTACCATAGTGCTGATGTATCCGATGTCCTAAATAACGTGTACATTCCTGTTATTTCCAAAAGCCGTGAAGCTTTAAGCTTTCCATAGCTCATGAGATTACTAGCTGGTTCCTATTCCAGTTGCCGTTGAACTCCAATAGAGCATAAGTTGTGTGTTTTGAGCAACTAATGCAGAATCAAAGTTGTGAAGAAATTCCAAACTGTTAATAATTTTAACAACAGAACGATAGATTTGTTTATTCAAAGGCATGGGAAGACAAAGGTAAATAGAGCCCATACTCTCACTTCCACCAACATGTAATATGAACATTTGTGCATATTTCATGCTGTTCTATTGAGCTGAAAGGATAATAGGAATTTGGTCTATGGCTGTCAGGGACTGGACTGAGGAGGAATGGTGGAAACTGCCACCCCTTCCTCAACCTTCCAGGAAGACAGTATAGATTTACAACAGTGTTTGCAGAAGGTCATGGCTTTGACAGAAGAGGGGCAAAGCTGGGAGCTAATGGGAGAAGAAAAACAGAACCAGAGCAGCCGGCTGACACGCTATCACTAGAAAGCATTCTCCCAGAACCCAGTGAGCAGTGAAAGTAGGAGAGCAAAGAGTTAAGAGGCAAATGGCCTTAAGCAGCCACCGTAAGGGGGGGGGATGTTGTTGAGGATTGAGAAGGGAAGGGGCGGTGGAGCTTACTTGGAGAGGCACCATTTCTAAGCCTCTCTCTGTGAATATTGCATTAAAAGACTTGGTAAGAGTTTCTTGTCTATTGGTTACTGGCAGCCTGTTGTGGGGAGGGAGGACCGGATTCCTGGAAGCCAGGCAACGACTGCATTGTGAAATGTATACTACATGGTTGAAATTAGGGATGGATAAACAAGTTTTTCCCCCGACCTGCCTTCTTTTCATAGGTGTTCACTTATAAATCCATTGCTGTCTGCTTTCACATGAATTGTGCGTTCTTTAATGAGACATGGACATTGTATTTAAATATATGTATTTGAATTTGTTTAGCTTGAAAGCATTTTGAAACACATTTTGATGCATTTTTGAAGCAAGAAAGGTGTTGGAAAATTCAGATAAGTGTGAAATCCAATGGCTGTCTTTCCAATCCAAATATTAGTGCAGGATCTCTGGATCAGGTCTGTTCATATTGGAATTTCCAATGCTCAAACATGCCTGTGGTTTTTCTGGCTCTTGAGTTGTAGCAATCATAGAATCATAGAATTTTAAAGTTGGAAGGGACCCTGAAGATCATCTAGGCTAACCCCCTGCAATGCAGGGATATGCAGCTGTCCCATATGGGGATTGAACCTGCAACCACTTGGTGTTATCAGCACCATGCTCTAACCAACTAAACTATCCATTAAAGGACCCATCCATTATCTGTTATTTTCAAGCTTTTTGGATGTGAAATGGTTGAGAAAACAAGCTCTGGGAATAGAAACACAATTAAAATTGAGATAAAGTATCTTTTACCTCTTAATTATCTCGACCTTTGCCCCATCTGCACTATAAATTTAAAGCAGTATCATTCACTTTAAACAACCCCAAAGAATCCTGGGAACTGTAATCGTTACTTGAACTCATTACAGTGGTGCCTCGCTAGACAAATTTAATTTGTTCCAGGACTCAATTCGTCCTACGAAAAATTCATCTAGCGAGTCGCGGTTTCCCATAGGAATGCATTGAAACTTAATCAATGCATTCCTATGGGCTCCGGGGAACTGGCGGCGGCATGGGACAGAGACCTCCGAAGCCGCGTCCCGTGCCGGCTGTGCGCAGCGAGGCAGCAGGGGGGAGAAGCTCTTCTCCCTGCCGCCGTCTCCCGCCTGCCTTCCCCCACCCCGCCTGTCACACAGCGGGGATCGGACAGGCAGCGGGGGGGGGAAGCGGAGGAAGGAACGGATCCATTCCTCTGCTTCTGCCCCCTTCTTCCTGCGCTAGTGTTCCTCTGGTCTCTGCCAGTTGCCGCTCGCGGCAACCGGCAGAGACCAGCAGAACACAAAGGGGAACCAGCTGTAGCAAGGGAAGAAGGCAAAGGAAGATCAACTGTCAGTGCCTCTCAGCTGATCTTCCTTTGCCTTCTTTCCGCACTGCAGCTGGTTTCCCTTTATGTTCTGCTGGCCTCTGCCGGTTGCCGCGAGCAGTGAGGCGCAACCGGCAGAGACCAGCGGAACACTAGCGCGGGAAGAAGGGAAGAAAAAAGACAAATGCCTTTTGCAAATAGGTTTTGTGATCAGAGGTTTTTATGGCCACGCTTCGCAAGACGAAGCAGCGGCCATAGAAAACCTCGTCATCTTGCGAGGCAACCTCCGATCGCAAAACCTATTCGTATAGCGAAAAATTCGTCTAACAGGGCATCCGTCTAGCGAGGCACCACTGTACTTGAATATTCCTATTTTGTAGCAGCTATGCACATTGAAGGGTTAATATGATGACTATGTGTTTGCCAAAGGTATGCCATTGCTTCTTTCTTGCAGCAATGTGGATTGCAATGTATGCAAGCATTTTTTTAAAAACAGACTGAAGGGTTCCCTGTCTTAGATGGTTGAAGCCATGACTGATGCAAGATTAAAGGCGTATATTCACTTTGTTGTACTCCGTAGCTGCCTTAGAAAACACCTTTCCAATAAATATCATTCACCTGTACTGGAGAAAATGAGAGATGGGATCTGCAATAAAGATACTTAGATTAAACCTAGGTATTCATGAAATGAACAAATAACAAGAAAGGTGTATGCACAGATCTAGATAAGAAAATTCCAGATGAGAAAGATGTAACAAATAATTTTTTAGAGTTGTCTTCTCCTCTCTTTTACCATTCCCACATCTATTAACAGCTGGATGAGTTTCCATCCTTACCAATTATGGTTAGCTAATTTATTTGGATTTTTGTGCTAAAAATCGTCACATGTAGGCTTCCGAAAAGCAAGTTTTATTTTACCTGTGTGCATGCAGATGTTCAAGATCAAGCCATTTTAGAAATGGTCACAAGTAACATTGGAGTTCAGTCGCACAAAAAACAACAACCCACCCCAAACAACAACTGACGTTTACTGAAATAGTTGTGTAATAACCTATTCTGCTGTCTTTTTCTTCTTTTCCCAAGGAACTGCTCATCTTTCTGCAGAACTTGCCCACGGTGCACTGGGGAGACGAAGATATCAGTGTCCTCCTCGCAGAAGCCTACAGACTGAAGTTTGCATTTGCAGATGCCCCCAATCATTACAAGAGATGAAAGCACCAGAAACCATATACAGTACAGCCAATCTGTCTGCTATGGCATGGGATCATTTTCATTATTCTGGTTGTGCAGACACAATTACTCGCTCCTGATTTCATACGAAGCGTCCCAAAATAGTTCAGCAAAAAAATGTGGTTGGTGGATTACCAAAGAAATCGGCAAGCCAGGTCATTGAGAAGATTGTGATTGACTTAACGTTCATGCTGAGTGGCTACAAAAAAAATTGAGTCTGCTTTTGCTTTTATTCTCCCTTTTTCTTTTTATAGTTACTATATGAATGAAGAAAGTGTTTTTTGTTCATTGGTATCTAATGACTTATTGTCTTGTCTCCATGAGCCTTGTTCCTAGTTGATTGTATTCATTATTTTGATGGAAGTATTATTAGTCTCTGGGGTACTTGTGAGCTAATAGGAATGATCTGTCTTGAACGGAAAATGAGGGCAGATGTGTATCAGGCAGTAAGGTCATCTAAGGGCCATATGGACTTGCTTTTGATTTTGGTTTGAAATTTTTAAAAAATTCCTTTTAATGTTATCTTTGTTTACAGCGTGAAATCTAGGAACACAGATTTTAATGGAAAGCAACATCTAGAATTTGAAAAGAATGTCACTTAACTTGGGTGCTATACCCTGTGGTGTGGAGATAGTTTTGTATAAATTATTTCACTTTCAAGTGTCTGAACTGTACTAACTAAAAAAGAAAAAAAATAGATTTATTCTGCTGTAATAATGTATACATAATTTAATGCTTTAAAACTATCAAATATTTTTTCAGCACATAGACTTTTAGCTTCAATGCTTTTTTTTCCTAGTAAGATTTTTACTTCACAGTGAATATATTTTAATACGTTATTGCCTTACCTGGAATTTCTAGCATGGTAGGAATACTTGACGGAAAAGTCATGTATGCATTTTTAGGCCTTCCATCCTTGACATAGACTGGCTTGAGCATGGAAAAGAAGCACAGATGGATAAAATTACCTGATGACTAACAACCAAGATGCTGTCCCACCTCCAGAATAAACTATGGATTTTGCACTGTGTAAGGGAAGGTGACTGGTGAAGACTTGATTCCAGTCTGCCCTCTTTCTTATCAATCAGGCTGGCTGATTGGTTAACATGCCAGCCTGTGTGTGTGTGTGTGTGTGTGTGTGTGTGTGTGTGTGTAGATATATAAAAAAAACAGAACGTGTCAAGTCAATTTATCTGGAGGAAGTCACCTGCATACAATTGACATGCACTTAAGGATTTTGCACAAACTGATCGGGAAGCTTATCTCACTTGAAAAGCAGCTAACAAAATTCTTCCGTTATTTTTGTGACCAAGTTCTTAAGTTGTGACTAAGTGGCAGTACATTATAGAAGGCTCCATCAAAAGTTGACACTCCATTCACTTTTTCTCCAAATAGCAGGGATGGGTAGTAAAGTTTTTTCCTGTGCTGTATCACTTTAGAACAGGCACCCCCAAACTGCGGCCCTCCAGATGTTTTGGCCTACAACTCCCATGATCCCTAGCTAACAGGACCAGTGGTCGGGGAAGATGGGAATTGTAGTCCAAAACATCTGGAGGGCCAAAGTTTGGGGATGCCTGCTTTAGAATAATGGTATGGCATTGCATATACACATACAAATTCATTGAACATGGAAATCTGGAAGGCTAGTATGAATAATTTTTTTCTCCCTGATATGCTAGATTTCTGTGTGCAAGTAGGTTTGTTGGAGGAGCATTCTAGAATGTGCCTGCTGTCTGAAGTGTGATTGATTCTTGTTGATCAAGTAAGTTTGCATACTATCAATCCCAAATTAATTTATACTGTAAATGGAACAACTTCTTTTCAGGAGTTTTTTCAAGTGTGCCTTTAAGTCATTTTTGGTTTGGGGGAATTTTTTTTGCCTTTCAGTTTGGCTGCATATGTTACCTTACTGCTTGCCATATGTATAGATGCCTGAACAGAGAAGAACCATAGGCAAGATTGGCCTAAAAATGTGGAAGATGCTTATTCTAAGAGGCTATAAAGATTTCTTGGGATTAATTTCCTTAAGGTATGATTTACAGATTAAGTTCAAGTGTCTTAGTATTGAGTTGTGCATTTAGATTGCTTGGGGACATTTGACTGTGAAACACAGTCCCGTCCAATACATCATTTGTTTAATAAGCAAGATTGCGCTCTTACTTTCGCAGTAGAGAGGTGTGGCCTTTTTCACGGCGCTAAAATTGTTGTGATGTTCCAGGACAACAATAAGAATAATTTGGTGGCGTTGCATTACCTGGGAGATCTTACTGCACCGTTACTTAGGAGTAGCAGCAGTAGATATGCTCCCTTTTATCTTCCATGCAGGGATTTGCTATGCATGAGAATACAGAACTCTTGCAGCCTTACTGGGCATTGCTTTAGGTTATTACACACTAATACTGCAAATAGAGATAAAATTCTGTGGCATGGTTTAGCATGTCTACAGGTCTTAAGATGTGTCTTCCCCAAGCATCAGGATAACTTCTAATTCTGTGTTCAGTATAAGATTTCTCTTTTAAGTTTCTCTTCTTTAAGTTTACAGTGTCATTGTGCCTAACAAAGTATCTGCCAAGAACAGAACACCCAAAGCAAAAGGTAGAATACAGGAAAGTCTGTTGATAACAGCGAACATTTTATTTAATAGCAAAAGGAAGAATGGGCTGCAGCATGCATTAATGATGGGGCTTTTTAAATATGTCATTATTTATATAGGAATTTGAATGCTGAGGCAGGGGTGCAGACAAGTTTACTGTGTTAGATGCAAGTATACAATAAAATGTGTATATCTTAAAAACACACACCTTTCCTCTGTAAAGATCCATTGAGTTACCATCTCAACTTCCAGGCTCCTTTAGGATCTCTTAAGTGTTTCTCATTTAAGAACCGAATGCTATCATGCCGCAAAAGGGATTTACATTTGTAAGAGACAAATCTTGAGCACATTGGTAGATGAGGGTAGAGACTTCTCTAAATGCATAACTTTTCATTCTTGTTTTATATAAAAAGGGGGTATTATACAGACAACTAAATTCATGCATACTCTCCCCTATATACTATTCTATATATTCCCTATATACCTTTTTCTTAAAGGAGAATTATGCTTGGCTTTTGATAATTTTGTATCTCAGGTAAATGCCATCCCAACCAAATGTTATATGGAAGAAAGGTTTTCCTCATTTTTATACTCAGTTATTAAAAGTATAAAAGTAAAAAAAAACCCACAAATAGGTATCTAATAGATATTTTTATGTTGATATTTTTTCAGCATAGAAAGAAATCAGGACACCTCATTAATTTAGCCTGATTTGTAATTTAATAGAGTTCATACAGGAGGCACTCTGTCATAAACGCAATATTAGCTAACAGCTGTAACAAAAGAACCGTACAGCACAGATAACCAATTTATTTCTATAGTATATGCTTAGAAATGTAAATAGTAAGCAATATATTGAATTATGTAAATACAATACAAGGAAGAATATAACTATCTTGCATTCATCTGTACATCTTAAATATAACAAACTAGTTGCACTAGTCTTTAATTTCTTATGGAAAAACTCATAGATTTGTATTTAACTTGAAAACTCTACAATAAAATGTAAGTACCCAAGACTCACTCTCTCACTCTCTCTCATATATATTTATATTTCTGAATGAATATAGTATCTGGTTTAAAATGAATAATCCAACTCTTTGTATCACATTAACGAGGTGTAACTGAAGAATGGGTAAGGCTCAAAAGGTGTCATTTGATACCTGCAATACTATGTCCAGTTCTGGGCACCACAATTTAAGAAGGATGTTGACAAGCTGGAACGTGTGCAGAGGAGGGCAACCAAGATGACCAAGGGTTGGAAACCATGCCTTATGAGAAACAGTTGAAGGAGCTGGGTATGCTTAGCCTGAGAAAGAAGAGACAGAGAGAATATATGAGAGCCATCTTCATCTATCTAAAGGATTATCACATGGAAGAGGGAACAAGCTTGTTTTCTCCTGCTCTGGAGGGTAGGACTCGAAACAATGGCTTCAAGTTACAAGAAAGGAGATTCTGACATACGGAAAAACTCTCTGACGGCAAGAGTTGTTCAGCAGTGGAACAGTCTTTCTCAAGAGGTTGTCTACTCTCCTTCCCTGGAGGTTTTTAAGCAGAGTTTGGATGACCATCTCCCATGGATGCTTTAGTTGAGATTCCTGCATCACAGGAGGTTGGACTAGATGACCCTTGGGGTCCCTTTTTTAACTCTACAGTTCTATGATTCTATGAAGTTATTGGTCTTAAAGAAGCCATGTAATAAAGACCAAAGAAGAATTTGCGTGCTAACAAATATTTAAGTATAGCTAGAAGCAAACAAAGGGTGGAACCCGACCAAGTTGTTGTGCTGGCGGAAAGACTTCGGCTTGTACAATGAAACTTTAAGAACTATTCTGCTATAGCTCTAGGGAGAAATGGTATGGGGTTGAATGCAGCAAGCAGGAGAAACTGTGTTTGGGTTATCCAAATTAAGTTGCTTGGTACTAATATTATTCGGGACAGCCTCCAAGAATTACACTTTGTGCTCTCTGTGGGTGAACACGATCACTTCCTCTGGTTTTAGTTTGTAAGCTAAGCTGTCTCTTAAGTTTCCACTAGATTCCAGAAATCTCTTGAGCAATATTCCTCTTCAGGCCTTTGGTTGATCATTCTACAGCCTTCTCGTTGTGTCTGTGGGAAGGGGGTGTTATTGTTTTGCTGCCTTTTACTTGTTTTTCTACTGTATTTTATTCTGTGAACCGCCCTGAGATCTATTGATAAAGGGTGGTATATATTTCTAATAAATAGAATAAAATAAAATATACATTTCAGCTCAGAAGTAAGCCCCATTCATAGAATTATAGAGTTGGAAGGGACTACGAGGGCCATCTAGTCTGACCCCCTGCAATGCAGGAATATTTTGCCTAATGTGGGGCTCAGACCCATGACCCTGAGATTAAGGGTCTCATGCTCTCCTGACTGAGCTATCACACAGGATTGCAGCCTCAAACTCTTCCTCCCCCCCAAAAGAAAAACACAAATCCCTAGCGATAATACTCTTGCTACTTGCTGTGACAGGAATGGGAGAGGAGTGTGGCACTAAGATGCCACGTGTGTGAATTGTACAAGGGCTTCTCTTTATTGGTAAGCTACATCATGGAGTCGGAATAATGCCTGGGGTCACACACAGCCCCCGGGGTGAGACAAACCTCTCTGGCATCTTCCTGATGAAGCGCAGCCCGGGACGTCCATAAATCCCCAATCCTGGCACGCTCCCAGCGAAACATATCAGAAGACTCTGTGCATGCTCTTTTCAGCAGTTCAGCAGAGTAGCAGAAGCAAAGCGGAGCGTTGTGTGTGCATTCTAAGTACAGTATTTATTAAGCAATATATACAGCACAAAGCAATCATGGCATCTCTCCTCCTTCTCCAAGAGATGGAGAAAGTACAACAGTACAATCACAAACGGAAGAGAGATAATTCAGGCTTCCATTCTCACACTTTCCAAGCCTGGAAAGTAAACACAGACGTGTGATATAACAATCGCATATCCAGCAACGGAGGCGTGAAATGCTAACATCCTCCCCCTTTTCAGGTAACCGTTGCTGCATCTGCTAGCCTAGCCGTTACACTATTAAACATACAGTTGTCATACACATAACAGACTCCTGTAGTACCTGTTCCATCTGTGGGACCATCTGCAACTGGTCTGGCCTTGTGCCTGACCATCTTGCCCTTCATGGCTGTTAGCCATGGCTCAGCATCCTTGTGAGGACACACCCTGTACCTCTTGGAAGTTTCTAGGTTCAAAAACCTAGAAGAGGCAAAGGCTCAATAAAATACATTTGTGGGTGTATGTTCAGCTATGGAGATGGGAATAGATTGTGTTGTCTGTATTTCAAAGTCTATGTTAAAACACACACGCAAGAAACTGGAAGAGAAATAGGTGTGCCAGCAAAATGTGTGCATGGAAAATTAGCCTGCTCTCTTATGGATCTTGAGCTGAACGTGTAAGCCTCACTACCTAATTTTGTTCACTCATTTGAAATTCCTGGTGCATGCCTAGAGTAAGGAAAGGTTTTCATCACAGAGAATCCAAAGCTGGATTTTGTCCCTCCTCTCTAAAAGTCTATTTTATGGAAAGCATAAATTAATCCAACTTTGGTTGGAGCCCTGCTGAGAGGAATCAAAGGAGATATATAGGTTTATCAAACGCTAAGGAGAAAATAATAACATTAATCATTTATTTGTGTCTCATGCATATGTTGATTTATTATTTCACTCTATAAACCTTGTTTGTTAGCAATTGGTGTACAGATAGCAAAAGTCTCGGTGTCTAAGATAATGACAGTAGTCTTTCAATTTCAAATTATCTCATACCCATTAACCAGCAGGGTCACATCAAGGAAATCCAAAGGAAACACAGATTTATTAAGGAGGATTATTCGGGTGGGGGGGGGGGAGAGACACTTTTTTGTTTTCAACAACAAAGAAATCTCTGAAGAATCTACTCATTTGTTTCATCTAGGTGTTTATTTGTATTTGCAATTTATATTTGCTGGAAGTGGGGATCATTCTATTGGGACACAACAAAGGGAGCGGGTTAGATTTAAAGCAAGACAATCCAACACAAATAATAAAGTAGTCGCTGGTGGCAACATAAATAATAAAGTAGGACGTGGGTGGCACTGTGGGTTAAACCACAGAGCCTAGGGCTTGCCAATCAGAAGGTCGGCAGTTCGAATCCCTGCGACGGGGTGAGCTCCCGTTGCTCGGTCCCAGCTCCTGCCAACCTAGCAGTTCGAAAGCACGTCAAAGTGCAAGTAGATAAATAGGTACTGCTCTGGCGGGAAGGTAAGCGGCGTTTCCGTGTGCTGCTCTGGTTCGCCAGAAGCAGCTTAGTCATGCTGGCCACATGACCTGGAAGCTGTACGCCGGTTCCCTCGGCCAATAACGTGAGATGAGCGCCGCAACCCCAGAGTCGGTCATGACTGGACCTAATGGTCAGGGGTACCTTTACCTTTAGTTGCTGGGCAATCTGGCAATCAACTTAATTTTGCCTCACACCTTGCATGCACAAGCATCCACAAGGCTCTTTCCAGGTTTGACCCCCACCCCCACCCAAAAAAACAAGCTAGAGAGAAGCAATCTGTTGTTGCAAATATAGTGTTGAGGTGTCTGCTTGGTTGTGGTGCGTGTGGTGCCCATGGCAGTTTCAACAGCTGGGAAATGTGTCCACAGGAGTAAAAAGGTTGGTGACTCTGTTTCTATTGTTGCCTCATGCCGCTAAATCTTCCACAACAGTTGGAATGGGAGTAGCTGGGAAAATTAGCCACAAGGCCCCTCCATCTTTAATTATAGTAGAGCAGGCCTCTCGATCTACCAGTCGATCGTGGGGTGTCCCTGGTCGATCCTTGTTGATTGCGGGATCCTGATCCCCCCCCTAAAGCAAAACAAAACAGCTCAACAGCTTCAGCTCATCCTCCCCCCAAAAAGCTCAACTACTCTGGTCAATCCAATGGGTAGATCACCGTCACTTGAAAGTTGGACAGCCCTGTAGTAGAGGAATGCTGAAGAAACAGAGCTGACGGTTTTCTATGTGCAAAATATAGCCGGTAGGTTTTCTTATTTTGAGGAACTATCCAAACCTAACCTCATAAACACCTACTGTGATTGGCAAATTGGCTAATCCTGGATTAGTAAATTTGAACTGCAGCTCAAATCCATGGTTCCCAACATGGGGCACACACCCAACAGGGGAGGCAATTTGATTTATAAGGGGGGCAATTCGAGAATGAGTTAGACCAAGTTAATGGCCTTTTAGGCTTTCTCCACATGAATAGGAGTTCACTTTTTGAATAATAAGAATTCTATGTCATGGGAGGGGGGCAATTAGGATTTTAGAGATGCTTAGGTGGGGCATGGACAAAAAAAGGTTGGGAACCACTGCAATGAATTTTGTATCTAATATTGTCATACTTTCACCATACGTAGAGCCAATTCACTCCCAAGGTTGTTTCCATCGCTGTGTTCATTTTTCAATACTTGGTGTTAGCTGGGTATGGGAACAGACTGTATGAAAAACGTAGAAATTGATGCACCACCGAAAATTTCTACTTGGGGTCTTAAATCTTCGAGAGCACATTCAAGTTATTAGAGCTTCCCTTGATACTGTCCTGCTTCAAATAATCAACCCTAATGGTGCTTTCAGGCAGTCCAATTTTCATTCTCGATAAGCGGAAGTCATGGAAACTGCTCCTTCCCCTGTATTTTCTTGGGCCACATTGTGCCCACAAAATACCTCAACAATGCTCGCGTCCATTTGTAGTCCATCAAATTGAGTCCATCAGTGGCAATGAATGAAAATGGACCAGCTCAATTATAGCTTCATTGTCTCTTAGAGGAGCTTGATGTTCCTATGCTCCCATTTGTCAACACATATCCAAAACTGCACATTGGGTTGTATCCAGCACTAGTCATACTCAGGGTAGATTCAGTGAAATGAATAGGCGTGACAAAATGAATAGCCATTCATTTCATTGCATAGAACATAGCTGGATAAAATTGATTGCGTTTCAGGCATCAATTTAACTTTTTTGCTGCAATGTTGAAATTTTAATCAATGTTAATCCTGCCCCGGTTTTTTCTGTAGGCAATGTTTCTGCTTGGTTCTCAGTTAAAGCATCTCTTTTGCCCTCTGCTCGTTTATTTGCAAAGCTTTCTAGTTCAGAAAAGCAGAGCGCAAGACCGTATTAGCAAGCGGCTTCGCTGGACTTCGTAATAATCCCAGCTGGCATCTCTCCATTTTTCTTAAGCTTCGGTCATTGCATTATTATTTCCTAGGCAGCTGTATTGGAGCCAGGCACACATTTAGTGCCACTTGTCGTGGTGTGATCAAAACGTGAGAGGGGTTGCCAAGGCAAGAGGGAAATTATCCCTTGCATGGTCCATAGGGTCACCCTTAGGATTCTGGTAATGAGCTTCGCTTACAATAGAACAGTCTTTTGCTACTTGGCAAAGTTCAGCTCTCTAGACAGCAATCCTGAGTTCCTAATTGTCAAGCTCAGGAAAATGTGCCAAAGTATCATGTGTGCCTGCTACACGGAATAATTACAATAGCTTCATTTGAACTAGAAAGCTCTGCAACTTCTGTTTCTTATTTTCTAGCTTTGAGATTTCACATTAGGAGGTTTCACTAGGCAGAAAAGCGGTCTCCGCTCATCTTCGAATCCATTTGTGTTCACGGATACATTTAAAGAACTTTTAAAAAGCCAAATGATGGTTAATGCATTGGCTCTCAATCAAAATAAATCTGTAGGGTTCCTCAAAGATTGATCTGAGCAGCAGTTGTAGATAACTACATTGTGTATTCTCCTGGGAAGATGACATGGTGTGTCTAATTTGAGATGCTTCTCTTTAAGATATTCTTTTGTTTTTGGTTCAGTGCGAAGATTGCTGTATTTGATGTTATCTCTGGAAGAAAATCAAGAGGAAGGCTTTGCTAGTGTTCTTCTGTAACAAGTGAAAGTGGAATTTGCATTACACGATGAAAGTGCTCTGATATTATTTGGGGGAACATTGCAGACTTCTCTTCTGCCTCCCCACCCCTCCAGTTTTTTCATGCATTAGATCATGGGTTACATAGGCAGCAGCTGGGAATTTGTCCTTAATAAAGCAGAAGATATTGGGTGAAGCTCACACCAGCTGTGTCATCCAAAAGGTCTTGTTGGGAGATCAAACTAGATCTTGTAGCTGAATGGTGGCGGCAGCAATTTAAACTACCCAAGGAAGGATAAAAAGTCCCACACAGTCTGTGTATGTTGGCATATTTAAAGGAAAGCCTTTCCAGGGACCTTCTGAAATGAGCTTGGTTAACACTTGGAAACTGAAAGAGGAGGCATATTATTTTTTCCAAAGCACACAAAGCCTTTTGTAACTCCCACAATATTACAACCCTGAGGGCATTCTGGTTTGTGATGTTGCTCAGTATCATTGGAAGCATAACTGAACTCCACCTTAGCGAAAGCACGAGCAAGGAGCCATAAATAAAATGAGAGGCATCGCTGTGGGTTTTTTCCTCTAATTGTCAAATTAATCCTGATAGTGTTTCAGCAGGCAATAACTCTGTAAGCCTGGTTCAGATGTAACCAGCACTTTTTTTCTGAGGGGGCGTAGGGGTACGCATACCCTAAACATTTTGTGAATCTAAGTTTGGCCTCATTGCAGGGCAATATTTCAACATTTATACATCACTTGGGAAGTCAGGCGAACTAATGCCGGTGTACGGGAAGAAGCAAAGATCACCAGTGTTGAAGCAATGATTCTTCAACATCAACTTTGTTGGACTGGTCATGTTGTGCGGATGCCTGATGATCGTCTTCCAAAGCAACTACTCTATTCCAAACATAAAAATGGAAAGCGTAATGCTGGTGGTCAACAAAAGAGGTTTAAAGACTCTCTCAAGGCAAATCTTAAACAAATGTAGTATAAACACCACCAACTGGGAAGCAATGGGCTGTGAGCGCTCCAGTTGGAGAACAGCCTTTACCAAAGGTGTCATGGGCTTTGAAGACACTCGAACTCAGAACGCAAGGGAGAGACGTGCTAAGAGGAAGGCACGTTTGGCAAATCCACACCGTGATCAACTCCCACCTGGAAACCAATGTCCCCACTGTGGAAGGACGTGTGGATCCAGAATTGGCCTCCACAGTCACTTACGGACTCATTGTTAAAACAGTGTTTATGGAAGGCAATCTTACTCAGCTACGAGTGATCGCCAAAGAAGAAGGCAATATGAGTAGGAAAATGAGATTACCCCTATACATTTTTTTTTCGAAAAAAGAAAAAAGCACTGGGTTCTTTTCCTCAGACCCGGATGAATATTTCGTTCTTATTACATTAGCATGCTCACTCATAGTGTCTTCCTATTTAAAATCACAGTTTTAAGGAAGCCTGCTTGGCACTCATTTAATCAGCAACCAAAGACACCATCAATCCATCAATCTGACTGTCGTTTTCCACAGAGGTTTGACCATGGTGGCTCACTACAAATCAAAATAGAGTGCTAAACAATTCATTTTTAAAGACAGTAACATCAGCAGCAAGGCATCAAACACTTCATTAAACAATTAACGATAATAGGAATGCTTCTCATAGGGACCATGCATGGGCAGGGATGAAACTCGGCCCACATACCTGCACCACAGCTACTAATCTGAATACATACATGCAAAATAAATTATATGTTTAACATGACATGTAGCTTTTATTTGGTTTTGGCAAACCACACTTCTTTCAGTTATAATCTCTGCCAGTTAACACACCTTGTTAGTAGAGACTGCATATATTGAGTTCTTGGGCATTGTCCCCCAAAACAGTTAATGTGTGTTAATGTCAGAAAGGCTATTGCAACTTTCTCTCCATATTTATTGCAGTTTCCTTATGCTCCTCAGGTTTATTTAATCCAGCAACATAAATCACAATTTCCTCAACACTTCTTTTCTATTGAACAACAGACTAATTCCATATTTTCTACGTGTTAGTCGTACTTTGAATAACTCACAGAAATCAGTGGGACTTAAGCTAGTCATGACAGAAGGTTGCATCCCATTAGCATATAACAACAAGAACAACAACAACAACAATAATAATGAATAATTTATTTGCACTCCGTCCATCCGGATGAGTTTCCCCAGCCACTCTGGGCGGCTCACAACAGAATATTAAAAATACGATAAAACATCAAACATTAAAAACTTCCCTAAACAGGGCTGCCTTCAGATGTCTTCTAAAAGTCAGATAGTTGTTTATTTCTTTGACATCTGATGGGAGGGCGTTCCACAGGCCGGGCACCACTACCAAGAAGGCCCTGTAACCTCACTTCCCGCAGTGAGGGAACCACCAGAAGGCCCTCGGCTCGGAAACATACAACAGGACTTCCTCCCTGTCGCCTCTCTCTGTGTGCCCCTATCCCTCCTCGCACCCCAGTCTCTGGAGAGTTGAGAGGAAACCCAGAACAATTGGGGAGGGTCATGGATAGGGAGAGGAACTCCTGTTGCAAGCACACACGCTGAACTTCGTCTGTGGAGCCTACCCCCCCCCCCAAAGAATGAGACCAGAAACCAATGTATGGGTTCAAATTGGCCACACCTTTATTTTACTTCAGAATGTGGGTAACTTGGCATAGGCCCGTCCGGGACTGAGGCATAGCTTCCAAGTTATCCCTTTTTTTAAGGGATTTCCCCTTATGCTGAATAGGCTTCCTCGCGAGAAAAGGGAAAACTTGGCAGCTATGGACTGAGGATGCGCAGGGCCATGAGGTGCAGTGGGAGGGGACTGTAAGGCACACACTTACACAGCGTGCCCTCCCACCTTACCTCAGCCAGGAGTTTGACCTACATGCCGCCGCTCTAGGGCCAGAGACTCCCGCAATCAACCCTTTAACGGGCCCTGCAAATGCCGCTGCGTGGGGGTGCATGAAATGCCTGCCCCCAACTTGAAGATAGACTAAAGGATACCTCGCCAAGGTCTAAAAACTGCCAAAGTTGTGACGAAATGCTACGGGGAAGGCGAAACCTGCTAATGCAGGGGAAATTCCTTCCTGGTTCTGAATACAGCAACCATCTTACGACCATAGCAGCGCCCGCTGACCTGGAACGCAAAATATTAGGCTGCAAGAAAATATCATTAATTTGGGAGGGATGGTTGGGTTAACTTGGAAGAGAAGAAACAAAGTGAGGTTTGGCCGAAGGGGTCGGCCTCTTTCACCTGGCCCTCGCCTCACCCCGCCCCCCACTGGCTGTCCATTATCCTCCTAGGCCGGGGTGGGACAATAGCCACCCTGACCCAGGTGGGAGACACTGGATCAGGTAACCCCGCTGGGTGTTTCAAACCCTGCCCACCTGTTGGGAAGGGAGGGCGGAAATTGTGGGAGGACTTAGTTGGAAGCAACCTTACATGGAATCCAGTGGGCCTACTCCAAGCATATCTACATCTGGATCCAGTCCGTATCAAAATGAGTGTGGGAATGTTCAGGAATGTGGATGAGGAGATATTGTTAGATATATCCTATCCCCGCTGGCGCTAGCAAGCACCAAACTTTAGCAAAGTAAAAACATTCCCCTTTTGCAAAATGCACAGCAGAAAAGCGTTTGCGCAGGCTTGATTCTAGCCTGTAAAATAAAGTGTATTTTCCTGGTATTTCCCCTTTGTCCCTCTTAAAAGAAAAGACACGACACAATGCTCTTAAAAGTATAAAAGATGTTTACTTACAATCTTCCTGAGATACAGCATACTCAAGAGGTAGACTTGCTTAGGAGAAAAGTAATATATACATTGTGAAGTTCACTTATAAGAAGTGAGACTCCATCTCATCTCTCTCTGTTGGCTGGAAGCCTAGAGAGAGAAAGTAACTGCAATCCAAGAATGTGAGAGAGTAAGAGAGGGAAATGGTTGCTTGCTTCAGAATTTATCTACCGCCTTTCCCATCTAATTAGCATGTGGAGGAACAAGAAACTAGGCTTAGTCATGTGTTCCTCCTCAGTCCTCCAAGCATAGCTGCCAAGTTATCCCTTTTTTACAGGGATTTTCCCTTATGCTGAATAGGCTTCCTCGCGAGAAAAGCGAAAACTTGGCAGCTATGCCTCCAAGTGGACTATCTAGGGATTGTTGTGACTTTTTGCATCCCACAATGAGCACATATATCCCATCCCACATGTAATGATTACTTCCCTTGTGCCATGTTTCTCACTAGAGCTCCCCCCCCCACTCCCCAGTTCTTCCAAATCGATTTCTGATTCACGGCTTCCTTCCACCTTGCTGCTCCTTTTCTCCTTTCAGTTCTCTCTCAAAATCCCAGCCCTTGTTCAGTATTCATGATAGTAAATCATTTTATAAATATATCTGAAGGTCATTTTAAATGGCATGGTCCTTCTATATTCTGTGCAATTTAATTCTAACCTGTTAAGAATTTCAGGTTTCTGCATCCCCCACGCCTTCCAGTGGTAAATCTGCCAGAGAATTGATTTCTGATCAACCATGGGTAGTTGGGTTGCCAAAGCATCATTTTCTATTCCTTGAATGAAAAAAAAACAAAACTAACCAAAACAACGGCATCTCCTTTTTGAGTACAGTACCATCACCAACTACTAATGGCAAAAGTAAATTAAAAATACTATAATTTAGGTGAGAACCAACAAATTCCATCAATCTTCCATAGTTAAGAGGTAGCAATGCTTCACAATACCTGTTGCTGCAAGCCACAGGAGGGGAGAGGGCTCTTGGGTTCAACCCCCTCTTGCAGGTTTCCTAGAAGTATCTGGTTGGACACTGTGCCGATGGGTCTAATCCTGCAAGACTCTTATGTTCTTATGACCACAGGTTTGCCATTTCTACTATAGGAAATACAACTCAGCAGCTGTATCCAATTTACGAGCTGGAGCAAAACTGAAAGTTCACATGTTGTGTTGGCATTTCAATGAGGAGTAATTAAAAGGGGGGGAATGTTAAAATAAATCTGAATTCAATATTACACACGTTGCTCATTCACAATGATCCGTCAAAGCATCTCAGGCTTCACTTCCACAAAGATTTCAACTTTTGTGCTTCTCACACTAAATTGTGTTCAGAGCCTTTGTTTTTGATGTTCTGCCTCAAACGATTTTCCATTCCATTGGGAAATGAATAGTTTAAAATGTATTTAAATAAATGGCTCCTTGGGTTATACTGTATCGGAATATTAATTTTTAATTTAAACCACCATATTATCTTGAAATGGTGTTTTTTTTCTTTGCTTTTCTTGTTAGCCTCGGGGTGTTTTAAATCTGTCTATCCAGCAATCTGTTCATAACAAGTTGTTAACTTCAGAATTAATCTGAAAAGCTTTTCTTCAAATGCTATTGGAATATCCATAGAACTCTGCTGATGTGCACAAACTCCTGTTGTATAGTTGGAAAACCATCTAGAGCATTTGAACCGGTGACCACTGCTGTCGCCCCCACCCAGTCAGTGTGTACTTACGCCATGTACACACCATACATTTAAACCGCAAAGCTTCCCCCAAAAAACCTGGGAACTGTAGTTTGTTCCTCACAATTCCAAACACACTTAATGAACTACAGTTCCCAGGATTCACTGAGTTCCTGTGACCTGCCCCTCATCCCTCCCGTCCTTTTAGATTCTGGATTTGGAACTTCTCGTGTGTTTTGTTTAAACCATGGTATCCTTTTGCATCTAATTTTGGGAAACTGTGGTTTAATCTTGTACTAACCAGAATATGAACTCAGGATCTGAACCTCCTTTGATGCTGTGTTTAATATCCTGCCAGTTTCTTCTAACGAACAACTACAGGCCGGTATCTAAATGCCAAGAGAATGCTTTCACAAAGCTACAATTTTCGAGAATTCTGGGGGCAAACCATGACAAATGTGGTTTACATCTGTGAAGTAGGTGGTGTTTTAAAAGAAGGCAGCATTCTGAAAGAAGATGTATCACACCCTCGTGGTGTTGCTTTTAATAAAATTCAGCATGAACCCCCCCCACTGGTACCAGCAACTTTGCTAGCCATCATTGTCCTAATGGTTGGAGTGGATTTATATAGTTTCCCCTCGAGGGGACTGGCACTTCAGTCGAGAGAGCTGTTTGTGGCAGGGATAGCCCATTTTAAAGATGGCCCCCTGTCGTGTTAGTGCCATTTTAAATAATGCTCAAAACGGTTTTGCTAATTTTGGGTTTTGCTGTGCTCAACTTGTTCCCACTTTGGCGAACAGCTGTCTTTATTTCCGTCAGCTTTTCTGTTTGGAGTCTGTTTGCCAACTCCTCCATTTCCCACTTGCTTTATTTCAACAGAACAAAGCAAATTCAGCGTCGTGAGCAGAGAACAGAGCTTGTTAACAGAGCCTGATGGGGTGAGGATTTTGAGACTCTTTAGAGGGGAGAAGCCTACGGCCTTGGTTTTTGCTATCAAGGATATCGCTCCTCTGTCATCTTCTCTCTCTCTTTCTGTCTCGCTCCTTTTTTTTTTTAGTGGCAATATGAGAGAGATGACCTCTAATGAAGGCACTGGGGGCTTCCTAAACAGAAGCCGCTGAAGCAGCAAAATGGGGGCTATTCAGTTTTTCCTTGACTGAAGATTTTCCATCTTGATTTCCATACGGAAGAATCTGGCTATCTTTGGGGCTCTTGAATAACCTGGGTCCTGATTCTATAACTAGAGTGGCATCTAAAATTAAATTCCAGTTCAGATAATATAAACGCTTCCCTATATTCCTGGTGCTCTCTTCTTTACAAGATAATGGCTGACTTTTATGGTTTTGAAAGAGAAAAGGCTGCTGCCATTTTAATCTTTGGAGTAAACTGTGACCATTGACACTGGGTACAAATAGCAACTGTCAATTTTGGTTATACTGATGCTACTTTTTCCTTATGGAACCTATGAGGCTGGAATAGTTAACTCATCCTTCAGTTCACAAATGTATATTTTCCCTTGCTACTTCTCCCCGAGAGAGAGAGAGAACACAGCAGGTCACCAAAGGATGTATGAATGGATAAATGGGCAACATGCCTGTTTATACACAATGACAAGACTCAGGAAGATATCACCTTCAGTCTACTTTAGACTTTCCTTTTAAAATTGAAGATAGAATAAGTTGGCATCATCAGGTTGCTTCGCATGCTGGCTATTTTAATGACAAAATTGGTTGGACATCCCATCAGCGTACTTAAAACATTGGCTATCCCAGTTTAGGTTACAAGAGGATTGGAACAGATGATCTGTTTAGTTCTTTGCAACTTTGGTTTGGATATACAACCCATATCAGGTTTGTGATTTCTATCACAACACCAGTCTTGAAAGACCTACATTGGCTCCCAGTATGTTTCCGAGCACAATTCAAAGTGTTGGTGCTGACCTTGAAAGCCCTAAACGGCCTCGGCCCAGTATACCTGAAGGAGTGTCTCCACCCCCATCGTTCTGCCCGGACACTGAGGTCCAGCGCCGAGGGCCTTCTGGCGGTTCCCTCACTGTGAGAAGCAAAGTTACAGGGAACCAGGCAGAGCAGTATATGCATACTGTAAGGGGAAGAGAATATAGGGATCCTCCTCCCCTCATCAGAAGCAGCTCCTCCACAAGCAGCGATAACAGCGGGGACGCTCAGGAGTCCAGTCAGGAAGTGGAGAGAGAGGGACAGGGCTCTGGCAGCATGGGAGAGCCCCTATGACACAGGAGAGAGGAAGAGAGAGGGGGGGAAGGGGGGAGAAGGAAAACATGGAGCGTAGACCCTTTTTTCCTCCGGTTCCGGAATTATGCAGGAGAAGGAGGGGAAAGAGATTTGCTGTCCCGAGACTCTTATGTTGGAGGAGGTCCAGGGGCGGTCCAGTGCCGGATTCTGCATCGGTCTGAGCAGACATGTTTTACACACCAATTCAACTGTAAATAGACTGCACCAATAAAAACTGTTTAAAGACAAGCATGCGGAGCGTCGTTACTCTAGAGTAGTCACAAGAACCCCCTGACACATACCAAGCAAGCACTTTAATCCGCCACTTGGAAGCCCTCAAGAAGTGGCAGAGTGACTCCCCAGGTAGCTTAAGTTTGCATGGCCCTGCAGCCAATCAGTCCATGCATGAGATTCAAAGAAAACGCTGTTCAAAACCATCTGATTTATAGCTAGCTAGCCTGAGTGGCTTGCCCAACTGGCTATGTGCAGACCATTAATAAGCCTCACTTTCTCCAAACGATTTCCAACATCAAAGAAGGTGCCCAGCACAATCACTTCCTTCCAACAGACGAGGACATTACAGGCTGCTCTCAGCCATCAAAGAACTTAACAAGAGATAGGGAAGGGGAATGAAGAGGAGGCAGGAAGGGTAACCATGTCAAATCACTAACTCCTCAATATACAATTATCTTCTGGATAGATTGCCCATACCCCATTGGACAAAGTTGACCTCCTGGCAGGCCAAGATTTCGCTATGAGCTGAAGGTTCTCCCCACCCCTGGTTTACACTAACTAGCAGGACGTCATCCAGGGTTTCTGCCTGGTGTCATTTCTAGTCCTGGCTGGAGATGCTGGTGATTGAGCCTTCTACATGCCAAACAGATGTACTTACCATTGCATCATGTCCCTTCTTCATTTTGCATCCTGTCTACTAGACCGTCAGGTTTTCCAGTAAGGATCTGTCTACAGTGGACCCTCTGGATACGAATGTAATTCCTTCCAGGGGTCCATACGTACCACGCAAAATCTGCAAGTAGAGGCACTGCTGCGCATGTGCGAGGCACGCAGTGTGCTTCTGTGCATGCGCATGTGGCGAAACCTGGAAGAATACACTTCTGGGTTTGCCGCGTTTGCAACCCAGAATTTACATTGGACATAACCCGAGGGTCCACTGTATTTTGCTTTAAGCTCATTGCTCTGTTTAATTTTAAATACTTAACAATAATATTTTTTTCTCTCAGGTGTTGCTTTAGTTTGTGCAGATAAACTTATGGGACCTTCAAAGATGGCTCCTTTTGATTCCAGATCTGACCAAGATCTGGGAAGCTTAAATGTATGATAATAGTTTGCAAGGCGTTCTGACGCTGGGAGAAGAACTCTCACGAAAATGTATCTCAGCAGTAGTGGTTTTACAAATCAAAGGAGGTACGCACTTCGCAAAAGGATTTTAAAACACGTTTGTACAGGGATAATGGTGGGAGCAAATAGAATGAAAGTTGGAGGTGGATCAAGAGAGAAATTGCTTTTATTCACCAACAGAACAACTTCAGTCAGATCTTGAACAAAATGGGAGAAAAAGAAAAGGTGACGAGGGGAGGGGAGGGGAATTGAGGACAAAGCGG
This sequence comes from Zootoca vivipara, assembly GCF_963506605.1. Taxonomy (NCBI): domain Eukaryota; kingdom Metazoa; phylum Chordata; class Lepidosauria; order Squamata; family Lacertidae; genus Zootoca; species Zootoca vivipara. The sequence goes on from NC_083285.1 coordinate 9,469,407, forward strand.
AGGAAAGCTGTGAGATGAATCTTGAGCAGATCTCAAGAAGTTGCAGTTTTAGAAATGGTAATGTGGGGAGCTTAAAATCTTTCTTTTTTAATTCATTGATGGTGGTAATAACATTGTGTTCCTGGTTTTGATCATTGAAATAAAATCCCAGGGGAGGAAGCAGCCTCTGTTTAGCCTCTGCAACCGCAGAAACTGTATAGGCACCCCCCCCCCAAAAAAAAACAGTAAGCAGAACATCTGTTAAAGTTTTGGGGAAGAATTGAATTTGGGCTGGATAGTGTGGTTTGTCCTTCCTAAATCCTGATCCAAAGATATCTGTTGGGAGTGTGAAATCAACCAGAGCCCTCTTCAACCATGCTTTAGAGGAGTGGTGAGGGCTGAGCCCTTTTGCCCCCCCCCAATATTTTTGGGGTGGGAGCTGGCCCTCCCGATATCCAGAAAGTGTGGGGTCAAGCACAGCACAGCTCCAGTGGCTGACTCTTCCTCCTCCTGCTGCTATGGAGGGCAAGGAGGGTCAAAGCCAACTCCCAGCTGGTGGTGATGCCAGGAGGAGGCAGAGGAAGAACCGCTGGCCATTGAAGCCTTGTGGCCACTGTGTTCGGCTCCTCCCCACATCCTGACGCCACGCATGTGACGTTGGCCCCCATAATTGCCCTCACAAGCTGGTGCCTCAGATGCAAGCCCCTCCACTTCCCTTCCCATGATAGTCGAATGATAAACTTCTGCAGCAGGAAGCCTTCACAGTTTAGGAGAGTTCCCATGTGTTTTAGGACCCTGATTATAGGAAGGGTAAAGGTACGTGGGTGGCGCTGTGGTCTAAACCACTGAGCCTCTTGCGCTTGCCGATCAGAAGGTCGGCAGCTCGAATCCTGTAAACTCCTGTTGCTCTGTCCCAGCTCCTGCCAACCTGGCAGTTCAAAAGCATATCAGCGTGAGTACATAAATAGGTAAATGGGCAGGAAGGTAAATGGCATTTCTGTGTGCTCTGGTTTACGTCACGGTGTTCTGTTGCACCAGAAGCGGTTTAGTCATGCTGGCCACATGACCCGGAAACCTGTCTGTGGACAAACGCCGGCTCCCTTGGCCTGAAAGTGAGATGAGCGCCCTAACCCCATAGTCACCTTTGACTGGACTTAACCATCCAGGGGTCCTTTACCTTTTTACCTTTTACCTATAGCAGGCATCCCCAAACTCGGCCCTCCAGATGTTTTGGGACTACAATTCCCATAATCCCTGACCACTGGTCCTGTTAGCTAGGTATGATGGGTGTTGTAGTCCCAAAACATCTGGAGGGATGAGTTTGGGGGTGCCTGACCTGTAGGAAGGGGCAGGGATGAGAATCCTCTAGACCTCTCAAACCACACCCCTCCTCCTAGGCCACTCCCCTCTAGGCCACACCCCTCACCTCTCTACTCTGCACCTGGCTGGAAAGAATCTGTGATGCTCTCTCTTGCTTGCCTGCATGGGAAATGGAGAAATATGGTTGTAGGAACCTCTGCCTTCTGCATGGATGGAATGTGAGCTACTGAGCAAAGGTAAGCCCCACCCACTTTATGCCTCTGGTCCCCCACACCACTGGTATGTGGCCCCTGGAACCAAAAAGGTTGGGATGTGGCCCCTTGAACTAAAAAGCTCCCCCAATCCTGCAGTAGAGGGAGTGAGGCTTGGCAGCATGCTGGCACGCTCCCTCATTGTGGGGAAAAAGAGAAGGCTTAAAGAGATGACCCATATATTTTGCTTAAATGAAGAAGCAATATATATTTGCACAGGATTTCAACTTTCAGTACCCATCCACCTGCATTCTCATGAAGCATGATGAGAGGGCTCTCATTTTCTCACCCCTTGCTTTTTCCTGTAAGACAAATTGCAGTCGTTAACAGTCATCAATGAGTTTCCACGCCTATCAGTCAAACACCCATTCCCACCACCCTTCTGAGAATACCCCTCCCCACCCTCTCACTATATATAAAGGTCTGGAGACTTCTGTTTCAGTGTATCTGAAGAAGTGTGCGTGCATGCACACGAAAGCTCATACCAATGACTAACTTAGTTGGTCTTTAAGGTGCTACTGGAAGAAGAATTTTTTTTATTTTGTTTCGACTGCGCCAGACCAACACGGCTACCTACCTGTAACTTATTTTCATTGTTAGTTGCTTGTTATTTGGATAAGGACTGCCTTGTTCTCTGGGCATCTCACCTGCATAAAATGGTAACGTACAATACAATAAAACAATACCGTAAAACAACACACAGTCTGAACTTTTCCAGGAGGGAGAAGAATAAAACCAGGCGAGTAAAATGTTCATAATACGCAAGCAGTGGTTTGGGTTTTCTAAAAAAGTTAAAAAATAAAATCACAGATCTTTTCAAAAAGGTTTCACCTGGTGTTAGAATGTCTGTAGAAGGTTTCGCTTTCTCCCAGTCTGCATCTGATTCTGAATTGGACGAGCAATTGTGTGCATATGGAATTGTTTTTCATGCTTTTTACTGTTGACGGTTTTCCCTCGCAGCAAAACCACTTTGCGATACCTTATGGGAAGAGATTCATAAAGGGACTCAAATAAATAATCCCCCCCTCTTCCCTGTAGCTCCTAGTCTCCTCCTGGCAAATATCAGCTGCTGAAAGTTAGGGAACGTTTCAGAACAAAGGGGAAGGCTGAGGTGATGGTTAGGGCAAAGGAGCAAAAGATCGCCTCGCCACCTCTTCTGCCAGATCAAAAGCCCTTCCATAACTAGAACACTTTCTACTCAAAGTGTGAATTGGCCCATAATTCTTATTTTCACACACACACACACCCATCACTTTTTAAATGTTGTGATAGCGGTGTTCATTTTTCCTGTGTGGTTCTGTTAGTTGAATTTCTGCCACGGCGAGTCGTACCTCTTATAACCACCCCTAGAGAAGAAAATCAACACTTATGAGCATAATAATCTTCTCTCCCCAACCAATCCTTGCAGAAGAATACCGTAATTGCATCGCCTTGGCAGAACCTTTGGGGTTGGGTCTTGTCAGTAGCAATAGGGACTGAAACTCTATCATTTTGCTTTGGGTGAGCAATATGATGATGATGATGATGAAGAAGGTATTCTCATTCCACGTAGCAGCTTAATGATTTTGTTTACTCTTTGGCAGGCTCATTTCCAAACAAGGACTGATCTCTTCCTTTTCGGAAATTATGGTTCAGTAATGATTTTTGAAGCCCAGCAGGAGAGATCGCCCTTCCATGGGATTGCTAATATTGATGGGCCTTTTAAGTTCAACGTTTATGAGGAGAAAATTCAGACAAAAGTTGTTGGTTAATAGCTCTTATCAAAATGCAGCTTCCAGACAAGAGAGGACAAAGGAACTATCTCCTTATGGGATAGAATCCATGTGTATATATTTTATAATTTAAGTCTGCCATATGTGAACAGAATGTGTGAGTAAACTATTTTATACTTTTTATACAAGACTGTGTCATGTCTATTCTTTTTAGGAGGGAATAAAGGGAAATTACCAGGATACTTATTTTAGAGGCTTAAGCAAGCCTGACAACAAGTTATCCGCTGTGTAAGTTTAAAAAGGGAATGTTACTCTGCTAAATTATAGAACTTGCTAACACAAGTTGAGAAGGGTATTATTAAACAATATATCCTCTCCTGCCTCCCTGAACATTCCCACATTTACACTTCCAGCAATTATTAGGAACCTGCACTTCATAATTTTGGCAGGTGTGGAGTGGAGCTTACCTTATTGCTGTGAGGTGGCTGCCAGTGGAATGTGATATTTTCTTTCTGTCAAATATTTCCGCAGCAGTTTTAAGCACCACTGGGTTCCTGGGCTTCTTGATATGAAACGGCCCCATTGGAGGGTAGCTGCACCATGAAATCTTCCCCTCGGCTTTATCTGAAGACCTGGACTTGGACAGGGGAGGACTTCGGTAACCTTTTGCAATATGGCGCCCTGTGCGAGGCCAACATTTGACACCCCCAAGTGGATCTTCTCAGTTTGAAGCCCATTCTTTCCATCACAGAGTTCTGGGAACCGTCATTTGCCCTTCCTAGCAACCCCTCGCAAGCTGGAGTGACCTGAATTAAAGAGATGGTATGTACGCAAGCCCTAGTTGAGGAAGTAAAACCTGTTTGATTGTTGTTGTGCTGTTTTCAGAACCTGCTTCATCAGATACATCTCCAGGTACTAAACCTCGAGGTGGATAGTTGTCTCCTTTTTAAAAGAGTGTTTCTTGAATGTGGTAGCAAGGAATTGGAGGGAAGGAGGCAAGTTCCAAGCTGACTAGTAAAAGACAGTAGCTTAAGGGCTGATTCTTCTTTCCCCCTTATTCAAAGTTAGTTTCTTCTTCAGTGTGATTCAGAAGAGGCTCTTTTTACTTGAGAATTCTGACAATAGCTTTCCCCAAATGGATAATGCCTTTCCTGTCAAAGGAAAAAGAAAAGAAAAAAGAAGTTCTTATTAGGGAATACAGTGGTACCTCTGTTTAAGAACTTCATTCCGGAGGTCCGTTCTTAACCTGAAACTGTTCTTAACCTGAAGCACCACATTAGCTAATGGGGCCTCCTGCTGCCGCCGCGCTGCCGGAACACGATTTCTGTTCTCATCCTGAAGCAAAGTTCTTAACCCGAGGTACTATTTCTGGGTTAGCGGAGTCTGCAACCTGAAGCATTTGTAACCCGAGGTACCACTGTAATGTCCTGGGTTTTCCTCACCCTCTGCTCAGGAGTAATAATGAAGCAACAGAACTGGTGGATGCAAATACAGTTTTCAGTCACGAAAATATGCTTAGTATTTTTGGATGAACTACTAGATATCCCATGATGTATTGTGTATTTTACTTGGAAATCTGCATTGCTGGGCTTCTTTTCCCCCTTCTGCTTTTTATTTTCATGTCTGTGGTGTTGTTGAAGGAAGTGGTTAGTTTTTTGTTTTTCCAAAGCAGTGCGTCACTCATGAGTGTGGTGTAGTGGTTAAGAGTGGCAGACTCGTAATCTGGGAAACCGGGTTCGCATCTCCGCTCCTCCACATGCAGCTGCTGGGTGACCTTGGGCTAGTCACACTTCTCTGAAGTCTCTCAGCCCCACTCACCTCACAGAGTGTTTGTTGTGGGGGAGGAAGGGAAAGGAGAATGTTAGCCACTTTGAGACTCCTTAGGGTAGTGATAAAGCGGGATATCAAATCCAAACTCTTCTTCTTCTTCAAATGTGGGGCGCAACCAGAGCTGGATTTCGGTTTGATGAGGCCCTAAGATACTGGAGGCAATGGGGCCCTTTATATGTCCAGCTGTCCTTTGTCAACAACAAATTGTCACTGTTTTTTGTGTTGAATATATGCTATATGGTAATTTATGGACCCATTACTTACATCATAGGAGCCTACACAACACCAAACACTGTTGCTCTATGTAGGTTTTATTTTATTTGTTTTTTATCTTATATTTTGGAAATATACACCCAGTGTTTTCTTCCTTTATTTTTTTTGGGCCCCCCAAGAGAGTGGGGCTCTAAGCTATAGCTTGTTTAGCTTATACGTAAATCCGGAACTGGGCACAACCATGCCTCTTGTCCTGCAAGACCACTGCTTACTCCAAAGTGTGTGGGAACAGGCTTGGTTGGGGGAAGCAAGTGGTAAGTGGTATATAATACCAGCCTTTCCCAACCTGGTGGTCTCCAACTCCCCTCATCTCTGACCACTCTGGCTTTGTCTAATGGGCATTGTAGTCCCAAACATCAGGAGGGCACCAGGTTGGGGAAGTCTGTTGTAGACACTCTGTGTATGTTCAGATGGCCTTTCTTAATGTTTCTGTTCAGCCCTGGTAAAACATTTGGCACAAAGTACAACAACAACAACAACAACAACAACAACAACAACAACAACAACAACCACACTTTATTACAGACATAGACCAGCATAAGGAGGCAGGGGTACAATCATTTAAAATCTTTAAAAAACCAACCCCCACTAAAAGGAGTTAAAACAGAAAATATATATAAAAGTCCATGAGAATCCAAAAGAAGCTAAGAAAGTTTAAAAGAAGGGTTAGGAACATCAGACAAGAGTGAAAGAGCACAGCTATCAGTCTACAAAGCACTCCAATACGAGTGCTCATTATATCTAGTTTGTGGCACAGGTTGGCACAAAGTAAACGCAACATCACAAAACTGGAATAAGGCTACATACGTCCAGAGTTTCCCAGACATAGCCAGCAATTAGCCATTGCAAACAGTGTCCAGGTGGAAATCGCTTAAACGTCTGACATGGCAACCCATGTTGGCAGTGCCGTTTTAGTGAATTTCCCTTAAGAGTAGCTCAGAAACTTCAAATTTGTTCGAGATTTTGCTCAACAACTTTGCCCAAGAAAGCTCAACAACTTTTCTGTCCGGATTTTCACTTTTTGAGATATGGCAACCCTACCAAACCTTTAAAGCCATTCATACCACTTTGGCTTTCCCGAAAGAACCTAGAGTCCTGGGAACTCCCATTCGTTCAGGGCAATGGGACTTGTAGCTCTGTGAGGGGTCTCCTAACAGCTTTCAGCACCCTTAACAAAAAGCAAGGTGTGGATGTGACCTAACAGTTTCCTACTACAGTGGTACCTCGGTTTATGAACACAATTGGTTCCGGAAGTCTGTTCATAAACTGAAGCGTTCATAAACTGAAGCGAACTTTCCCATTGAAAGTAATGGAAAGTGAATTAATCCGTTCCAGACGGTCCGCGGAGTAAGCGTTCATAAACTGAAGCAAACTTTCCCATTGAAAGTAATGGAAAGTGGATTAATCCGTTCCAGACGGGTCCGCGGAGTACTTAAACTGAAGCGTTCATAAACTGAAGCATGGGTGTAATTGGTTCCGGAAGTCTGTTCATAAACTGAAGCGTTCATAAACTGAAGCAAACTTTCCCATTGAAAGTAATGGAAAATGAATTAATCCGTTCCAGATGGGTCCGCGGCGTTCATAAACCGAAAATTCATAAACCGAGGTGTTCATAAACTGAGGTTCCACTGTATAGTCGTACCTTGGAAGTCTGTTCCGGAAGTCCATGTTTGGAAACCAAAGCACGGCTTCTGATTGGCTGCAGGAAGCTCCTGCAGCCAATCGGAAGCCCCGTTGGACGTTCAGTTTCCAAAGAACGTTCGCAAAGTGGAACACTCACTTCTGGGTTTGTGGCGTTCGGGAGCCAAAATGTTTGACTCGCAAGGTGTTTGGGATCCAAGGTATGACTGTACTCTCTGTTCACCTTGTCATCATCATCATTTTATTATTTATACCTCACCCATCTGGCTGGGTTGCCCCAGCCACTCTGGGCAGCTTGCAACACTTATAAAAAAACATAATATATCACCCAACATTAAAACTTTCCCAATGCAGGCCTGCCTTCATGTGAATGAGCTCTCTCTACTTCCTTGAGTTAGTTACAGCAGAATGCTATGTATGTTTTCTCAAAAAGTCCTGTTCATATCAATGGTGCTTACTTTCCAGGAACTTTGTAGGACTGCGTACTTAGGTGAATTCTGAAGCCGTCACATTCATCCCCTAAACATAATATCCAAGCTTTTCAGCAGTACACAGCACTGGCTGTTATCTCTTTACAGGCATAATAGAATTTTTCTGCTCTTCATTCTCACTGTGAGGCTTTTTTAATGCACCGATACCCTCAGGCTCTCTCAGCAATACACAAGAGAGCTACTTTCCCCTCCAATTTATTTCTATGAGTCTTGACAGCTTTCATTTACACAAGTAGATGGTGTTTTAAACATTACCTGTGCTGCTCCTCTCCTACCATCCGGACCTCTGGAGTAAGTTTCCGTAATTCCATTCCATTGACGGGCAGCAAAGGCATTGCAAACTTCAGGCGCCATATGTTGCCTTATATCAAAACCTTGTTTATTGCGGAGACATCCAGCGAGACCAGCTGCAGACAACTAACCTTATAAGACAAATTGGTTTATTCCAACCAGCTGGTCCATTTCTGCAGGTCCATCCCCCTCTGGAAATGTTCCTTTGATTCTGAAAAGAAAGTCACTCAACTTTTAGGGTGGTAGATAATATTTATGGCTCTTATACACACTGCTTTTCAGATAGACCTCGGAAAATAGTTTTCATAAGATGATTACGATAAGGTTTTTTAAAACTGAAAGTTACAACAGAATGGAAAAGATGGCTATTTGTTTAGACAGAATCCATTCTGGAAGTCCGTTCGACTTCCAAAACATTTGAAAACCAAAGCATGGCTTCTGATTGGCTGCAGGAAGCTCCTGCAGCCAATCGGAAGCCGCAGAAACCCGGTCGGACATTCGGCTTCTAAAAATGGTTCACAAACCGGAACTATTTTGGTGTTCGGGAGCCAAAACGTTCGAGAACGAAGCTGTTTGAAAACCAAGGCACGACTGTATTTCTAGATGGGTGAGCTGTACCCCATATGTTAAGATCTCTGAAAGAAAAGGTGTTCTGTATATGTTAAAGACAGAAACCAACAATTGGGAGGCTCATGGGGGGATGAGCTCATTTTATGGGGCTTCTGTGTGTGTGTGCTTGCCTCCTGCTGGCCTATCTCAGGGCAAGATGATAACCATGGGATGAGGGAGAGGCCTCTATTGGATAGTGGTAGCTTGTCAGGTCTTTTTCTTTCTTCCCCACTTTTCTCAGGGCAAAATGAGAGGGAGAGGTCTGATTTTTTTTTTGTTGGCTAATGGGAACGGGAGGGGGGATCTGTGTGTGGTGTTTTCAGTCAGTCTCATTGGTGGGAAATTTGACCTTTGCAAATTCCAATGCGCGCTGACCTGTGAAGCAGAGTTGAGAATCCACCGGCTTTTGCACTTCCTAAACATTCCACTGCTCACTGCTCTACTTTATAAACATTAACCCAAACACACATCCCAGAATAAACCCCCCTTTTTAAAAACATGGTGAGTTTTGGGAGGAAGTATGTATAGAAATGCATATTTTGAAAGAAAATGTTAAAATGCGTATTCCAATTAGGGTTTTTATCTTTTTTTAAAAATCACAAATTTAAGGAGTCAGGATGGCCTTAGGTATGAGCTCGTCTGAAAATGACACGGGCTGGAAAGAAACTGATTTGCAGCTTGTTAGGAATGCTCCTCCGTATCTTATTGAGTAGGAAGAACATTTTGCAACATTGCTATTGGCCTACAGACCCCGTTGCAGGGGGGGGAGGGGTTATAAAGGCCACTCTTGGATATATGCAGATTCCCTCCCCGTTTTCTCACTTTTAAAGAACTGTTTATATTTTACCATGGTTGCACTAATATACAACAAAAGTGTTTGTGTCTGCACACAATCTCTCTCTCTCTCTCTCTCCCCCTTAGGAAACAAGGAACCAAGGAAAAGCAAATTCTCCCTCTGGTCATAAAACCCAATTGTAGCGTTAACCTTCATTTTTATGGATTTTTATTTATTTATTTAAAATGATCTATCTCGCCATTTCTGGCCCAAACGGGACCCCAGGTAGCTCACAGCATAACAAAAGAACATTGACAGCCATAAAAACCAATAAAAACCAATAAAATAAATAAAAATACAATATAGAGTAGAAAGAACTGTGGAGCCAGCTTAGCCCTCATTTCCTTTCTCCCCAAGCCCTGGAGAAGAAAAAGATTTCGCTTCTTTCTCAAAAGATTTTCCCTTCTTTATCTGCAGTGTGCATTCCTTTGGGCGGGGAAATTCCCTCCTGACTTGATTGCCATATTTAAAACATTTGCATACCACCACTCACTCATTAAAAGTCCATGGTATATAAAAATGTAACTACAGTCCAGTAAGTTTGGTAGCAATGAGCAGCAAATACCCGAGGGAGCAAGTGTGATTTTTGCAAGCACCGAAAACACATTGATGTTGTATATCAGGAGGGAGGTGATTCAACAAAGGGGAGCCTGTGACAGAATAGACCCTCCCCTTGGGTACAGGAATGGGAAACCTGTAGGCCTTCAGATGTTAGATATATCCCACCAACCATATTGGTTGGAGTTGAATGGGAGTTTGGAGTCCATTCATATTTTGACTGGCCGTCCTTGTGACATTTTTGGTCCTCGCTGAATGGAGGCTGGGATACTGTTATTGCTATCGAAGTTCTGTTTTGTTTATTTTTTAATCAATCTTTATTTTATTATTGGTTTTTAGTAACCTTGACTTTTTATACAGGCAATTACCGGTATGATTGTTGTAAAGGTAAAAAAAAAAAAGGTAAAGGACCCCTCGATGGTTAAATCCAGTCAAAGGCGACTATTGGGTGCAGTGCTCATCTCGCTTTCAGGCTGAGGGAGCCAGTGTTTGCCCACAGACAGCTTTCCGGGCCATGTGGCCAGCATGACTTACCCGCTCCTGGCACAACGGGACACCGTGACAGAAACCAGAGCACACAGAAACACTGTTTACCTTCCCGCCGCAGTGGTACCTACGGATTTATCTGCAGTGGTACCTCTACTTACGAATAACTCTACTTACGAATGTTTCTACTTACGAATGGAGCTCCGTCCGCCATCTTGGATGCAGTTGGGATAGGATTTTTTCTACTTACGAATTTTTAGATAGGGTTGCTTCGACTTACGAATTTTTTCTCCTAATGCATTCCTATGGGATTCGACTTACAAATTTTTTCTACTTACAAATGTGCGTTCGGAACGCATTAAATTTGTAAGTAGAGGTACCACTGTACTTGCTTTCGAACTGCTAGGTTGGCAGGAGCTGGGACAGAGCAATGGGAGCTCACCCTGTCGCATGGATTTGAACCGCCAGCCTTCCAATTAGCAAGCCCAAGAGGCTCAGTGCTTTAGACCACAGCACCACCCACACCCCTTATTATTGATGTACGTTACTTTCGATGGGTTACGTCCCTGTGAAGATGGCAGTATTGACCTTGTGGCTCATGTGCTTCTGGCTTGCACTCTCTATAAAGATAGGAGGACTGAGGTTATAACCCTCTATTATTGTCTACGCTGGGTCGCTCAACCATTGCTACTGTGTCCTTTCTTTTACCAGATCAAGATGATCAGGTGACAGCAAAAACTGCAAGGTTTTTTAGCAGGGGCAATTAGAATAAGATCTATTATTTGATTATTGATGTAAACCCCTCTGCCAAAATAACCTCACTCCCAGATCCACCTTCCCCTTCATGAGTGTATAAATCTATCCCGCCATGGGCGTATTTATTTATCCCACCGCTGCCACCATTTTTGTGGCGTTCACACAGAGCCCCAGGTCGTTCCACGGACTATTGACCCTGTGCCACCACATCTATTCTCCAACCAGGTTTCCCCGGTAATATATTCAGACTCAGTTACGTTGTAACGTATTAACAAAGATTCCAGTTTCTTGTGAACGCAAACAAGTTTTAAATACTTTGAAACATTATAATCCAATTCACTCTCTCTGTCTCCCCTCTGTCTCTAACCCACTCTGACTCCTATGCCTCCCGCCCACAAGAAACCAACCAAGCAAACTGTCTATTTCCAACTGTCTTCCCAACTGTCTAAACCTCTGGCTAAGCCTTTTAAGAGCAGGTAGGCTCCACCTCTGGGCTTTTCTATTGGTCTATCTATTAACCCTTTCTCTCCCCCTGTATAGATGTTTCCAAAAGAATGGGCAAACGCCACACGCCCAAATAGTTAAGTTTTTACCTCTGTCTTCAGTACATTTTATTTTATTGCTATGGTTAGTGGCTGATACAAATTTGTCTTCGTGACCCCATGGACCATAGCACGCCAGGCACTCTTGTCTTGCACTGCCTCCCCGCAGTTTGGTCAAACTCATGTTCGTAGCTTCGAGAACACTGTCCAACCATCTCGTCCTCTGTCATCCCCTTCTCCTAGTGCCCTCCATCTTTCCCAACATCAGGGTTTTTTCCAGGGAGTCTTCTCTTCTCATGAGGTGGCCAAAGTATTGGAGCCTCAGCTTCACGACCTGTCCTTCCAGTGAGCACTCAGGGCTGATTTCCTTCAGAATGGATAGGTTTGATCTTCTTGCAGTCCATGGGACTCTCAAGAGTCTCCTCCAGCACCATAATTCAAAAGCATCCATTCTTCGGCGATCAGCCTTCTTTATGGTCCAGCTCTCACTTCCATACATCACTACTGGGAAAACCATAGCTTTAACTATACGGACCTTTGTAGGCAAGGTGATGTCTCTGCTTTTTAAGATGCTGTCTACGTTTGTCATTGCTTTTCTCCCAAGAAGCAGGCGTCTTTTAATTTCGTGACTGCTGTCACCATCTGCAGTGATCAAGGAGCCCAAGAAAGATACAAATTAAGATTCTAATAATTCTCATTCTGCTTTGGATGGGCTTTGCTGCGAAAGCAGCACAGCAACATTTTAACAAAAATAAAGGAACTGTAGGCTCACAGGTGGGAACTACTACAGAAGACTGTTCACCTGTATGTACTGAGCATTTCGTGGGGTGGAGAGTTCCTTCGGACAGCTTTGATAAGGCTTTAAAATACGTGGGATATACAACGTTGATTGTCACTAGGTGTCAGTTCCTGACAAGTTCCTGATTGCTGTTAGTCTTTGTCCTCTCCATCAGCGGGGGGCTTAATATGAAAAAGAATTCATTGAAAATAGAAAGTTTGCCATGAAGCCTGCTATTAAAATAATTGCACATCTTTTAATGGTCTGAAGTAGACGTTGCTTGCAGTGCACTTTATATCCACTTTGTTTCCATAGTAATGGGGAGGGCAGGAAAACCCGCAAATAAGTCGCTAAGTAATCTTGGGGGCATTTAATTTTTTTAAGTGCTTCCCTTGCACTCTCTCGGAACAAGGTGAGGTGGCATGAATAAATGAGTGGTTTAAGTTATAACACCAATCCACATCACAGAATTACATCTCATAATAAAGGTATTTTCCGGAAAGAACAACTGCCTTGATGTCAAAGAGCTTTTGGGCGGCTCATGCCCTGTGTACAAATTGAAATGGAGGTTTTTGAGGCAGGACAAACATTGTGTTTGGCTCCGAGCTTTTTGGCTTATGAATAGAAGGCCCCCCCCACATTATACTCAGCGATGTTCAGGAATTCCAAGAACCCAAAACCATCAGCGCAGTGTCGAAAGGCTCAATCCACCATCTTAATTCAAAATGGCATCTAATGGTATCTAAACGTGAATAAAAGCCTGCTCCTTAATCTTAGAAATCACCGTGCAAAATTTGGTTATGGTATCTAAAGTGGTGCCGAAATGCATAGTGAACAAGCGACTTTCCAAAATATACCAGAAATATGTGTGTGTTTGCACACATGTGTGTATAGTGTATATGATAATTCTGCTCATAAGTTTCTGCACATAAGTTTTCTGAGCAAGGTCTGTGCAAAGCTTTACTGAATATTAATAGTTACAGGTAGGTAGCCATGTTGGTCTGGCGTAGTCAAAACAAAATAATTTTTTCTTCTTCCAGTAGCACCTTAGAGACCAACTAAGTTTGTCATAGGTATGAGCTTTTGTGTGCATGCACACTTCTTCATACGTATCTGAAGAAGTGTGCATGCACACGAAAGCTCATACCAATGACAAACTTCTACCATATTAAGTGATATATATTTTGCATGGATAGATAAAACAAGGCAAAACCAAAGTGTTTGCTTTCCATTTGCTTGGATAGTTCTTGGCTTCTAACTAAGCCCTGTTACTTGATGGCCAGAAGGGGTCTGGCCCAATCAAAATCACCCAGTGCTTTAAGGCAGGCACCCCCAAACTTCGGCCCTCCAGATGTTTTGGACTACAATTCCCATTTTTCCCGACCACTGGTCCTGTTAGCTAGGGATCATGGGAGCTGTAGGCCAAAACATCTGGAGGGACGCAGTTTGGGGATGCCAGCTTTAAGATTTGGTCTTTTATTTGCTTCCTGATAAACAGATACACCTAGGTACCCAGGTGGCGCTGTGGTTAAACCACTGAGCCTAGGGCTTGCTGATCAGAAGGTCGGCGGTTTGAATCCCTGTGACGGGGTGAGCTCCCGTTGCTTTGTCCCAGCTCCTGCCAACCTAGCAGTTCGAAAGCACGTCAAAATGCAAGTAGATAAATAGGAACCGCTACAGTGGGAAGGTAAACGGCGTTTCCATGTGCTGCTCTGGTTTGCCAGAAGCGGCTTTGTCATGCTGGCCACATGACCTGGAAGCTATACGCCGGCTCCCTCGGCCAATAATGTGAGATGAGCGCACAACCCCAGAGTCGGTCACGACTGGACCTAATGGTCAGGGGTCCCTTTACCTAAACAGATACATAAAAAGTCCAGCAAAGCAAAGGCTGTAAACCAGGCATAGGCAAACTCGGCCCTCCAGGTGTTTTGGGACTGCAATTCTCACAATCCCTGACCACTGGTCCTGTTAGCTAGGGATGATGGGAGTTGTAGTCCCAAAACATCTGGAGGGCCATTTGCCCAAGCCTGTTGTAAACCCACGAGGAGGCTGATTAAACATCAGTGTGTAGGGAAGCCCTTTGAGAGTACTTTGTTGCTACCAGTCCGTCTTTCTTTCCCCCATGGGACAACCATTTTATAGGCATAGTTGCTCCAGGTGGCTTATATTTCATACACCAGACCATCCAAGTGTCCCTATTTTGCAGGGACATCCCTGATTTAGAGAAGCCATTCCGGTTTCTGATTTGATCCCGGAATGTCTCGCTTTTCCTTAGGACGTCCTTATTTTCATTGGAGAAATGTTTGAGGGTATGGGGTTATTTGACTCCCGAGCTGTCCGAAGGCAATCTTGTACAGTATAGGCAGGTTTTCTAAAAATGTTTTATTATGTTTTTATATGTTTTGGCGTGCTCTGGTCCATGGGGTTACGAAGAGTCGGTCACCACTAAACAACTAAACAACAACAAGAAACAACATATGTGTTGGAAGCTGCCCAGAGTGGCTGGGGCAACCCAGTAAGATGTGTGGGGTATAAACAGTAAAATTCCCATTTTGGAATGGGAAGTCCCTATTCTCATCGGATAAATGTTGCAGGGTATGCATACACCAATGTGCAGAGATGAAGGACATGAAGCTCCAGCAGTCCTTAAATATTGAACATGCACATCCTTATGTTACAATGATGACAACATATGCCCTATGTTCACCCTGGGTTGTTTTTTTTCTTGTAATGTCTGAAGTGGGGACAAAACAACCAGTTTCCTACTCATCTCCCCAGATCTTCCTTATACAGTTTGGACCTCTTGAGACCCAGGTTGAGATCCGTGAAGTTCATATGTGAGTACAGCTCAGGCTTATTGACTGGAATTGACCATCCAGGGCTCCTGTACCTTTCTTTTAGCACTGGGTTTGCACACGAGGTCATTGAAAATAGCCAAGAGCACAACATAATTGTTGCACCAGCAATAGGGGGACCTAAGTCTGCAACTGATGGTGGATCTTGTGGGATGTAATCCATTGGTACAGTCAAATGCAACATTCCTTATTTCCCTAGAGTGGCCACATGCAGGGGGGACATCCAGTCAGATTAACTTCCTATTCCACTGGTCTGGAGCATTCTCCCCCTGCATGTGACCTGGGAGATGGGCGTGGCCCTGGCTGACTCCACCAAATGCAGCCATTTCATTCTCTTAATGTACTTTTTGCTGTCTGCTGGCTCTCAGCCAGCAGCACATGAATTCAGTCTCCATAGGAGATGAACTCAGAGTTTGTTGTGTAACTATCAAGCAAAGTCTGCCTTTCAGGAATCAAACCGTGAGCTGAAATGTGAGTAAATGTTTTGTTACTTTACTCAGAAAGACTTGCGTCTTTGTTCTTTTAAGAGGGGTCAAAAGGAGGACACCAGGAATAAACTTAACTAAGAGATTCAAACGAATATGCAAACTTGCTTCCAGCTATATTGAGGGGAACCTGCTCTGCTACATCACTTCACTCGCATGAGTGAAGAAAGGATAAAACTTATTCAATATATCCTTTCCTACTATCCTTAACATTCCCACAGATCTTGGGGCATCTTAGGTGTGGATTCTGCCTCTGCATGAGCACCCAGCTCTGGTCAAAGGAAGGAGCCGCAAGGAAAGATTGCACACCCTCTGACATTCCCCCAAATATCTTAAGGGCAGGTTCAATCAGCTGCACTCCCTTATTGTAATAAAACTTCATCAATGCCCCAATGCTTTTCTGCATCTTTCCTTTCAGTGTCTCCAAGAGAGGTTTTTATTCAAGAATACACTCAAATACCTAAATGAACGAGTTCGTTCTATAGCCAGCTGATCCAAACACCATCTATGCCTAGGACTGTGTCTGCCAGCAATCACAACCTTGGTATATTGGCAAAGTTTATAGATAGGCTTTCCTGTGTACGCTATGTGCTGAAGGAAGGCAACATTAGAAAGGGTGAAAATATTAAATGGTCAGGCATCCAAATCAGAAACTTGATTGGCCTAAGACAGCCAGTATTATCTCCTGAGCAGCCAAACATTGTTGACATCTTTTGTGTGACAGGCTCTGGTCATCCTATCCGAGCAAGCAAGTTGGATTTTAATTTAAATTGAAATACGTATAGGGAGTGCCTTTCCGATCTGTTTAATGCACAGCTTTTCTTCTTCAACATTGCCGAAGGAAGAGGAGCCCGACGAAGTGGGATGCAGATTCTGAAGTGGGCAAAGAGTGGCAATTCATATATGACAAACCAGATTTGAGGAAAGTTTTAGAGGCTGTTTATCCATTGCTGCCAGTCAGATCAAATTTATTTCCTTGCCACTTCAGTGACGGATATTACCGTTCACACAGTTGGATAAGTGACCTTGTCAGCATTATTGGGGGGAATATATTTTTATGCTGAAATTATTCACAAACTCTCTGGCGCTTTTAAAGGACTGCGGGTACCTTTCGTTAGAATTTTAAAATTGTCATCTGTTCTTCTCTTCACGAGAAGACATACCTTATTATTATTATTATTTTAAAAAAAGGACAAAAGAGTTGTGTACTCCTGAATCTTGCAGCATCTGTAAAAGCTCTGCTGTTGATATTATCAAAGGGATTATTGGGTTATATCCAATGAAGCCGTCCCATTTGCACAAGGAGGTCTGCCTGCACAACATGGACCTGTCTCTCCTTCTCCTCTCACTACATCCCCCCCCCACACTTGTAAATCTGTTCTGGGGTTTTTCCCAACGTCTTGCGCATGTGGGAAGTCCTTTCAGTAACAATCTATCCGTATCTCTCTTTGTCTCTATTGTCTCTAGAAGCACTGCCGGATTTACGTATAAGCTAAACAAGCTATAGCTTAGGGCCCCACTCTCTTGCCCCCCCCCAAAAAAAAATTAAAGGAAAAAACCACTGGATGTACACTTCCAAAATATAAGATAAAAAACAAATAAAACCTACATACAGCAACAGCGTTTTGTGTTGTGTAGGCTCCTATGATGTAAGTAATGGGCCCCACCTGGTAGCCTGCTCCCTAAAATATCACTGGTTTGCTCATTTCGATATACAATGGTACATCTACTTACAAATTTAATGCGTTCCGAACACACATTTGTAAGTCGGAAAAAATTGTAAGTCGAATCCCATAGGAATGCATTGGGAGAAAAAATTCGTAAGTAGAAGCAACCCTATCTAAAATTTCGTAAGTAGAAAAAAATCCTATCTAAACTGCATCCAAGATGGCAGACGGAGCTCCATTTGTAAGTAGAAACATTCGTAAGGAGAGTTATTCGTAAGTAGAGGTACCACTGTATAGGGTGCCTACATTCTGCATGTGCAAATGGCTTTAGATACCTATTAGGTCCATAGATATAGCATACAGTATATTCAACACAAAAAACAGTGGCAATTTGTTGTTGACAAAGGACAGCTAGACATATAAAGGGCCCCGTTACCTTCAGTAGCTCAGGGCCTCATCAAACCTAAGTCCAGCCCTGTCTAGAAGTTATAAGATTTATCCATACTGGATCTTTAAAGGAAGCAACAGCAAACGGGATATACAATGTATATTCTTTTTAGCTGATTGGTTAACCGATACATACTAGAACAGGCATCCCCAAACTTCGGCCCTCCAGATGTTTTGGACTACAATTCCCATCATCCCTGACCACTGGTCCTGTTAGCTAGGGATCATGGGAGTTGTAGGCCAAAACATCTGGAGGGTCGCAGTTTGGGGATGCCTGTACTAGAACTACCAAACTGTTCTTCGTTTGCAATCAGCAGTTGATCTGGAATCTTCTTCAGTGTCTCATGTCTCTTATAACCAGTGCTTTTTTCGGGGGGGGGGGCACACCCCTAAACATTTTGTGAATCTAACGGGAGATTGACATTTGACATAATGGGACAAATGGAGACGGCTGTTAGTGGCAAGGGAATAATACCACCTCAAAATCTGTGAACCACAGTGGCGTGTTTCACTTCCTATCATGGTAGGGCTGACACATATACGAAATCTTCTTCCACCCTGTCTCTCCTCTGGACATTGGCCTTCGAACAAATTTTAGTTGGGGGTAAACTGGAGTTTTTAAGGAGCAAAATAGGAAAGCAGTCCGTTACCAATGATTCTAGTTGATTTGGCAAATTAATGTTTTAGATCACCATGCAGCGGTAGACATAATTAAATGTCAGAGGGAGAGAGGGAGAGGACTAAATGCATGAATAAAATATCTTTTATTTTATCATTACATTTTTATAATAAAATTTACTTGTCATCTTAATGTAATAATGTAGCTAACAAGATAATTTATTTCTGAATATAATTGAGATGTACAGAATGAGGAAGCAAGGCCCTCTGAGATGTCAGATTCACTCTGTTGGAGAGAAGCTCATCTGTGGAAGCTGGTGAAAAATTAAAAACAAACTCGCAGAAAAAAAAAGTTGAAGTTGGTGTGGAGAAAAGAAGGACGGGTAAGTTGAACAGACCAATGCAGTATAAATGCAGCATCATAGGTTGCCTCTCAACGAATGATCTCTGAAGACCATGTCCCCCCTTTTTTGGACTTTTACCGTCTGATTTGTTCATTCTCCCCTGCCTTGGTTCTCATTGCCTTCTGTAGACAGAGCAGCTGTCTACCAGTTCCATCTGGTATGCAGGCTGAGACCCTACCTGCCCGCGGACTGTCTCGCCAGAGTGGTGCATGCTCTGGTTATCCCCCGCTTGGACTACTCCTGCAATGTGCTTTACGTGGGGCTACCTTTGAAGGTGAACCGGAAACTACAATTAATCCAGACTGGTGACTGGGAGTGGCTGCTGAGACCATGTAACCCTGGTCCTGAAAGACCTACATTGGCTCCCAGTACGTTTCTGAACACAATTCAAAGTGCTGACCTTGAAAGCCCTAAATGGCCTCAGTCCAGTATACCTGAATGAGTGTCTCCACCCCCATCGTTCAGCCCAGACACCGAGGTCCAGCTCCGAGGGCCTTCTGGCAGTTCCCTCACTGTGAGAAGTAAAGCTACAGGGAACCAGGCAGAGGGCCTTCTCAGTAGTGGCACCTGCCCAGTGGAAAGCTCTCCCATCAGATGTCAAGGAGATAAAGAACTACACAACCTTTAAGACATCCGAAGGCAGCCCTGATTTAGGGAAATGTTTAGGGAAGTGTGGCGAATTTGAAAACTGTTATGTTATGTTTTTGTTTCGCAACCAACCTATCGAAGGGTTAACCCAGACTCCTGGTTAACTGGCAGCAACATTCCATGGGAGGCGTGGCCTACATGGGGTTTAAATGGAAAGAGGAACAGTTATTGGAGTTGGCGGTTGGGGGTTTTTCTGTGTGGGAGCTTGGGTGGTTGTGTAGAAGGTAGAATTTAGAGTAGATGAAGTAGTGGATAGGTATTCTGTTATTTGATTACCAAGAACGTTATCTGTGAAATTAAGTTTGTACCAATGTTACCAGAAAGCAACCATTAAGATTCAAGCCAATAAATATCCATCTTTAAAGTGTCACATTAGTAATCGTCTATTTCATTTTCCAGCTAAGGTACCCAGGAACCCAGGTGGTGGGGAACTCTTTTAAACTGTCAAAACTGCCTTTTAGAGGAGAAAGGTTAGTTTGTGGCTGAGAGTGCACCAAGAAAGGGGGAGGGGCTAAAGGAGGAGACAGGTTCTGAGTGATAATAAAGTTACCTCGGGAAGGAGGCTAGCTTTACAGTAAGGGAGTTTCTAGTGAAGTGAAACCCTTATACATATAGGAACAGTCTTACTTATAGCCCCGAGTCTATATAGGTACCTGGCCACGTTTAGGCTGGAAGAGGACTCTCTTTTATTTTTAAAAAACCCACGAGTGCTAGAGGGTTTAAAGAAAGGTTAGAGGGATAAGTGGGAGGTTTTATTTACCTCAGAAATCCCTGCTAGTGCTTTTAATAATTGAGAGGTCAGAGTTATAAGACGGAAAGTGAGAGGGACTTTCGTCGCAGAAGTTTTTAATCTTTGATGTTTTATATTATTATTATTATTATTATTATTATTATTATTATTATTATTATTATTTTGGGAGCTGCCCAGAGTGACTGGGGAAACCCATCCAGATGGGCTATAAATTATTATTATTATTATTATTATTATTATTATTATTATTATGCCTCTTTTAGAGTGTATGACTCCTTTTTAACACAATAAGGCTGCCATCTCACATTCCCAATGCCACACCATGGATTTGTGAGGATATTTGGAAGATATATGATGGCCTGCCATGTATTGCAACTGAGCAACCATTCATAGAATTATAGAACTGTAAAGTTGGAGGGGACCACGAGGGTCATCTAGTCCAGGAATCTTTTGCCTAATGTGGGGCTCGAACCCACGACCCTGAGGTTAAGTGTCTCATGCTCCGCCCACTCAGCTAACTGAATGGGCATTCGGCTCCCATTTGTAAGCTCCTCCCACCATTGTAGCAACCAGCGACACTGACTGGGGGTGATGACTCGTGGCATCAGTGGTAATAGCAGGCAGGAGCGATAATGGGGCCTGCCAGGGTATTTGGAGCCTGGGAATTGCCCCAGTGTGCTGAGCACTGATGGTGGGATAGGATTAGGTTGTTGCTGCTACAGCAGCAGCTGGGAGAAGCTTCAAAACCTCTGCTAGTCAGGGCAGGCAATACTAGGCCTTGGTATGCAGCAATTTCCTAGGTGCTACTACATGTTCCCACACTGCTGCACAATCCAATAGGTCTCCAGGTCTTGGTGCACAAGGTTTAGCCTGTTTTGCAGCTGATTCTTTGATTTTAAGATGGAGGAGGTGGCCTTGTTTGGTGTGGTGTAGTGGTTAAGAGCGGTAGACTCGTGTCTGGGGAACCGGGTTCGCGTCTCCGCTCCTCCACATGCAGCTGCTGGGTGACCTTGGGCTAGTCACACTTCTCTGAAGTCTCTCAGCCCCACCCACCTCACAGGGTGTCTGTTGGGGAGGAGGGGAAAGGAGATTGTTAGCCGCTTTGAGACTCCTTCGGGTAGTGATAAAGCGGGATATCAAATCCAAACTCCTCCTCCTCCTCCTCCTCCTCCTCCTCCTCCTCCTCCTCCTCCTCCTCCTCCTCCTCCTCCTCCTCCTCCTCCTCCTCCTCCTCCTCCTCCTCTTCTTCTTCTTCTTCTTCTTCTTCTTCTTCTTCTTCTTCTTCTTCTTCTTCTTCTTTTGCAGATTGGGGGAAGAGGGTTCTGTGCTGCTCTTTGCAGGGTTGCCGGACTCAATAGTGGACAGGACTTCTGTGCCTTTAATTGCCCTGCTCTCTCTTGAGCCTGGAAACCTTAAAGAGAAACCAGCAGACCCTTTGCTTGGAAATTAAACAAAGGGTCTGCTGGTTTCCCTTTAAGGTTTCCAGACTCAAGAGAGAGCAGGGCAATTAAAGGCACAGAAGTCCTGTCCACTCTTGAGTCTGGCAACCCTAGCTGTTTGCTCCCTCTGTAGGGTAAAAAGGTTGGCTGGGTGTTTTCATTGAGGAAAGACACAGCATTAAGAAGTGTGGTGTGTGTGTGTCTAGAGGGAACTTAAATATCAGGCTCATAACCGTAAAGGAATTGGCAAGCCCCCAATACGATATTTTCAATAAACGTGATTTGCTTTTGTAGAGATGGGGGAAGACTCCATACAAACTATGAAGAATTATGTGAAATGCACTGGAAATGTCTGTTGCTGGAGGATTGCATAGCAGAAGATGAATGTCTCTGTCCATTTTATTTTATTTTTAACCTGATTTGGCGGGGGATTGGTGTGCTAGGAGGACCGGAGCTGTGAGTTCGGTCTAAATCAAAATAAGTAGCTATCTGTTGTGGTACCTGGAGCCACATTATGACGTGGCAGGTGGCTATGAAGCATATCACCCATAATTCCCCCTTGCGACACTCCTGCGACATAAATTAAAGCAGGAAGTGCAGGGAATGCACATCAATTATCTTTAATGCTGCGCTGTCTCTCATGCACAATTGGTGCACTATGGTGTATTATTTAGGCTGCGCGACAGAGTACCTGTAAATTGTATTTTGTTTGTTCCTTGCAGCTGCCAGATGGTGTGGAACTCTGTACAACATCTCTTAGTCTTGCTGAATTTTAAGCAGGTAAAATAGAATGTTATACAATGTTTTCCCTGTCGCTCTCGTTCTTCACCATGCGCTCGCCCTGTCTGATGCTTGCATGAATTAGCAACTGGTACTACTCCCTACCATTTTGCAGTCTTAAATCCCCCACAATTGCCTCGTACTTGCTGGCGTTGACGACAACAATGGCTAGCCTGTGTGGAGCGCTTTTCAAAATGCTCCAATTTGCTCTCTTGGCTGTCTCTGGCTTGCGTGTGTAAATCTGGTGGGCACAATCTGGCCAAAATTCAGCACTTTTAGGTCCAGTTGATTCCCACGGAAAGGATTTGAGCCCTTGTTTAACTCTCCCCTTGAAATGAGTGGGGCTTAACAGGACTTAACCTGGGTTGGATCGTGCAGCCTGCTCCTAATTGAACCGTCATTGAAATTCTACTCAAGAGTAGAACTCCGACATATAGTTATCAGAGTAAAAACTTAAACACTTTGCAGGATTCCCAAAAAGCAGATCAGAGGCAATTGTATTTCCTCCAGCAGAGCTTTACTGCTACCGAGCATCATGGTCACAAATCCAATACATTCAGGATTGGCACTGTCCATAAGAAATCCAGTTGCAGCAGACTTAACTTAAACTTACAATAACTTATAATAAGTCTAAACCTTAACACTAAGCATACTATGTACAGAACACCATACCAGAAGGAAGAGAGATAGAAAGAGAAAGTGAAACCCAGGCTCCTTCTGTCCCTACTTTTATAGTCAGCATGACCTTGACAGAAAGAGATAACGGAACCAGTTTAATCCAGCTGTACTCAGCATCTCTGAAGGAATAACCCAAACATCACGAACCTCCTGCTTGTTTCTTTCACACACAGAAGCTTCCAGAAGCTTCCAGAACCCTCTTGAATTAATTAGAATATGAAAGATCTCTACATATCAGATTAATACTTTCTGCACTAAGAAATGCAAACCGACTCATCTGTTTCTGTTTATCTTCATGGATACATTGCGGAATCGTACTCAACCTGTCTGTCACTAGAAAATCTCCTAACATGTTATTTAACACAAAAAACATGCTTACTTCTGGCTTTTGCCTCGCTTAATATATACATTTTGCTTGTGATCCTTTAGAAAATGAATAGCTACCGTGTTTCTCCGAAAATAAGACACCGTCTTATATTTATTTTTCCTTAAAAAACCCCCACAGTGGCTTATTTTCAGGGGATGTCTTATTTTTTTATTACGCGTCCAGCCTTGCCTCTTCCTTGGGGCCCTCCAGAACTGTGCCTATCGCTATCTCTTATTTTCGGGGTATGGCTTATATTGCGCAAATGCTTAGAAATCCTGCTATAACTTATTTTATGGGTATGTCTTATTTTAGGAGAAACACAAATAGACTGCAACTTTACCATCCTTGACTTCCGGCCATGCAGACTGGGGCTGATGAGATTTTTGGGACTACAAATAAGCCACCTTTGCCCTAGAAGTAAGCATATGTTGAAAAATAATAACCACAGGTCTTGCAAAGGATGCTCAGTGCACTGCCCTAATGCATATCGGAGTGCAAAATATCTTAATAATGGGAGACGCATAATGATTCAGAATACGGGCAAGTTTCCACACGTTTAGGAAATTATCAAAGAGCACCTCAAAGAGGAAATGATCAAAGTGCTCTGAATCTAGACGTACTGGGGTGGATGTGGCACTGAAGGGATGTACAGTGGTACCTTGGTTCTCAAACACCTTGGTACTCAAACACCTTGGTACTCAAACACCTTGGTTCCCAAACGCCAAAACCCCGGAAGTAGGTGTTCTGGTTTTCGAATGTTTTTTGGAAGCCGAACATCCAATGCGGCTGTCAGCTATTGTTTCCGGGGCGCCTGCACCAATCAGAAGCTGTTTTAAGGTAAAGGTAAAGGGGACCCCTGACCATTAGGTCCAGTCGTGACCGACTCTGGGGTTGCGCGCTCATCTCGCATTATTGGCCGAGGGAGCCGGCGTATAGCTTCCAGATCATGTGGCCAGCATGACAAAGCCGCTTCTGGCAAATCAGAGCAGCACATGGAAATGCCGTTTACCTTCCCGCTGTAGCGGTTCCTATTTATCTACTTGCATTTTGGCGTGCTTTCGAACTGCTAGGTTGGCAGGAAAACTGCTGTTTTAGGGGTTGTTAAAAATCTGGAGCGGATTAATCCATTTTGCATTGCTTTCTATCGGAAAGTGCACCTTGGCTTTGGAACGCTTTGGTTTTGGAACGGACTTCCAGAACGGATTAAGTTTGAGAACCGAGGTACCACTGTACCAAGATGGGTAGACAGGGGTTTCATCTAAGGTGGGACACTTGACCTGTCAGATATTGGTCAGGCAAATGCGTGGCAACAAAAACTATCATACGAACCTGCCTTATACAATGTCATATTATTTCTCCATCTAAGTCAGTGTTGTCTACTCTGACCTGCAGCAGCCCTCCAGGATCTCTGGCAGAAACATTTCCCACCACCTGCTCCATCCAATTCTATGTGCACAATCTCTTGAGTCACCAAAAAAGATGTTTCTATTTTAATTTCAAAATTGCACGTTACACACATCTGAAAGGACGCCATGGCCCACAATAGGGGTTGTTTTTATTTTAACATTTCACCCAACCCATAGAAAATATTTTCTTGATTTTGGCAGAACAAGAGAATTGTAGTTACAGGTAGGTAGCTGTGTTGGTCTGAGTCGAAACAAAATAAAAAAAATCCTTCAGTAGCACCTTAAAGACCAACTAAGTTTTTATTTTGGTATGAGCTTTCATGTGCATGCACACTTCGTCAGAGAATTGTAGAAAGTCTTGTATTTAGGATTGCAGAAGATGTGTAAACTACTAAATGTACTGTGCTACAGGTAGGGCCAAGATTTTGCAGACTTTAGACACATTGGGTGGGTATGCAAAGAATGATAATTAAGACTGTTATGGATATTCCTGGGTATAAATGGCCAAGGAATTCTGTGGCTCTGAAACTGAGAGAGCTGAAGAGTTTATTCTCAACAAAATGTTTTTAAAAAGGTGTGTGTGTTTGGGGGGGGGGGGAGATTGCTAATATGCTTGTATCAATCAGCCTGGATTTTAGTGACCAAAAACTGGTTAAATAAAAGAATTTCCCAAGAAAATGGGAAGGAAACATTTGGCTGGGAATATTAATGGATTTTTTATTTTAGTTTGTGTGAGAGGGTGTGTTTTTTTTAAAAAAAACAGTTGGATATACTGAAAGCAGCAATATAAAGGTCAAATAGACAAGGTGCAAGAGGTGGGGTAATAATTCAGATAGGAATTTAATTTAATTTAGTGAGGAATGGGGAGAAGACAATGCATTTTGTATGCTATTTTCAATGCTATATGATTTATATTCAGCCTTTAGGCATTTTTACACTCCTGGCTGGAGAGCAGAATTGTAAAATTCGGAGAAGTGTGAATTTTGGTAGACTACAGATGTGCTTTGCTTTACATATTGTTCTGGGAAGTGTGGTTTAGTTAAGTTTAGATGTGAATTGAATGGAATCCCCCATCCTTATGGAAAATAATAAATAGCAAGTAATGAATAACAGTGGTATCCTCTTAATGGTTTTCGTTTTCTTTTTTTAGTATCTTCTAACTGTGACCAATTTGCCTGCAAACATCTTAAAAATAGGCCAATTCACCTCAAAGCTTTTATTTTTCTGGCCGGTTTCCTTGCAAAATCTTGAGTTCTCTCCACTGTGTCACTTTTTCTTCCAAGTTCCTCACTTGATAAACAAATTAGCTCTGTGACTTAAGCATTTTTGCCCCGTGCCACTTTTTTTTTTTTAATGATGAGGGCTAGCTTGATAAATGTTCATATATGAGGACGAAGGGTTATAGCAGTTTCTGTCACTGTCACTGCAAAAAAAAATCTGTGAGGCAAAAAGTCTTTGAGACTAGGCTCACTTAATTGAAAATTAGCCTTGAGCTGCTTTTAGTAAATCTCCTTTAGTAAGACAAGTGGGTAGTGTGTAATCCCCCCCCCAAATTCCCATATGGAAGATACCCCAAGGGAAAATGCGCACCCTGGAGTTTGTGGCTCCATTTTGCACCCCCCCCAGCGCCCCACTCAGACACAAGTTGAGCTGAGGACTTCTAGGCGCTTCTACTCGGACACAAGTTGAGCTGAGGACTCAACACGCTGCCCTCACCTTCTACCGGCTCTGTGCTGGGGCGACCACCACTGCCCTAGAAGGCCGAAAACCATTTTGGGATTCAGGAAGGGTCACCTCAGATATTGTTAAGAGATGGTTTGCTAAGATCCTTGCAAGAATTTTGCCGGCCACAGCTGATAGACAGATGCCTCGATAGTTTCTGCAATCAGTTCTGTCATCATCAGTTTCATAAAGTAACAGGCTCCCATAACTTCTCTATTAGAATCACACTCAAGGATTTACAGGGGTGCACAGAGGCTCCAATACTTTGGCCACCTCATGAGAAGAGAAGACTCCCTGGAAGAGACCCTGATGTTGGGAAAGATGGAGGGCACAAGGAGAAGGGGACGGCAGAGGACGAGATGGTTGGACAGTGTTCTCGAAGCTACGAACATGAGTTTGACCAAACTGCAGGAGGCAGTGGAAGACAGGAGTGCCTGACGTGCTCTGGTCCCTGAGGTCATGAAGAGTCGGACACGACTAAACAACAACATTATCACATTTATTGTGGCCCTTCGGGCCACTCCCACAAGATCACCACACACTGGTTACATCCAGGGAACACATTGGGGGAAAAGACAGGTTTGTTTTTTTAATTGAGGAACGGAATTCCAATCAACAGATTTATAGGGCAGGGCTAACATCTAACTAAAGAATGGCAACTTCAACTGATGGAATATGCGCAGCTTGCAGACCTAACATTTAGAATGAGAACAAGAAGAACATATGTTTAAGAAGATTGGAAAATGTTTATTGAATATATGGCGGGAAATTGTGTATACTTGAAAACGTTGGCAGCATAAAGGCTTTATGTCATGCAAAACTAACCATGGAAAGAGAAGAAGGGAAGTCATTGATGTTTTAAGGTTGTTTCAATGCATATTCTAAATTGCAAAACAAAATTTAATGAATATATATATATATATATATATATATATATATATATATATATATTCATTCAATGCAGGATTGGTGGTTTGCTGCTGCTGCTGTTTGTAGTACAAATGTGTTTGTAGTGTGCACAGGGTAGGTAGATGCCAGGAATGAGGTGTGCACCTTCGACGAGGTACCACATTAAAGACATGCTTTTGAGGAGTGAATGAACTAGGTCTCCAAGGACTGAAGCAGGCATATAGAAAAGTGATGCTGCATAAATCAAGTAAATAAACTGGGGGCCACACCAAAGGCCATCTAGCCCAACCCCCTGAAATGCAGGAATCACAGCTGAAGAGTCCCTGACAGATGCACCCCCCCCCACACAATTTGCTCTGCTTCAGGACCCTTTGCCTGCTGCTTCATTACAGAGGCCAGAATTTTGCTTCCTCTCATATTCAGGATTTTTGTACTTCCATTGTTATATATAAAACAGGGGCTTTTCTATATCGTGTTCTAAAAGGAGAAATTAATTGTTGGTCTTGTGGAGAAGTTCGCTTGCTTGTCTTCAGGGTAAATGACTTAAGAGGAATATTCATAGGAAACTGCCTTGGACAGAGTCAGACATTGACCCATCCACCTCAGCATCGTCTACACTGACTGGCTGCAGCTCTCCCGGGTTTCAGACAGGGGACATTCTCTGCCCCACCTGGAAATGTCATCCGGGATTATCTATGAGGAAGCTGATGATGCAAAGCAGATTGTCTAATCCTGTGCTATGGACACCCCTAGACTTGGGAGTCTTCTACTGCATTTCAAGGGATCTTGGGATCGTCTCCCTTTGGAAATGTGGCTGAATGAAGAATGATCTGATATAAACACATGAACTCCAAAAGAGAAGATTTCGCAAACCTGCAGACGGAACAGCAGGTGCTTCAAAGTTCTGAAGAAACATCAAGAAGGGGCAAGTTTGGCCCAGGGTCAAGGTGGGTGGGTTGCCATGGGAACAATGACCTGCCCTCCTTTGTGACATCTCTTGCTTCTCCCTTAAAAGCCACCAACTACAGGTGTCCATTGTTGGTTAGTGAGGAGAGGTAGAGGTGGAGGTTGGCTTAAATAGGAGGTAGAGCCGGCAGCAACAATGCAGTCAGTTCCAGAGATTGAGGAAGGAGGGGGCAGAGGGAGCAGTGGACTTCGCGGGACAGAGTGGTAAGTTTGTGGGGGCCCATCCTTTTCTTTGCCACATCTCCTTCTCCCCAGGATGATTCCCATAGGTTCATTATCACGTGGTGCTGATAATGCCAAGGTTGCAGGCTCTGTCCCTTCATGGGACAGCTGCACTGCCTGAACTCCCCTGCCTTGTGGGGATATGGGGTGGGCTGCCAGTGTACACAAGCGCCTTGCTGTGCATCTTCCCATCCCATTCACCCTGAGGAGCCCCAGTTCCCCTGGCTGGGGGGCTGGGAGGGAGATACACCCAATGCCTAAGCCAAGGTTGTTGTTGTTTTGTTGTTGTTTGTAGTACAAATGTGTTTGTAGTGTGCACAGGGTAGACAGATCCCAGAAATAAGGTGTGCACCTTTGACGATGTACCAAATTACAGACATGCTTTTGAGGAGTGAATGAACTCTGTCTCCAAGGACTGAAGTGGGCATATAGAAAAGTGATGCTGAATAAATCTAACAGGACCCAGTACAGAGTACAAACCTAGAATTACAGAATCGTGGAACGGGGGTCACACCAAAGGTCATCTAGCCCAACCCTCTGCAATGCAGGAATCACAGCTGAAGAGTCCCTGACAGATTCCCCCCCCCCAAAAAAAACTTGCTCTGCTTCAGGACCCTTTGCCTGCTGCTTCATTACAGAGGGCATCATTTTGCTTCCTCTCATATTCAAGATTTTTGTACATACTTCCATTGTTGTATATAAAACAGGGGCTTTTCCATATCATCTTCTAAAAGGAGAAATTAATTGTTGGTCCTGTGGAGAAGTTCGCTTGGTTGTCTTCAGGGTAAAAGACTTAAGAGGAATATTCATAGGAAACTGCCTTGGACAGAGTCAGACATTGACCCATCCACCTCAGCATCGTCTACACTGACTGGCTGCAGCTCTCCCGGGTTTCAGACAGGGGACATTCTCTGCCCCACCTGGAGATGTCATCCGGGATTATCTATGAAGATGATGATGATGCAAAGCAGATTGTCTAATCCTGTGCTATGGACACCCCTAGACCTGGGAGTCTTCTACTGCATTTCAAGGGATGTTGGGATTGTCTGCCTTTGGAAATGAGGCTGAATGAAGAATGATCTGATATAGAAACATGAACTCCAAAAAAGAAGATTCAGCAAACCTGCAGACGGAACAGCAGGTGCTTCCAAGTTCTGAAGAAACATCAGGAGGGGCAGGTTTGGCTCAGGGTCAAGGTGGGTGGGTTGCCATGGGAACAATGACCTGCCCTCCTTTGTGACATCTCTTGCTTCTCTCTTAAAAGCCACCAACTACAGGTGTCCATTGTTGGTTAGTGAGGAGAGGTAGAGAGAGAGGTGGGAGTGCGGAAGGTGATTTACTGCTCAAATAGGAGGTAGAGCTGGGAGGAACCATGCGGTCGATTCCAGATATTCAGGAAGGAGGAAAGATTAGTGGACTTGTCCTTCGGGGGACAGAGTGGTGTTTGTGGGGCCCCATCCTTTTCTTTGAAGCAATCGGGGCATGAACTATGGTAGCCAGGATCTCTAGGTCCTGGAATGGCAGGACCTAAACGTATTTCTGTTCTGCATCATCTCTTCTAGGCTCAGGAGAATGAGAAGCTTCATGCAGCTCAAAAAGAACAACAAAGTGGCCCCACTCCAGCACAAGGAAGAGCCTGTGACACCAGGGGAGGAAGAACCCCCACTCCCACCACGCCATTTTTGGAAGGGCAGGGCAGGAATAGGCTAGGGTGGCAGCTCAGGGTATAGGATTTGTGGGGGAGGGAAAACTAGTTAGACTGCTGGATACGGCCCAAGGCTCATCTGGTCCAGCATCTGGAAAAACACCCCAGTGGCCAGCCAGTTTTGTGGGGTTGATGAAGATGCTATTGATTGAGAGAGGAGAGGAAGCATTTCTAGTGGAAGCAGGAGGCAGAGGCAGCTGATAGGACAGGGCTGGGGGACAGTGGGCAGCTAGAGGGCCACATTCTCTTGTGAGCCACATTTGGGGGGCTGCAGGCCAAGATTGGCCCCCAAGGCCTGGGGTTTGCCACCCCTGTAGTTCCCCTGAAGCAAGGAAATCAAGGGGAAGATGATTGGAACAATCTTGGAACCTGCAAAGAAATGAACTAACCTGTCCCCATGTCCTTCTCTTGTTGCAGTTGTGAAGCTGCTCTTCAAGACCTTCCCGGAGCTTGTGGTTAGTACCGGGGAAAACGAAAGAGGAGGGAGTGGATCCCTCAGACCCTCTGCCCGCTGACTGTGGTCTTTGCCCCCACTTCTGCAGTTTCTGAATACTTCCACCCCCACCCTCCAAGAGGCTCCCAAAGCAACTGAAGTGGCGTGTGTCCCTGGGGTGTCAGGATGATGCCAGAGGCATGTCCTGCCCCCTTCCCTGGTGCTGCCCTTACACTTCTGCCCAGGAGGCTGCAGGGCCCATGGAGGTCCTCTGGGGCAAGGGATTGGGCCCAAGCCTGATGGAGGCCAGTCTTTCCTGGCTTGGGCCTGCTTGTGGGCTCTCTTGCACCCATTAATGGTGTGTATGGTAGTGTCACAAAAGGTGTCTGATCCAGCTTTCTCTTTCCTCTGCAGAAGGCAATCACCAAACGACACCGGGCACAAGTTAGGCCAGCACCTTAAAAAGGTAAGCAGATCTCCACACCCGGGGGACTTTTCGCTTAATAGCTTTATGGTTCATGCCCGAGAAAGACCTCCCAGGCCTTCTTGCTGTATTTGCTGTGCCTTGCAGGCCCTTTTCACTTTGCCTCAGTAGGCAGGGCCCTGACTGACTCCAGCTACAAAAGCTGAGGTGGTTGAACCCTTGGGTTTGGGTATTGTTTAGCGGGCATAGTTGAGAGAGGCTGTTAATTCAGTCTCTCTTTTTCATTCTCTTCCAGAGGACATCATTGCAGAAGATGTAGAATGAGCTTCTGGCGTGATGGGTCGAGGGAAGAGTTAAAAGGGAGTTAAGGAAGAACGAGGGCGACGAGATTAAGATCAAAAAGTGCCAGGAGAGGAAGAGGCAAGACGACGCGAGATCGCCTCGAGAGTTGGGAGGAAGGAGAGAAACGCAGGAAGGCGATTGAAGACGTGGAAGGAGGGAGAAAGGATTGAAGAGAGGTGAAGATGGCGGGGACAAAAGGCAGACTGCTGACCTACGTAGCCTTACCGGGCGAGGAAGAAACCGGAAGCAATGGGAAAATTAGGCCTTTTGGGGATGATTTCTATTTCTTTTTGTGTATCTTGTTGGTGTGTAAGCATAAATAAAGCAAATCAAAACATTAAAGAAGTAATCAGGCCCGGCTCTACGTAGACCCCTGGTGGCGCAGGGCACCATGGCGCCGGCCCGCCAGGAGGGCGCCGCGAGCTGCGGGAGGGCGGGAGGGCGCCGGAGAGACACGCTGTGCCTGCCTGCCCGCCGCGCAGCAGCGCCGCGCCCACCCGCCCACCACACTGGGAAACGGGGCGGATGGGCGCCGGAGAGATCCGGCGCACCATGGCAACAGGGGCACTTAAGACGGCGCTGGAAGTAATCAATTCACTTGGGTTTGAAATCTGAACTTAGCGTGTTACAAAAGAAACAGGGAACAGGAGCACTGAATTGCAGGCCGGGGTGGAGAGGTGGGAGAAGCTACTTGTTGTTTGGGGCACTATGTAGAAAGAACTGATGTAGCCACATGAGCAACTGCAGCTATTGAGCCTGTAGGAAGACCCAGGACTGGCACGAAGAGGACTATTGTGCTGGGTCGGCGGTGTTTTCGCAGAGACTCCTACATCGCAGAGCCATCATGGACTTCTGACTTAGCCATAAGTAACTTCTGGGGATGAAAGTCATTCTGACACGACGCTTTAAATCAAAATAAAAAGGAGAGACGCATTTATATTTTTGTGTCAGATTACAGCTGGATTAAGTCACAGATCCTTGCAAGAATTTTGCCAGGCCGCAGCTATCAAAGAGATGCCATGATGATTTCCGCAGTCCGTTCTATCACCTTTTTTTTTTTTGAAAAAAAAAGTTTGATGATTTTGGCATCCTTAAAGTCTGCTGGGACCTCCTCTCTCCCCCAGGTTTTTCCGATGAGCTTGTAAAGTTGTTGTGTAAGTTCAATTCCACCCACTTTGAAGACTTTCCCATCAGGTCCGCTGGCTTTATTTGGTTTTTCATTTGGTTAATAGATGTACACAACTCTCTCAGATTTGGAGATATTGCAAGCTCATCTCTACAGGTAATTTGTGTTTTTGTGGGGTTTGTGAGAAGACCTCAGCAGCTATGGGGGAATTGCGGTCAAGGAGATGCTGGTAATGTTATCGGGTGGCAGAGCCCTGGGGAGATCAGTTGCAGACCTATGCCTAATGAATATTTTAATGCTTATAAAGCATGCTTTAGGAAAATCTACTACTAGGACTTATATCTTCTGGAATGTTGTGGGTTAGATGTTTGTTTCTGTCTTAACATCCTCAAATAATAACATGATTGCAATGATACATAAAATGCTACACTGGGTCATCAATATGGGGTGTAAATTATTTCTCCTGTTGGTACAGATAACAAAAGACTTGCTGAAGTGCAAAATTTTTGTTTCTGCAAGAATTATTGCTTAGAACTGAATTCTACTCCGGGTCATTAATTTGCACAAGCTAAGCTTGCCTCTTTGAAGATAATTTTTGCAATAACATTTAAAAGCAATAAATATTCTACCAGCAGCTGAAAAGAAAAATAAATGGGGGGGGGTCATTTACTCATGCAAATATGTGTGCATAATATTGGACTCCATTTTGAAATGCTTTCAAGGAAATACTAATATGTTCTACATATATTTGCAATATATAAGGTCACACAATTACATAGGTCACTGGAAACATAGGACATGCGGGTCCATGACATCAAGAACCAAACACAGCTGAAGTTCTGCTTGCTGTTGGCCCCATTCCTGGGGGGCCTGTCCAACCTGGGATTTTTCCAGGCCAAGCCAAAGTATGGTGGATCCTTATCCAAGAGATGATGTTTGCAGATGGCAGAGCACTCAGAAGGAGCATTACA
The DNA here is from genome assembly GCF_963506605.1 of Zootoca vivipara. Lineage (NCBI taxonomy): Eukaryota > Metazoa > Chordata > Lepidosauria > Squamata > Lacertidae > Zootoca > Zootoca vivipara. The sequence continues at coordinate 9,503,124 of NC_083285.1, forward strand.
GAGTCTCATCAATCATTTTCCCCAAACTTGCATGGAGTTCCTGAGGCAGACAGATGCCAACAAATGAAGAACATGCACTAAAATTACATGCGTGATCAGGAATAACTTGTAGAAAACCTTCTGCTTGCTGTTAAGGGCCAAACCACAACAGAGAAACTCCCTTGCCCAAGCTGGCTTGATGACAAGAAAAGAAATCTTCCTATTTTTTGCAGATACTGTATTATTCTTGTGCAGTTTGTAGCGACTGGAAGCATAGGAATGGACTCCTTTTGGAAATGAAGCATTGTCCAGGCCCGTAAAAAATATTATTCAAATGTTTACTGGCAGAACTCTTTTAAAAACAGAACATAAGCATCAAGGATACATCCAAAAACATCCATACAATATCCTGTGCTTTCCGTCACAGGCTCAGCATCTAGGAAAAAATGAAATTATCCAGAAAGACCTAGAAGCAAATATATCTCTCTCTCCCTCCCCACAGTCTGCTGTCCAGCCTCCATTGGCCTTAGGCTGTTTACTCTCTCTTCAGGAGGACTTCATTTACATCCTCACTCCATGGAATTTGGGAGACAAAGGATTCAAAGGCAACTCCCTTCAAAGTGGAGATTTGCAACCCAATACCTTCATCACATGATCTAAGGTTACAACACTCACATGTTAGCTACCAGAGATCAACAATCAGTTAGTTAATTATCAATTCAGCATGAGCTCAGAGTGCTCTCCTTGGCTTTAATACAACCCCAGGGATGATCCTCAGGTTAAACCTTGTCATCAACACACATTTAAGCATTCTCAATTCAATGTCAATTAAACCATTTTACTTAACACCCATAAAGGGAAGCTCTGAATTTGTGCAGGACTTGACCAGTGCCAGCCCCCCCTGCTGTGGCACCTGCCAGACCCTGGAAACACCAAACCAAGCAGCCCCTGAGCCAGTTGACAATAGATGGTTGTTAGTGAGTGCTCTCCATGTCTCAGGGTGCTGATTATGCTAATAAATGCCAAAGTGGTGTGAAATAGATGGGGGGGGGGAAGTGCATCAGAAAGCCAGTCAGGATGTACCCCCCCAAATCCTACTCAGCTCCCAGTGGCACCTGGCAAAGTCAACATCGCTCAATTGGTGGGATGCGAAGATTGCGAAGGAGTGAGAGTCCTCCTTCATTGGTGTCAAGCAAACTCTACCCCAGACTAAAGGTTGGGAACAGAATTGCTTCAGCAATCCACACCAGGCACAGGCAACCTCAGCCCTCCAGATGTTTTGGGACTACAATTCCCATCATCCCTGACCACTGGTCCTGTTAGCTAGGGATCATGGGAGTTGTGGGCCAGAAACATCCGGAGAGCTGAGTTTGCCTATGCCTGGTCCACACTCTGGAAGAGACAAGCCACGTTTTAAACTGAGCAATGGCTTGTCGTTCTAGAACAGTGCTACAGCAAAAACCGCAACCCAAGCTTTTGCTGAAAATATGTTTCTCTTCCGACAAGCTCCATGTAACAAATCTATACCACTTCAGGCTACAAGTGAGAACTGACTCTATGAATATTTTCTGACATTTTTTAAAATAAAAAACCACCTCTTTATCCACACACAAAACTTGCATGTCACTGAAAAGCTGAGGCTAGAATGAATTCTGCAATGTGTTAATTTTGTATGTGCAAAGGTTAAAATGGAGAATTATTCAAACTTTTGATCGCCTGTGATAGAACTCAGTAAGATAAATCAAGTGCAGCTGCTGATAGTGTGTTTCAGCTCTTAATGTGTAGTTTGAAATAGGACATTAATGAAGGGAAAAGAATCTGTTTTGCATGCAGTCTCAGTGAAGAAAGTCTTTATTCATTCTTATCACCTTCAGGAATAAATGCCGCAACTTTTGTCAGGCTCCCATGAAACAAATTTCTTCTTTTCCGGTAACAATTAATTTCAGTGTGAACTCTGAGAGCTCATGTTTAGTATCCATTCCAGATAACAAAAGAAAATGACCAAAGATCCACTATCATAAAAGGAGATTTGTTATCATACATATGAAATATCTGTCAATGGGACAAGCTGAAAGCATATCAATTTAACTCTAGCCCTATAAAAAGGTTTACAACTATATTTTTTGTGTGAAGTGGCTATTGAAATACGTTACTTAAGGAACTTGGGGTTTCTACACATCTTTCTGGATTTTGATTTGTTAAAAAATCATCATCTCCACCAGTTTATTTGTAAGCCACTTTCTCATGGTTAAATATGCTCAAAGCACCATACAAATCCAATAAAAAAAGAACCAATAAAATAAATTTCAAGTTAATTCACTAACAATTGCAAGAAGTGCCGACATATTTTTATAGAAATAAATAGTTGTACAAGAATGGATAGGTTAATCAAATGATGTCATGCTAATAAATGTAAGCTAAGATTAAGCAATTTGCAGATAATGCATATCAACAGTAGGGATATATTTCAAGGCCCAAAATAATAGGAAAAACAGTAGACCTCACCCCAAACTAAATGGTGGTCTCAGCAAGATCTCCTAAGCAAGGCTGCCACCCTCCAAGCCAGGTAAACTGGACCAGACAGAGAAGCAGAGAGCCAGAACTCACAGCAAAGAAGATCTGGAAGCTGTGGTACTCTGGATATTGGGGGCTTTCAACTCCCATCATCCACTGTCAACATGGCCAATGGGGGTGGGGGGATGATGAGAGTTTCACTCCAGCAACATCTTGAGAGTCACAGCATCCTCATGCCCACCTTAGACAGACAAGTTCCAGGCAGGGATGTCATTGACAGTGGTACCCAAGCTTCAGCTTTTCTGTGCTGGGAACATGATCAGCTGCCCCTTTCCCCCTTAAAAAACCCCCAAAAACCTTTGCTTAGAGGGCAGCTGCTGGACATACTGCAAAGTGCAGTGCCACCAAAAACTCAGCCATCATCATTTACCCAGAGTCATGCTATACATTTTGTTGCTGCTGTTGTTGTTGTTTAGTTGTTTAGTCGTGTCCGACTCTTTGTGACCCCATGGACCAGAGCACGCCAGGCACTCCTGTCGTCCACTGCCTCCCACAGTTTTATCAAACTCATGTTGGTAGCTTCGAGAACACATTTATGCACATTTATGCCATGGTGAGCTGTGTCTTGAACCCAGATTTTCTGCTCATTGAGATGTTCTGTCCTCTGGTCACAGAATTAGGGTGTGCACATTCATAAAAGTTGCATGGATGAGCATCATTTAAAGTATGGATGATTTTAGCTATAACAGTGATCCAGAGATACCCATTAGTGAAGGAACAGTCGCTCCTGCCTTTCAAGTGAGTAATTTGGCGTTTCAGAGTGCTCCAATAAATTAAGCCTAAAAGATAGTCAGAGCAATGCTGATGGCTACTCATTATAGGCTGGGGTTCAGGCTAATAGACTGGCTATTACTACTACCTAAAACCCAAAGAGCTGTTTTAGGCATGTCCAAGGTGAATCTTTAAATCACACCCACTCAGGGTATGGGAGTCTGCTGTTCAATCAAAGCTGCTTTTGAGTTTTTCTTTGTTCTAGTTTCGAAAACAATTTGTCACGAAGCATGGGGGAAATGGTAGTTTCAGAGCAGGGGTTTGAGGTTTCCATCTGGGGTACCACTAAGCAAGATGAGCACGGACAGGGCTGGGTTACCACATTTTGAAGTCTATGAAGTACAGTAATGCACAATCTCTAGGGAGTATCCATCCCTTCACCCATTAAGGTTCTAGAAGACGGAGAAACCTCCGTCCAGATGTTGACAAATGAAGCATCGATACTGAATCTTTCAAAGCTTTTACAGCTGTCTTAGAAACCTCAACATGAGAACCAGCTGAGGTATTGCCAGCTACAGAGTTCCTTTATAATCAGAAGAGAATAGAGAATTTGTGGAGTGAGATTATTTGATGTATGAAAGAAAATTTAGCTTAAACTTCTCTCCCCCCCCCCTAATCACCAGTAGTAGTTGGAAGGAAACATACTTGGTGCTTTTTTCTAAAATGAAAGTAGGGATTCATTCTCTTTCAGTTGTAACAGATTTAGCTGAGCAGTATTATTTTTTTAAATCCCCAAGCAGAATTTTGTTTGAATCAAGGTGCCATATGACTAATCATGTGAAAGAACTAGTAGCCATATCAGCTGAAACAGACTGACTGACTGTTTTGCTCCGGGGATTATGTCCACCAGCAACTGTCCCACCTGGCTGTATCAGAGAGAAAGGTTGTTGCAGATATTAATATTGCTCAGTTTGAAGCGGCTGGAAGCATAAGAACTTACTCCTTTCGGAGATGAATAACTGTCCAGGCCCATAAAAACATTATTCAAACTTTTACTGGCAGAACTCTTCGAAACAAAACATAAGCAATCGGAGATACAACCAAAATATCCTTACAATGTCTTGTGCTGCCCAGCACAGGCTCAGCATCTTCTTAGAAAGAAGATTCCAAAAATCTAAACTGTGTCTCTACCCCATTCCAACCTGCATTCCAGACTCCATTAACCTTAGGCCAGAGGTGGCCAACTCCCAAGAGACTGCGATCTACTCACAGAGTTAAAAACTGGCAGTGATCTACCCCCTTTTTTGGGGTTCAGGCCAAAGTCGTTGAGCTTCTTTTAGGAAGGAGGAAGGCCCATTTTGGGGGGGGTTCGGGTCAAAGTTGTTGAGTTTCTTCAGGAAGGAGGTAAAATGCTGAGCTTTTTAAAGGGAAGCCACAGTTTTTCAGTTTCTTTGTGGAGAGCCAATGATCTACCAGTGATCTACTGCAGACGTCCAGTGATCTACCAGTAGATCACGATCTACCTGTTGGACATGCCTGCCTTAGGCTACACAGCTCATTGTTCTCTCTGTAGCTTTCAGAGAGATTAACAGCCGCCACCCTTTCAAGATGGTGAATTTGCAACTCAATACCTTCATCACATGATCAAAGGTTTACTCTCAGCACGGAGAAGAAAAACCAATCAACAGGTAATCATTAACTAGTTACAGCTCAGAGAGAGCTGCTCTTGCTTTCAATATTGTTGTTGTTTAGTTATGTCCGACTCTTCCTGACCCCATGGACCAGAGCACGCCAGGCACTCCTGTCTTCCACTGCCTCCCGCAGTTTGGTCAGATATGTTGGTAGCTTCAAGAACATTGTCCAACCATTTCATCCTCTGTCGTCCCCTTCTCCTAGTGCCCTCAATCTTTCCCAGCATCAGGGTTTTTTCCAGGGAGTCCTTTCCAGGGGCTTTCAATATAGCCTCATGGAAAATCCCCATGTTAAACCTTTTCACCAATGCATGCACCAATTTAGGCATTCTCATTTCACTTCAATTAAACCATTATACTTAACAAATGTGAGACAGCAGCCTATCTAGGACCTACTGCCACTGACTCATGGAGTGGCCAGCATACCTTATTTTTGACTATTTCCCTTTTTCCTTCCTGTAATTTCTGCCCTTTTTATATTGCCTAATTAAATGGCTATGTAATTTTAGTCATTATTTTAAACCAGGAAATGCGTTGCTAGAAAGGCTCAGGGAATAAATAAAGGCTGGAACTACTGGATTCACGAGAAGCCTCTGAATATGAATGCCTTGCACTTGGGAAGTTAATTAACAGAGTTGTGGGAAATTACTGCTAGAAACCCAGAAGGATGTAGAGATGCAGCGAGCTTTAATTTGTGCGATAATATTAAAACATAAGTTAGATCTAATGAAACTGTTGCGATGGTGAAACATATCCATTGTTTGCCATGGTACCATACAGCCCGAACTCACATTTCCTCAGTGCAAGGAGAGAAACCCTTCAAGCTGTTGTCATAAGGGAAAAAAAAACTGATCCTTTTCCCTTATGGGGTATTCCAGAGCCCGTATAGAGTCCTTAAGTGGGTTCCCTATCAGTAGGAGAAATAACAGAGGCCAACCAGAGAATATTGAGAAGCAAAGCAGCTAGTAAGCCTGATGTTTATTCAAGGGACTGTTGCAACAAGGTCCCAACTCACCACACGCAGGAGGGAGGAGAACCCTGAACAATGGTGCTCAAGCCCTTATATTAACTTTTGAAATTGCCCACCCTGTAGCCCAAGACCACCACCCCCTTTAACATTATACATTATCACAGAAGGAGGTGGTCTACAACAATAGGCGGTCTACAGCAGAAATCCTGTTTGCCAGGATACCTGATAATGGTCACTGATTGCATTACCTGGGCAGCCTGGCCATTCTTTTGTGATGGTTAATACTTTAGTTCCTGAGTCCAGGTCACAGGCTTACCCTATTCATACACAAGTACACCCTTAAGAAAGGATTTGTATTGTTTAAGGAAACCAGGGAGTGTGTGTGTGTGGGGGGGGGGGGGGAGTCGATGCTCAGGATGAGCAAAGTTGTATGTGATGATATGATTTGATATGAATGTGATGAAGGAAAAAATATGAAAGTTTAATAAAAATTATATTTAAAAATTAAAATGAAAAAGACAGGATTTGTAAGCGAAAAGACAATGGGAAGGCTTTCCCCATTTGCTTCCCTTACTACAGAGGAATATTTGAGGTCACTGGGAGAGTCAAGATGGCTTCACGATTGCTCTCCTGTACTATTTCAGACACACGGTTTATACATATTTAGATCTGTGTGCGTTTAGGAATATTTATTCTATATTTGAGACCTTAAAATTCCTATAACACTGTAAACCCCCGAATTTTTGACTCCCATAGCTTCAATTTCCGGGGAGAGCACAGGCTGAGCTCCTCCCCTTCTCATCGGCAACAATGTAGGAGAAATTAGGCTTGTGCACAGATATGGATATCGTTTGCCGATGGTGCACCTCTGACTCCACATCACTGGCTAGAGTATGCCAAGCCATGGGGTGCTGTAGCGCATATTATGGAGGGGGGAAATTCAATGCTGTGCTGCCCTCAGATGACGCAAAGGTACCAGACTGAAGCTTTCCAGGTATGTGAGAATCCTGGCTTACTTCCACCTAGGCAGAGTTTGAATTGCAGCTGTAGATAAAGGCGCTTGGAACTGACTGTCTCAGAGGAGCTATCACTAGAGTGAGGCCTTTGGAAAGTGAGGCCTTTGGAAAGCATTCCAGCATAATGCGATTTGAGTCACGCCGCTACCCTCCAACATTTCTCCGATGGAAACAGGGACGTCCCATTCCATAACAATTGTATTTTATTTTTTTACTATTTATTCCCCACACATCTGACTGGGTTGCCCCAGTCACTCCAGGCAGCTTCCAAAATAATAAAAATTAAACATTTTTTTAAAGAAACACCCTTCCCTACAGAGGATTGCCTTCAGACGCCTCGGGGGCCAGTATGTATCAGTATCACGTTTATTGCTTATAGCCAAAGGCTGCTGTAATGCATACAATGTCATTCAGTATAATATATACAAATCTGGTACAAAACGTAGAATATTTACATTATCAAAACATAACCTAATCAGCACAAAGCTATGGAAACACTTTAATATACCAGTTGAAACATTAAGTAATAAAATTCCTAAACTAAAATCATCATGTGGCCACTAATATATTAAAAGAAATATTAAATAATACAATTGATAATTGTGTACAACTTTGGTGAGAAAGGTGCATCGTGGTATGGATGGGGTCAGATAAATTCATCTCCTTTACAGTTAATAGCTACCGCAGCAATATAATTTTTTCAAATTTTCCTGGCGGCAGTTGCAAAAAGTGCTACACGCCAGGTCACATATTTATCTGTGTCTGCAAGGAGATAAATAATCACATCAGTAGGATTCTGGTCAGGGGACTTTGTCATTATAGGTATCAAAAACCGTTCTCTTGCACCACTATATTAAGGGCAACACAACATATAATGCGTAAGGTCCTCCAATTCAGGGCTTGGGGGTCAGATAACTCCATACCCTCCAACATTTCTCTGATGAAAATAGGGACATCCTAAGGAAAGGTGGGACATTCCAAGATCAAATCAGAAACTGGGATGGCTTTCCTAAATCAGGGACGTCCCTGGAAAATAGGGACACATGGACGGCCTGCACGTGTGATAACAAAACAGGGGTGTACAGGAGTTCCCTCTCAACTGGGGCTGAGTGCTAATGTCCCCAATCCATTGTGGATTTTGTGTGTGTGTGTGTGAGAGAGTGGGGAGCGAACTTTGAAGGTGAGGGGACAAAACTAATTCGCACTCCCTCCTTATTTCTCTGACTCCCCCCCCCATCACTTAGAGGGGCATTTTGTGAGGAAAAGATGACAAGTAGCAGTGGGGAACTGGGAGAGCAGCAGGAGAGAAGCTCGGGTGAGTTTTCCATCCTCATCCTTGAAATTTGCCACTGCTCCCTGAAAATCTAACCCCCTGTGGCGTTCACACAGAGCCCCCAGTCTTTCCACGGACTATTGACCCTGTGCCACCATGTCTATTCTCTCCCACTTCCACCAACCAGGTTTCCCTGGTAATATATTCAGACTCAGCCAGGTTGTAACATATTAACAAAGATTCCAGTTTATTGTGAACGCAAACAAGTTTTAAATACTTTGAAATACTGTAATCCGATTCACACTCTCTGTCTCCCCCCTGTCTCTAACCCACTCTGACTCCTATGCCTCCCACCCACAAGAAACTAACTGAACTAACTGTCTATTTCCAACTGTCTTCCCAACCGTCTAAACCTCTGGCTAAGCCTTTTAAAAGCAGGTAGGCTCCGCCTCTGGGCTTTTCTATTGGTCTACCTATTAACCCTTTCTCTCCCCCTGTACAGACAGTTCCAAAAGAACGGGCAAACCCCACACCCCCTTCCTCCCAATTTGTGTGTGTGTTTTTTTAAAAAAAATACAGATAGGTAGCCGTGTTGGTCTGAGTCGAAGCAAAATAAAAAAATTCCTTCAGTAGCACCTTAAAGACCAACTAAGTTTTTATTTTGGTATGAGCTTTCGTGTGCATGCTTAGTTGGTCTTTAAGGTGCTACTGAAGGAATTTTTTTTTAAAAAAAATGTTATTATTTTGAGAACATTCAGCCCAGCACAACACTATAAATCAGGGGAACCTGTAGCCCTCCAGATATTATTGGACATCTGTTCCCCCCCCCCAGCCTGAGCCATGATGACCAATGGTCGGGGTGATGTCATCAAAAAACACCTGGAGGGTCTCAGGTTCCCCAACCCTGGCCGAAACATACCTGAAGAGCCAGCAGGAAAAAGGTGTTCCAATGGCAAATACCTCTCCTTGCTAAGTTGTATTTTTATGTGTGTACAGGCCCCTGCCCATTTGAAGGCAAATAGTGCCTGGAAATATAGCAGATAGATGCCGGGTGAGAAACATCAAATGAAGCTTATTGATTTTTTTTTTTTACTGTGCCTTGATGGTGTGCATCCGAGAGGAAGGAAGCTTCATTTAAACACTTTGGCACTCCAGTAATTAAAGGAAGCCTGAGACACTTGACGGAGCAAGCTGTAGATTATTCTTTGTGTGTGTTTTTGGGAGACGGAGAGTAGCTTTCCTCAAACTTGGCTGATTTAGTGTAATGAAATTGGGGAAGAGAACAAAAAAAATGAAACAAAGGGCAACACTCTTGTACATTCAACAATGCAGCTGGTTCCTCATTTGATGAATGCAAATAATGCTCTGCATATTCCCCCCCCCCAATTCTTGAGGAAACGATAGATCAATCCGCCCCCCCCCCCGATACAAAGGATAGTTCTCTCAGAGTGCTTCTTGGAGCCCAGACATTTAGATTCTGGTATCTATCATGCCTATTCCTCCTCTCTCTCTCTTTCCAGAAAGGAAAATAAATCCACAGAACAGGCTATAAGGGAGAAACTGACTTGGTTTATCTAACGTGCAATGGGTATTTAGAAGCCCTATTACGTTGAAATGATTTTCCCCCTTCCCTTTTTGGGGGGCCTTCTCTATTGCTATGGCGTTACAAACGGCCGCTCCATTGTCTTATTCCTCCTGTAAGGTCTTGTGTGATAGGGCAGGCATCAAAGCGATGCCTCAGAATTTGGGGGCTTTTCTCAGTAGATGGCGTTCTTCCCTCAAAGTCTGCATTTCAGTCAATTACCCAGCATGGGGCTTGGGGAGATGGATCTGCAGGAGATGCTGGCTCCCTGAGGAAAAACATAAACAAGGCTTTTGAATGCTTGTAGCTCTTTTTTTGTCTTTTTAAAGCCATAGTGCCTTTCCTTTCACTCATGGGTTTGTCCCACATTATGATTCTTTTAATGCTTCCTTTATTCCCATAGTTGTTTTAAGGATGCTATGTGAGGGGTATACTACAGTTCCCAGGCCCCTTGGTGTGTGTGTGTGTGTGCGCACACACACACACACTCTAAATGTTTAGTGTGTACACAGCCTTCCTTTTGGGAAACAGCATTATGATATAATTTTGCTGTTGGGTTTACACTTGGTGAGTGGTGAAGTCATATTCAAAGTAGAACCATTGAAATTAATGGACTTAAATTAGCCACTCCTAACTTGAGTTCATTGATTTCAATGGGTGTATGCGTTAATCAGACTGCTGTTGTTGTTGTTTAGTCGTTTAGTCATGTCCAACTCTTCGTGACCCCATGGACCAGAGCACGCCCGGCACTCCTGTCTTCCACTGACTCCCGCAGTTTGGTCAGACTCATGTTGGTGGCTTCGAGAACACTGTTCAACCATCTTGTCCTCTATTGTCCCCTTCTCTTTGTCCCCTCAATCTTTCCCAACATCAGGGTCTTTTCCAGGGAGTCTTCTCTTCTCATGAGGTGGCCAAAGTATTGGAGCCTCAGCTTCACGATCTGTCCTTCCAGTGCTGATTTCCTTCAGAATGGATAGGTTTGATCTTCCTGCAGTCCACGGGACTCTCAAGAGTCCCCTCCAGCACCATAATTCAAAAGCATCAATTCTTCAGCGATCAGCCTTCTTTATGGTCCAGCTCTCACTTCCATACATCACTACTGGGAAAACCATAGCTTTAACTATACGGACCTTTGTTGGCAAGGTGATGTCTCTGCTTTTGAAGATGCTGTCTAGGTTTGTCATTGCTTTTCTCCCAAGAAGCAGGCGTCTTTTAATTTCGTGACTGCTGTCACCATCTGCAGTGATCATGGAACCCAAGAAAGTAAAACCTCTCACTGCCTCCATTTCTTTCCCTTCTATTTGCCAGGAGGTGATGGGACCAGTGGCCATGATCTTAGGTTTTTTGATGTTGAGCTTCAAACCATATTTTGCACTCTCCTCTTTCACCATCCATTCATGGCATAATATTTACCCTTTCAACACCCGCTGCAAAGGCAGACCAGAGGTATAGTTGTCCCAAACATGCTACATTGTGTATCAACTTCCTCCCCCCGACCCCCAGAATTCAGGTAACTGTAGTTTGGTGAGGTGTTACATCGGCCGTACCTGTCCCAATGTTCTCTGGGAAATACAATATAATAATAACTTATTATTTATACCCCACCCATCTGGCTGGGTTTCCCCAGCCACTCTGGGCAGCTTCCAACAAAATATTAAAAATACAATACAACATCAGACATTAAAAATGTCCCTAAACAGGGCTGCCTTCAGATGTCTTCTAAAAGTCAGATGGTTGTTTATTTCCTTGACATCTGATTGGAGGGTGTTCCACAGGGCAGGCGCCACTACCGAGAAGGCCCTCTGCCTGGTTCCGTGTAACCTCGCTTCTCACTGTGAGGGAATCGCCAGAAGACCCTCGGAGCTGGACCTCAGTGTCCAGGCTGAACGATGGGGACGGAGACACTCTGTCAGGTATACTGGGCCAAGGCCATTTAGGGCTTTAAAGATCAGCACCAACACTTTGAATTGTGCTCGGAAACGTATATAAGTTACTATTAAAGCCAGTACCGTTTTGGTTTAAAACACCCCCCTGAGTTGCTGATACTCATGTCTTCACAAAAGTGCTGTGGGTGCCAGCACAAAATGGTTGCCATGTACAGCAAAAAGAGGTGATTGTACTGGTGAATATCATCATACAAAAAAGCACTGATTAAAGCAGTTTAACTCTGTAGTATGGATATATCCAGTGATGTGTTTAAGGGTTCCTGACAAAAGCACAAAACTGGACCAAGATAATCTAGAGCAGAGCTTTCCAAACTTTTCAAGTCAAACTTGTCACCCCCCCAGAGTGGCACCCGGGGCGGACTGCCCCCTGTGCCCCCCACTTCATATGCCCCATGGGGAGGGGGGGGAGGACAAGCATCAAGGATAGGTCCCAGGCTAGTGCCTGAGATGCCCCACGCTGGCAGTGAGCTGAATTTTGCACACAATTTGCCCTCGTGCTAAGTTCTTGTAGGAAGGGGCACAGCACTTCACACTTGCAATCTGGTTAGGTTTACTCCTCCCATCAGGAATTGAAATTCAGAGGCTTCTCCTTTTCTTTAGAGTGGATGTGAGTACCGTATGTGAAACCAAACTATTACTTTTGTCTTAGCCTGCAACGGCTTGAACACAGACTTTCCCCACGAACAATGCAGGTGCATGTTTTGAAGAACTTTTCACCCCGGTGCAGTTTTGGTAACATATGTTGGGAAAAGTGCAGAATACTTGCATTCTGCTTCATGGATTGGTTGTTTTTTTTTTTTTAAAAAAAATACTGGATTATTCAAATACTACTCTTAGTTTCTCAAAAGCTGTAGTTGTAATAGCTGAGATTCCTTGCCTATTACTTATTTTTAATTGAATGTGCTGCTTCTCATAAGAAACACACCAGCAACCTGCTCTGTGTAATGTTTCTTTTTTTGCTAAGACTCTCTTTCATACTTCCTGAACGTCAGCAATCCAGTCTACCTCAATTAGCTGCTTTTTGAGCATTGTCACGCTGAGCTTCCTGCCCCCTCCCAAATATGCAATTTTACTGACCCAGTAGTTCCCACTTCCTCGCATTCGTTCCAGTGACGCAATGCCTGCCAGAGGTCTGCATTAAAGCCAAACTTCTAAGCTCTTCATGAAATCTAATATTTCAAATAGATATTGTGGATACAGAGCTGGAGTCGGATGGTAGAGTTGGATCAGAACTGAACAGGCACCTCTGTAAAAAGGGAAGGCTGACCCAAACTGCCCTCCTGCGTTGACCAAGGATTGCTCAGAGTGCAAGCAAGTAGAAATGATTTATGCACGTGAGACAAGCCCACCTCGTAAAGTCAAAGAGCATCATGCCCAAGGCCAGCAAAGTTATTATGGCACCTGGGGCAGAAAACCCCCAAAGCAGGTTTCTTTTGTAGCCCCTCTTTACCATAAAAACGCAATAAAAATAAATTAAATGACTAACAATTTGCTCCCCTTTCATGACATCCAAAATCAATTGCCTGAGGCACTTGCCTGATGGGAGAACTGGCCCTGCAACATTTTATCGCTGCTACATTTACTTTATTGCTACTGCATTCACTACTTTTATGTACCATATGACCTTTTTTTTTTTTTTGCCGAGGAGCTCTAGATGGAGCTAGTAGACAGCTGCCCTGGATACAGAACTGACCTGTGCCTCCATGGACAGCTGTGAGTCCAAAATGACTCCCAGGCTGTGCACCTGGTCCTTCAGGGGCACAATTACCCCATTCAGGACCATGGAATCCTCCACACCTGCCCGCCCCCTGTTCCCTACATACAGTCCTTCTGTCTTGTCTGGTCTGGATTCAACCTCAATCTGGTAGACTCCATCCATCTTCCAACCACCTCCAGGCACTCACACAGGGCTGCGCATGATATATGATACATGTAAGATGCGATTGTATTCATCATAAGAAAAGCACAAGACAGTTATCAGAAATAAAGTAAAACAAACATTAAAGTGCAGATCCAAAACAGCAGCAGAGAGTCCAATTTATTTTTTATAATAATTTTTATTAGCGTTTATAAAGAGTAATAATAATAATAATAATTTATACCCCGCCCACTCTGGGCAGTTCCCAACAGAATATTAATAACAGAATAAAACATAAAACATTAAAAAACTTCCCTAAAAAGGGCTGCCTTCAGATGTCTTCTAAAAGTCAGATATTTGTTTATTTCCCTGACATCTGATGGGAGGGCGTTTCACAGGGTGGGCCTCACTACCGAGAAGGCCCTCTGCATGGTTAATATCAAATATCTTTTTTAGCCAAACTAAAATATTAATCTGAATAAGATAAAAACATAGATAGAAGAGTGGGGGAGAAAGAGAGAAAAAGAAAAAGTATTAAAAGAGAAAGAAAAATAAAGTTCACAAACTAAAGAACTTCCGATTCTTCACTAAATATAAACAATATTCACTTCATCCACTTCTATATAACACTCAACAACTCTATAAGCAAGTAGAGTCCAATTTAAATTGAAGTGAGATTAAAAAATGGATCCTGTTGAAACTGGATCCTAAAGATGGATGAGTTCAGATGTCTGGATACGATATTATCCTGTTGTGTTGTGCTTAATGTTGGGCAAGTAAACAGCTGAATAGAAAAGGGAGCAGGTAGATCCCAAAGATGATAATCGAGCTCACACTAATCAAAAGCCCTTTCTGATCTCTGTGATGCCGATGGAGTCATCTGACTAGAGATCACAAGGTATCTCTAGTCCCCAGTTGATTTCTGTTGCTTCCATATTCAGCCTCTTCCCCACAAGCCCAAAAGTTAGGCAATACTGCATGCAGAAAAAGTGTGCATTAGGAAAACCGTGCATTAAGATATCCATGAATGTTCATGAGAACGTTTGTTAAGGAATGCAAAGCAATGTGAAAACGATGTGTTGCAGACCCTCCAAGTGTCTCTATTTTCCAGGACGAGCCCTGGATTTCTGATTTGATCCTGGAATGTCCCGCTTTTCCTTAGGCCAGGCATCCCCAAACTCGGCCCTCCAGCTGTTTTGGGACTACAACTCCCATCATCCCTAGCTAACAGGACCTGTGGTCAGGGATGGTGGGAATTGTAGTCCCTGAGTTTGGGGATACCTGCCTTAGGCCGTACCTATTTTCATCGGAGAAAGGTGTGAAGTTATGTGATCCCCGAGCCAAGGAGATAAGTAACTATACAGCCTTTAGAAGACAACCCTATATAGGGAAGTTTCTTTTAAGGTTTCATGTTCCATTAAAAGGAAAAGGATCTAGGAGTCCTGGTAGACCACAAACTTGACATGAGTCAACAGTGTGATGCAGCAGCTAAAAAAGCCAATGCAATTCTGGGCTGCATCAATAGGAGTATAGCATCTAGATCAAGGGAAATAATAGGACCACTGTATTCTGCTCTGGTCAGACCTCACCTGGAGTACTGTGTCCAGTTCTGGGCACCACAGTTCAAGAAGGATACTGGCAAGCTGGAACGTGTCCAGAAGAGGGCAACCAAAATGGTCAAAGGCCTGGAAACGATGCCTTATGAGGAATGGCTTAGGGAGCTGGGTATGTTTAGCCTGGAGAAGAGAAGGTTAAGGGGTGATATGATAGCCATGTTCAAATATATAAAAGGATGTCATATAGAGGAGGGAGAAAGGTTGTTTTCTGCTGCTCCAGAGAAGCAGACACGGAGCAATGGATTCAAACTACAAGAAAGAAGATTCCACCTAAACATTAGGAAGAACTTCCTGACAGTAAAGAGTTGTTCGGCAGTGGAATTTGCTACCAAGGAGTATGGCGGAGTCTCTTTCTTTGGAGGTCTTTAAGCAGAGGCTTGACAGGCATATGCCAAGAATGCTTTGATGGTGTTTCCTGCTTGGTAGGGGGTTGGACTGGATGGCCCTTGTGATCTCTTCCAACTCTGTGATTCTATGATTCATTATCTAGCGGCAGGATACGAGAGAGCCAGAAGTCAAGTGCTCCAACGTATAAGGGACGTGGAGCTGCAGTGCCATATGGGCAAGATGGACAAATACGCCACAATAAGAGATTTTGGGAGAGGGTTCTCATTCGCAAATTACCTGGCAAAATTGCAAATACCCAAGTATAGACATTCTTTTACCTTGGCCAGATTTAATGTGTTGCCCTCTACACTGTTGCTAGGTAGATATGAGGGTAAACCGTATGAGTAACGTGTTTGCCCATGTGGCTCATTGGAAGTGGAAACAAATTTGCATGTTTTGCTGCACTGCAGTCTCTACGAGGATCTACGCTGGACCTTTATCGCCCCAGCCTTACAAAAGCTTAAAAATGAACCAGAATCCCAACGTTTGAGAGCCTTGGTAGAAGATAAGGTCCCTGAAATTACGATCAATGTTGCCAAATTCTGCGTAGCTGCCATTAGACGCAGGAAACAAGAGCTTTCCAATGTCAATACGCAGGCGAATGCGAATATTTAGTTTTATTTATGTCCTTTACAGTGTTGTCATGGCCTAATTTGTATTGAAATTGTCCTCTGTTTATCCCTGTGTTATCCTTCTTTGATCAGTTGTATGAGTCGTTTTGGTCTGTGACTGTTTAATAAAATTTGATTTGATATGATTCATTATGTTTTTATATATGATGGAAGCTTCCCAGAGTGTTTGGGGCAGCCCAATCAGATTGATGGGATATAAATAATAATAATAATAATAATAATAATAATAATAATAATAATAATAATAATACATCCTTAGTTTCACTGGAGAAATGTTGGCGGATATGGTGTTACTGTGTGTTAAAGAGCCAACATGACAGTAGACAGCATAGCCCTAAACTTGCCACAAACCTTTAGTGGTTTTTTTGTTTTGTTTCTTTGAGGGGGTGAGAACTTTTCTTCCTACCTTGGGGGTGGGGGGTGAAGTGGGAAGCTGGTCTGCAGTAAATCATGGTGATCTCTTGACCTAGCTCTACTAACTAATAGTAATCCTGACCCCATGTTAATCACATTGATCAAGATTTGTTGGACTCAGCTAACAATTTGGCAGGACTTAGATGTGCATGTGTGAAGGCCATTGATCCATTGCTACTCTCACTATTCCGATTTAGATCCTTTAAAGGGGAATGCCCAAACTGAAGCTAGAACCTTTTGCATGCGTTGTGTGAGAGTTCTTACTGAGCTATCCCTCCTTAATGAGGGAGGGTGTTCTGCAATGATTGGCAAGTTAATACATTTCCCAGAAGACCGGTACCTTCACACATCCATGCCATCTCTAGACTTACAGCTTACCTGAGCAAATACCCAAATATACTTGATTTTCCTTCGCAGCAAAGAGATATTTCTTTGCCACACTGCAGTCATAAATCTGACTTCCCAGCGATCTCCCTTGTGTGCATGGCCCCTGATTTATGTTGTGAGTCTTCCAAATTGTTTCTTCTGTGAAGGGAGATGGGCGAATTCAAGAGACAGAATAATATGGCTGATGAGATTCTTTGAAGTGGAAGTGCTATTTGGGTGCTTGAAAAGACATCGCTTCGGTTGAGAAACTGTATATTTTACTGTGCTTAGCAACTGTGGGCATGATAACCCCCTCAGTGTTAGGCAGGGAAATGTATGGAGCAAAGTTAATTTAGGCCTCATACAATTTGGTGTGTGTGTGTGTGTGTGTGTGTGTGTGTGTGTGTGTGTGTGATTTGAATGCCATTTGCTGAGAGTTCATCAAAAGGTTCAGGGATTATTATGTTAAACGGAGAGAGGAAACTTCAGTAATCCATATTGCAAGGTGTTTCTCTCTCTCTCAAGCTGTCAGCATATCTAAGAAAGCAGAGATACAAGGAGACATGGTTCTGAATTAAACACCAGCGTTCTGTTTATGCACACGGTTTGAATGAGAAAATCCAGTCAACATGGTTGAGCAACCTGTGGCCTGCCATCGGTCCTTGGCTTCTAGTTCTCAACACCAACAGCTGCCACGGTCACTGGTCAAGGTTGATAAGAATTGAAGTCCCAAAATGTCTGGAGAGCCACAGGTTGCTGATAAGACGTGGTGGTGTGACTCAGCAGAATCCTTAATTTTGAGGTGAATTTGGATCAGTCCAAATCCTACTTGGATTCGGTCCAGATAGGATCGTGGCAGCTTTGAATTAATTCACCTCAACTTGCTTCCCACCATCCAGCCTTGGTTTGCATACACATTGCCCCTCTTCACCTGGTAAGAAGACTCAGAGGCAGTATTGAAATTAAGGTTTCATTTATTACAAATATAACAAGTTGAAGGAACTGCAAGCTGAATTTCACCCAATTAACCAAAATCATTAAGTATGGGGCGGTGAGGATTCAAATAATTATGTTAGGGGAGCATTGTTCCAGCCCACTCTAGGCATGTATTCCAGCCTCAGTTGAGGACTCACCACTGAAGGCTGAGGAGCAATCAACTACCTCCTTGCCAGTAGGACTTTGGCTATAAATCCTAGACATGCACCTAGGCCCCACTCTTGAGTGTTCACCTAATGTGTGCATGACAAATCTCAAGGAGAGTCCCCATGTCTTCTCAGACCCTGTACTCTACCCAACAGTACCTCAGTTTCCCAACTATATTCTCACACACTCCTTCACCTGCTCATATTTCATGCCATGAGGAGCATCGATCATGCCACTCTAGAAACAACAACTGAACTAATTCCAACAGTGTTCAGGAGGCAAAAAATAGGGGCTTCCAAGGGCCAACCAGGAACCGCCCTTCAAAATTTTTTGTTCGGTCCCTTCAACAGATGATTGGCCAATGGCCACCCTGTACATAGGGAAGGAGGGAGAATTCTCACAAGCAAGCAAGGAGGAGGAGTCTTCTTTTTTGGCGATCACTCATAGCCAAGTAAGATTGCATTCCATAAACACGGTTTTAACAATGAGTTAACAAGTGACTGTGGAGGCCAATTCTGGATCCACACGTCCTTCCATAGTGGGGACATTGGTTTCCGGGCGGGAGTTGATCACGGTGTGGATTTGTCAAGCGTGCCTTCCTCTTAGCACATTTCTCAGGGGCGTAGCCAGGATGAAAATTAGGGGGGCAAGGGGCGGGGCCAAGGGGCAGGACCAAGGGGCAGGGGAGGGGCCACAGTATCTCCCTTCTCCCTTGCTGGCTGTGCTCCGACCTCCTCCTCCCCCTCCTCGACCGGCAGGGGTGAGGGGGTGCCAGGATCAGCCCGAAGAGCCGTGCAAAGTGGTTGCCTGGCTTTCCCTACGCCCGCCCCACAGCCAGCCGGCTAGAAGGAACGTCTCCCTTCTCCCTTGCTGGCTGTGGGGCGGGTGGAGGGAAAGCCAGCCAAACGCTTTGCGCGGCTCTGCGGCTTTCCCTCCACCCGCCCCACGGCCAGCCATGGAGAAGGGAGACTGCACTGGGCGGGCAGCGGGGCAGGCTGGCCAGCGGCCCTGCTTCTAGGGGGGGCAACTGCCCCCTCCTGCCCCCCTGCCTACGCCCATGACGTTTCTCCCTTGCATCCTGAGTTCGAGTGCCTTCAAAGCCCGTGACACCTTTGGTAAAGGCTGTTCTCCAGTTGGAGCTCTCGCAGGCAAGTGTTTCCCAATTGTTGGTGTTTATACCACATTTTTAAAAATTTCCCTTAAGAGGTCTTTAAACCTATTTTGTTGATCACCAGCATTACGGTTTCCATTTTAAAGTTTGGAATAGAGTAGTTGCTTTGGAAGACGATAATCAGGCATCTGCACAACACGACCAGTTGACGAAGCTGATGTTGAAGAATTATTGCTTCAACACTGGTGGTCTTTGCTTCTTACAGTATACTGGTATTAGTTTGTCTGTCTTCCCAAGTGATGTGTAAAAATTTTCGGAGACACAGTTGATGGAATCTTTCAAGGAGTTGGAGATGGCATTTATAAGTAAAGCCCAGCTCGCCTTGCTCCTTACTGGCCCAAATGGCCTCACCTGTTCCCAACACCCCATCTCTTAAGGAGCAACAAGTTCCTGTGTTTTCTTTCTTGAAGGAGGGATGGGGGCAACCAAACACCTGCTTTAATTGCAAGAACAAAGCTGGGAGCTAATTTTCGCCATGTTTTATATTCTACTCCCACCCCAATGGTCACCAAGCCATTGACATAATTGTCCCCATTCCTCTTAATCTTTTCAGCAACTACAAGGCCTACTTGCATTGGATTTCCTTTTGTTGGCAGGCATTATTTAACACTAATAGTAAATTGGTGTCGTTTGATATGTAGAGCTGTTGGTTTCTGCTTTTTATAGCTCTTAAACTTTGATTTAGGTGCCCATTCGATGTAAATAAGCAGTGTGTCATTTAAACACCAATGACTTGAACAAATGATCCAAATTAATTGCAGTTTATGGATGGAAATAGTTATGTAGGCAAGAAGCAGATAATCAAGACTTGTGAGCCACTGTGCTGGGGGGAATTTGAGAATATTGAAGACCAGATTGATTCCTCTAGAACTCTGTGAGAGTTATTTAGGACTACCACAATGGGAGCCAGAGGACATTTTTTTTTAGCCACAGTGGAAAGAAAGAACTGAATTATTCCAGTCTCCTCATCCATGTTGGCTTCTACTAGAATCTTCTGGAGTGGAGTTTGGTCACTCGGAGAGTTTTGCACCTCTCCACGCCAAAAGCAGTAATTAACTTCAGAAGTGTCTGTGCTGCAAATGTGTTGGGAAGCAAACTACTGATGTCTGAGGGTTAGGAACCAACATATTCTATGAGTTTATGCATGGAGGGCAGCAAATCTGAGAAACACCAGGAGATCATGGAATGCTAGGGCAGCAGCTATTTTGAGACCAGCAGCTGTAAGATCAAAGCTTGTTTGCTGCTTCAGCCTCCTGTTGCATCATTCTATGAAGTTTGCAGTGGTGAATTTTGCAGGTAAGCTGAAACACACCCACTGTGTAGCAGGCAACTTCTGTTTCAGGGACCTCTGTGCTGAGCTTTTGCTGTAGTGCAGCAATCAGTTCTTTGCAGCTATTTCCCTTCTAAGCCAAATCCTTCTCTTACGGCCAAACCAAGCTGTATCGCTCTTCTTGTCAATGGAGCCACCCTCTCCCTCGACTGTCTTTAGAGCTGCAACAACTATTCAAATGGTCTGGGTTTGCTTGCCTCACACTTGAATACTTGATCTCTGCTAATTTCTGGTGCAGTGGGTGAAGAACTCTGATAAAAAAAAAACTAAGGCTGGACACGCATGGCAATTTTGGAGGAGACAGGTAAAGTAAAACAAAGGGAGAAGAAGACTAGTTTCCCATGAAAAATCAGTGCCTGCATAATATGCCTCAAATTTCAGGTTCTACAACCTGATTTTTTTTTTAAATGAAAGCTGGGGATCTGGGGATTATGGCTCATCAAGGGGGCAGGGGCTTCTTTGGCTTGGGGATCGATATGTGGACAGGATAGGTCCACGTATGGAGACATTGTGGAGAAGGTGGAATTTAGTCTGTAGGATTCTCCTGTCACAGTTCAAACAATACCAAGGGTTCTAGGTGCTACGTCCACATTCAGATGTTCTTCTGAATGTGGCAAAACAGAGTTTCTACAACCCATGGCTTGCTCTAGCGCTGTGCCAAAATCTGCCAATTTCTTCGTCTGGGAAAGAAAGAGTATTTTTCTGCCTTAGTCTTTGGGCATTTTAGCATTTCTTTAGGATTTGGTGGCTGTGGGATATTGAACCTGCCTGATGATAGTGAGGTAGCCAAGTGTTGTGTGTGAGTTTATCTTTTCAATAGACATTTATCCAGCATTTGTCAGCCTCCCTGGCTGCCTGCAGTTCCTGACCGAAAAAAAGCCCCATGGAAAGATTGTCCTCACGATGTCTTCCCCTGGGCTTTAATTGAGGTGTGGTAAGCTGGAGCTTCAGAGTACAGGCTACTGGAGAGATGATTTGTCAAATGGAAGAAAAAGGCTCACCAATGCCCCATCACCTCAAAAATAAGATAAGCAGGATATAAACCCTATACATACCTGCCAAGTTCCTCTCTGAAAAATAAGGGACCGGACTGAAAGTAGCATACCGGAAGTAGCGCGGTGGCCATTTTGGAACTGGGCGGAGCATGCTCAGAAGTGACTTTTGATACTGCTGTGCCCAGTTCCAAAATGGCTGCCGCACCAGAAGTCTCGCTGCAGCCATTTTGGAACTGGGCAGAGCAGCATCAAAAGTCGCTTCTGAGAATGCTCTGTCCAGTTCCAAAATGGCCGCTGCGCCAGAATAAACCAGGAAAAAACAAAAAAATCTGTTTCTTCGGTTGGGGACAGCTGGAAAAACAGGGGTTTCCCAGGGGAAACGGGAGACTTGGCAGCTATGACCCTATACCTCCCTTATGAGCCTTTCACCAAAAATTTCCCTCCCCTTCCATAATGTTTGCATGAACATACTTTTCTCATTATATGGTGGAGAATGGTTGAAAAAATTCAGGAGAGATGTTCAGCAAAACACTAGTTCCCAAGCCATGCTTTTATTCTGGTTTGGGAATCTGGTTTGAGAGCAGACTATTGTTTCCACAAATTGTCATTTGTTGCATTCAGACAAAATGGCAAAGCACGATTTCCTGCAGACTGGAAGTGAAAGACTTTCCCTTTCTTCGAGCTAGCATGTGGGGGAAAGAGGGAACATGAGAGCCCCAGGCTCATCCTCATAATGACAAATCCTGCTTTGTTGTTGTGTCTGAACTGAGTCGCTGACCGTTCTTGGAAAACTGAATGATGTATGTACCCATGAATAAAACCAGAGTTCTCTCCAACAATTCTGACATGCATAATGATACATATTTTAGCTTCTGAGGTTATGGATATTGCTGCCAAAAACTGGAGGTTGCATCTCCAGTGGGACGGAATCCATTCACATGCGACAGTTTACCTCAGGGAATGAATCCCCAGGGATGGTGAGTGTATTGTATAGAGCCGCTTTATATGAAGTGAATCAACTCGAATATATTTTACCTACAGCCAGGAGGCCCCAGAAACGACATATTTCAGTTCACAAGTGGGTTTGAAGTCCTGTTTTCTGGTAGTAAGGTAAAATGGCTGTTCTGGGCAGACTTCCAGTCGGTGGGAAGGGGCAAAGATGTATTTAATAAAATGTAATTTAACACATTGTTTATGTTATTTAATGAATACAAAATTGAAGTATGTAAACTTTGGGAAAGCTCAGACTGTACAGGAAAGCCTTATGTTCGAGAGCTAGCTACATAGATATATTTGAGGTGTGAGTATTGACAGATGGCAGTTACGGGAAAATAATCTTGAAACTGTTTTCTGATCCTGAGGTGTTTGGTTGTTTGTTTGTTTGTTTTTTAACTGCAGGCTTTAACAGATAATGGAATGTAAATGCAGATGGCTTTTTTTTTTTACATTAACAGACTGTGAACGTAAATGCAGATGGCTTTTTTTCAGGGGACAAGGAACTGATTTTCTTTCAATAGTTCTTATGGATAGCTGCAGGGCTTTTTTTCTAGCCAGAACTCACCTGAACTCAGTTCTGGTATCTCTCAGGTGGGCACCATTGCCCTTATAAGAGAACAAGGGAGGTGTTTATGGTGAGTTCTGGCACTTCTTTTTCTAGAAAAATAGCACTGATTGTAAGAGGGAGGGCTAAGGTAAAGGATCCCTGGGCGGTTAAGTCCAGTCAAAGGCGACTATGGGGCTGCGGCACTCATCTCGCTTTTCAGGCTGAGGGAGCTGGCGTTTGTTCACAGACAGCTTTCCAGCATAGCTGCCAAGTTTTCCCTTTTCTCGCGAGGAAGCCTATTCAGCATAATGGAAAATCCCTTTAAAAAAGGGATAACTTGGCAGCTATGCTTTCCAGGTCAGCAGGACTAAACCATTTCAGGTGCAATTCCATTCACCTTCCCGCCACAGCGGTACCTATTTATCTACTTGCACTGGCATGCTTTTGAACTGCTAGGTTGGCAGGAGCTGGGACAGAACGGGATTCGAACCGCCAACCTTCTGATCAGCAAGCCCAAGAGGCTCTGTGGTTTAGACCACAGCACCACCTGCATCCCAAACGGCGTTTCCGTGCGCTCTGGCTTCCGTCACAGTGTCCCATTGCACCAGAATCTGTTTAGTCATGCTGCCACATGATGTGGAAAGCTGTCTGTGGACAAACACTGGCTCCCTCGGCCTGATAGCGAAATGTGCGCCGCAACCCCATAGTCGCCTTTGACTGGACTTAACCACCCAGGGGTCCTTTACCTTTTACATCCAGACATTACCGGGATTTCAAAGGTGGACATGATGTTCATGGGGAATTTCTGGAAGGCGACGGTTTGTACTGGATCTTCGGGGTGTCTTGGTTTTTACTTTTTGAAGTATGGCAACCCTACCACCAGTGCTGAAGTGAGTGAAGCAGATCGTAGTTACACAGGATATTATGTCTCCAGCAGAGCTGCAAAGATCTTTATTGGGCTCACCACCAATCTAATGTATCTATATATGGTTTATACAAAGGCTGCCAGTTTCTGTAAGCAACTGTCCTATTGATCATTCATTAGTGAGTGCTGTGTACATTCAATGATAGATAAAATAATTCTGCTCTGGTTGTTATTTCCTTGTCGAAAGTGTGTTTCAATACCATTCCTTTCCAGCCCTGACCTTGTAGTATGTTGTTTGACATCTGAAAGTACAATGGTTTGGTTAACAGGCTATTAATTATGCTAATGGGTATTTTGGAAGGGGGTGATTATAAGATGTAGTTAATGGACCTCTGCTGTGCAAAAATGTTGCCTTAGTATTTAGAGAGGAGAGCAGTAAAGTAATTAATCAGCTGTGTCTGAGAGAGAGAAAAAGCAAGTTGGAAGAGAGTTAATTGCATAGATTAGAATTACGTAACCCCACTTTCCCCACCTGCAACCCCTCGGAGAACTCACAATTAGATAGGGTTAAAATATTATTTGGCATATTATTCAGAGGGCAGCTGATGTAGTGGCTGAGTATGAGCCATGAAGGGTGTTTTCAGTTCAAATCTTTTCCTCAGGCCAAATGCACACCATAAGTATAAAGTACTGTTGTACCATTGTAACACTCGTAGCTTGTTAAATAGGCTGCAAGCTGCTAGGAAGCCCCTATTCATCTGACTGAACTACAGTTCCCAGAGTTCCATGGGAAAAAGGATTGTGTGTTAAACCATTCTGAAAATTGTAGCTCGGTGTGGGGAACGGCGATCTCCTAAACAGCACCCTTAACAGACTACAGTTCCCAGGGTTCTTTGGGGGAATCCATGTCTGTAAAAGTGACATAACGGTGCTTTAAATTTATAGGGCTGATTTGGCCTTAGTTAGGTACGTACTTCTTCAGTGGTGGCTGTCAACAAGAAAACCATCACAGGATCACTGTCTGCTGCAGAATTTACAAAGAACTAGACCCCCCCCCACCTGAACCAATGTTGGTAACTTTCTGTGGTAAAAAAAAAGTATTTTACTGTTCTTCAAGGAACAGATAAGTGCCCCTCTTGTGATATAATACACATAGTTTTTTAGCACCCCGAGACACATTTGAATTGGTTTGGGGTAGAAAAATACCTCCTTAAACTGTATTTATCAGTTTTATACTTCCCCATGTCAGTTTTAAACTACGTTGAAAGTCTCTTGGGGAAACTACCCCATAAAACTCTCTATTTTGGATTTTTAGATTTCTTGAAAGAGGGTCGGATAAACTCCCAAGCCTTTAAGAAGCAGAGCCCTAGAGTTCAACTTAACATACAACTAGGAAATATACATGCAGCTATAAAAATGAAATGAAATACAAGGCAGCACAGGCGTTCAACCTGATGATATGTATGCTCACCCTGAGGTTGATTCCACTGAATTCAATGGGATTTACTCTCAGGTTAGTTTGCATAGGCTATTTCCACTAAAGTAAATAGCAGCACACATAGTTCTACATTAGATTTTAATGTCAAGGTTCCATCTCCCTCTCCCCCATGGCCTGGAAGGATTCAAAGTGAAATAGTTTTAAGGAGACCAAACATCCTCAAAGATTTCAATCTGATTTGAGATTAATATTATGCTCCTTCCTTATCTGTGAACAGCTCTGCAAGTTGTGATAACCAGCATTGCCACAAGAGTCTATGTTGTTTTCCAAGGCTGCAATCCAATATCCAAGAAGTCAATGGGATTTAGGCTGCCTATCTGGGTGTGAGATTGCAGCCTAAGATTTTAACACAATCAACCTTTCTACGAAGGAAGCCCTACAGATTGTTTTATGCCCCCTAGGAAGACCCTCACATTGTGTATAATATCCCAGTTATTACCCTCTAAAGAAAACCCACAAGGGGTTGAGAAAAAAAAACAACATAAAATGTGTGCGTATCAGAAGCCCAAAGGCATGATTAATTTTCAAAACCTCAGCACATCGGAAATATTTTCATTAAAACACCAACCCACACACCCTGGGTATTTTGTTTTGTTTTAAAACCTGATAAATAATAGCTGTTCTGAAGCCCAATAAGATCTATTTATCATTTAAATATGAATAAACTTCACATAGTAGGCTGCAAGAAGATCAAACCTATCCATTCTTAAGGAAATCAGCCCCGAGTGCTCACTGGAAGGACAGGTCCTGAAGCTGAGGCTCCAATACTTTGGCCACCTCATGAGAAGAGAAGACTCCCTGGAAAAGACCCTGATGTTGGGAAAGATTGAGGGCACTAGGAGAAGGGGACGATAGAGGACAAGATGGTTGGACAGTGTTCTCGAAGCTACCAACATGAGTTTGACTAAACTGCGGGAGGCAGTGCAAGACAGGAGTGCCTGGCGTGCTATGGTCCATGGGGTCACGAAGAGTCGGATACGACTAAACAACAAGTAGGCTAATGTAAACAGCAGAACGAGTGCTATTCCAAGATATAGTGGCCCTTATGTGACAACCTTGGTTCATGCAAGCAACCACATGGCTTGTCTATAAGCAAATAGAATGTGCCAATCCAATTGCAGCACTTGTTTTGCATCTGTGTCATAATGGGAACATCTAGATTGTAAATCTATTCACGCAAACGTACCCTCCAACATTCTTCAGATGAAAATAGGGACATTTCAGACCCTCCAAGTGTCCCTATTTTCTAGGGACGTCCCTGATTTAGAGAAGCCGTCCTGGTTTCTGATTTGATCCTGGCAGTGCTTTTTCTGGGGGGCCGCAGGTGTACGCATACCCCTAAACATTTTGTGAATCTAAGTTTGGCCTCATTGAGGGGCAGTATTTCAATATGAGTAGGAAAACGGGAGTACCCCTAAACATTTTTTTTAAAGGAAAAAAGCACTGGATCCCAGAATGTCCCACGTTTCCTTAGGATGTACCTATTTTCACTGGAGAAATGTTGGAGGGTATGGAGTTATCCGACCCCCGAGCTGTCTGAAGGCAATCCTGTATAGGGAAGGGTGTTTTTTTAAATAAATGTTTAATGTTGTATCATTTTTTTTTTACAAAAGTTGGAAGCTGCCTGGATTGACTGTGGCAACTCAGTAAGATGTTGTTGTTGTTGTTTGTTTAGTCGTTTAGTCGTGTCCGACTCTTTGTGACCCCATGGACCATAGCACGCCAGGCACTCCTGTCTTGCACTGCCTCCCGCAGTTTGGTCAAACTCATGTTCGTAGCTTCGAGAACACTGTCCAACCATCTCGTCCTCTGTCGTCCCCTTCTCTTTGTGCCCTCAATCTTTCCCAACATACAGTAAGATGTGTGGGGTGTAAACAGTAAAATTATCACTATGGAATGGGACGTCCCTATCTTCATCAGAAAAATGTGGGAGGGTATGACATTTCTCACTCCTCCCAACAGACCCTCCTGGATTCCCCATTTTATTGTGTCCCCACCAAGAGAGCATTTCTACCACTCTGCCCTCTGCCCGCACTTCAGAGCTGGTGCGTCCTGTGAGGCTGGGCCTTGGCACCGCTGGCAGCCTCTCCTCCTCCACGTCCGCTCTCCAGCAGCCGCTATGAGCTGTCCAAGGGAGAAGGCCAGCAGTAGCGGCCATGACCAGGCAATGGGATGCTCTCTTGCAGCCACCACTTCTGCCACTGCTGCCGCCACCGTCACTCAAGGCAAGCACCGGCTCCTGCTCATCCTGGCCCTGACAGGAGAAACAGGGACATTCCAAGATCAAATCAGAAGCTGGGGCGGCTTTCATAATTCTGGGACTATCCAAAGGCAATAAAAGAGTCTTTCTGTACGCAATCACGACCGCTAGGACCGTGACTGCAAAATATTGGAAAAGCAATACAACTCCCAGCAAAAGAAGAATGGCTCTTAAAGCTATGTGCATATTTTGAACTGGCTAAACATACAGAGTTAATAAGGAAGCATTCAAATGAGAGAATAAGGAGAGAATGGGATGGTGTTTTTTTTTTTTTAAATAAACTATATGAAAAAGGTGGTTCCCAGGACTATGCTTGGCTTAGTGTAGACTAAAAGTTCCATAGGAAATTAGAATGTTTCTCCACAGATTTAGAAACTGAATACAGACAACCGAGATATGAGATAGCAGGAACCGTGTAGGGTTAGAGGGAAGTCAAGATACAAACCAGGGAATCAAGCCTGAAGTTGTAAAAGGAGTTGCCAGAAACATAGAAGAGAGGGGAAGGATATGAGACCTTCCAGAGTGGGCTTCTAATACCAGTAAGGATGGCTTGTATTCCTTAACTAGATGTATATATGAGACTCTCCTTCCTTCCTTCCTTCCTTCCTTCCTTCCTTCCTTCCTTCCTTCCTTCCTTCCTTCCTTCCTTTCTTTTTGTATAGGTTAGATTGATTGTAGGTTATGTCAATGTTATTTTTTCTTTGTAACAATTGCTCTTTTTTCTTTTTGTATATGTAATATTTATATTGCTAATTAAAAAATAGTAAAATAACAGCAACACACACCATAATTCTGGGACTGTCCCTGGAAAATAGGGACCCTAGGAGAGTGTGCACAAATAGTTTCCTGCATGTGAGCTTGGATAACCTGGGAATCCGGTGGAGATACATGCAGAAAGATAGGCATGTAAGGGTCATGACGTGCTCCAACTACTTAATAAAATGCAATTGTCATATAGACAACAGAACTGAACAGATCTAAGGGTTTTAATAGCCTCCCATTTGTGTTTAGAAAATGGAGCACAGCTGGGCCAGAAGACTCGCCAAAAGATTTATACAGTTATTGGCCACAGTTCAACTCATATTTAAGCATCGTGAAGCCCACTCATTGCTATGGAGTTAAGCACACTTAATTCTGTGCTGGCTGCTTGAGATCATTGTATTGCACAATCAGGAACTCAGAAATATTTGCTTTACTGTCTCAGTTGGAAGTACAAATGTTCCCCCTACACATAATATCTTTAGCTCATTGTCTGTGTGCATGACAACAAAGGCTACAGCTTGCAACATGAGACTCAAAGGAGGCCAGCAAAGTCCATCCCTTCCTTCTTTTTAACTTGACTGCTGCAAGTGAATGGATCATTTACTTATTTATTTTTCTCTGGCTGCCTCTGCTAAACAGCTTTTTAACCATGGGTACTGAGTAGTGTGTTATGGTTTGTAGGTCCCATAATTCACCCCACATCTTAGACCAGGCATCCCCAAACTGCGGCCTTCCAGATGTTTTGGCCTACAACTCCCATGATCCCTAGCTAACAGGACCAGTGGTCAGGGAAGATGGGAATTGTAGTCCAAAACATCTGGAGGGCTGAAGTTTGGGGATGCCTGTCTTAGACCAATTCCCCTCCAAACAAACCATGGTTTCAGGTAAAGTTCTAGTAAGGCAGCAAGTTAAACAGTTGAGAAAAAGGTTTTTAGCATCTCTCCAGGGCCGGCTCTAAGTAGACCCCCGGTGGTGCCAGTGCGCTGGAACCGCGCGGAAACCATGCTGCGCCCTGCGAGGGCGGGGGCGCCGGAGCGATCTCCACCCCTCAGCGCCAGGGCGGCCGACCTGCTCGAGACTGCCCTGCATCTCTCCCTCCCTAGTTTTACACTTTCAGTAGTTAACCATTACTGTAAATAAAAACAGGCAGACATAAATGCATCCGGCTGTGTTTATTCACGCCTGTTTCCTTAACCAAGGTAATATGTACATATCAAATTGCAACCCTTTGCAGCTTTCTCGTGGTGCCACAGCCATGCTTTCAAATACTTTCCTGTGTCCCAGCTCTCTTAAAGCGTCTCAGCCTTTTCTCTCCCTTCTGTAAGTCCCAGCTGGACTTACATGCGAGATTTTCACCACCCCTCCAAACCTTTTAACCAAGAACAGAGACAGCAGAGTCCTGGTTAGGTTTCTATTTCTCCTTAATTGCCAGGTTCCTATGCTGAACCTTTAACCCTCCTGTGCATTTTTAACCCCCCAGTGCAGAGAATTTCTGCCTCTGTTCTTTTAATCTTCCAGTGGCACTTTGCCCCCGTGTACATAAGAGCCTCTAAAACCAAAAGCAACCATTTAAAAACCAAAGCTTTCAAGTCAAAACCCAAGCACAGAATGTCTGAAAGTTCCATTCCTTCACTGCCTGACAATGCCATAGCTTTTTAGTATCTCAGTCTTTATATACAGTAAGGAATTATCCTAGAAAGACAGTTTATAGGGTTATGAGGTTACCATAGCTGCCAAGTTATCCCTTTTTTAAAGGGATTTTCCCTTATGCTGAATAGGCTTCCTCGCGAGAAAAGGGAAAACTTGGCAGCTATGGAGGTTACCACAGGACAAGTTCCTATTCCCAGGCAGAATATGTTTATATGGCCTCCAACATTTCTCCAATGAAAACAGGGACAACAACAACAACAACAACAACAACAACAACAACAACAACAACAATTTTATTATTCATATCCCAGCCATCTGATTGGGTTGCCCCAGCCAGCCTGGGCGGTTTCCAACATATATAAAAACATAATGAAACATAAAAAAACTTCCCTATACAGTCATACCTTTGGCATCTGAAGAAGTGTGCATGCACATGAAAGCTCATACCAAAATATAAACTTAGTTGGTCTTTAAGGTGCTACTGAAGGAATTTTTTTATTTTGCTTAGTCATACCTTGGTTTAAGTACGCTTCGGTTTGAGTACTCCGCGGACCCGTCTGGAACGGATTAATCCACTTTCCATTACTTTCAATGGGAAAGTTCGCTTCAGGTTAGGTACGCTTCAGGTTAAGTACTCCGCGGACCGTCTGGAATGGATTAATACACTTTCCATTGCTTTCAATGGGAAAGTTCGCTTCAGGTTAAGTATGCTTCAGGTTAAGGACAGACGTCCGGAACCAATTGTGTACTTAAACTGAGGTACCACTGTACTGTACAGGGTTCCCTTCAGATGTCTTCTAAAGGTTGTACAGGTGAAACTCAGGAAATTAGAATATCGTCAAAAAGTGCATTTATTTCAGCAATGCAACTTCTTATTTTTTATTTTTCTTTTAATTTTTACAAATGCTTTCTATTGGAAATTCCACAGTAATTAAACAAATAGTTACAATAATACAAAAATAAACATCGCTGTTACATTTCATTAATTACATTCCATTCATAATTGACCCGCCTAATGACCAATAATTACAATTACAACAGATAAAGGCTTGACATATCTTGCTTTGCATGTCATGCATCTATCTCATATATTGGTTTCACCTTTTAAGTTGCATTACTGAAATAAATGCACTTTTCGACGATATTCTAATTTTCCGAGTTTCACCTGTACTCACCTCCTTGGCTTGTCATGCATCTATCTCATATATTGGTTTCACCTTTTAAGTTGCATTACTGAAATAAATGCACTTTTCGACGATATTCTAATTTTCCGAGTTTCACCTGTACTCACCTCCTTGGCTTGGGGGGGGGGGTCACATAATTCCATACCGTCCAATATTTCTCCAATGAAAATAGGGACATCCTAAGGAAAAGCAGGACATTCTGGGATCAAATCAGAAATCCGGGACTGTTCCTGGAGGGCCTGCAACACATCTTTTTCACATTGCTTTGCATTTATTAACAATATGGGGGTGGGTCATTAACTCAGTGGCACAGCACCTGCTCTGAATGCGCAAGGTCCCGGGTTCCGTTTCTGGAATTTCCAGGTAGGATCTCAAAGAAAATTCTTGTCTGATCCATTGAAGTTTGTTGCTACTTCCTCTAATTGGACGCTTACCTTCCAAGTCCCGGACGGCAGAATCCGGGACCGGCAGCCGTGTGACACCGGAAGTTGCGTCGACATAACTTCCGGTGTCACTTTGCCCTTCTATGGGCACCAAAAATGGCTGCCTGCCGGCTTTGAAAGTCGCTTGTACGCATGTCAGGAAGTGCGTCGACGCAACTTCCGGTGTCGCGCCGCCCATCTATGGGCACCAAAAATGGCCGCCGCCGACACCGGAAGTCGCGTCTATGCACTTCCGGGGATGCGTAGATGCGACTTTTGAAGCCGGCGGCGGGCATTTTTGGTGCCCATAGAAGGGCAAATCGGAATGAAAAAAAATGGCCGCCGGCAGGAGAAAATAACAGAGAAAAACAGGAGACGAAGTGATACGGGGGTCCACTGGGAAAAGGTAAGTAAAATCGGGGTTTTCCCGGAGAAAACGGGGTACTTGGCAGCTATGGTTGGACGATGGTTTGACGCAGTATAAGGCAGCGTCATTTTTCTCCACGAGTGCAGTAGCTGTCAGTACTACAGCTGCCCTGGCATTGGATAAAAATGCCAACGCGACATAAGAAGATTTTATTGCCTTCATATCTTCTTTATAGGCTTCCTGAAGGCATCTGGCTGGCCACTGTTGGAAGCAGTCAACTGGAGGAGATAGATGGCTGATCTGATCCAGCAACCCTCTTCTTATATTCTTACAGATGGGAAATGGAACAAGTTGACAGGTGCAAACAGCCTATAATAAAATGGCATCCTACGGGCAGTGGAGAGGCCTGGAAATTATATGTTTCTGAAAAGAAAAGAAAAATCACTCCCAGCCTTCTGAACCTATCAAGATATCTAGTCATTGGAAGTGGAGTAGAATAGGAGCAAGCCCTTTTTTTCCAGCCGGGGCTCAGGGGAGCTCAGCTTCGGCATTTCTCAGGTGGGCGTCACTGCTATTCAAGGAGAACAAAGGAGAAGTTCATGGTGAGCTCTTTCACCTCCCCCCCCCCTAGAAAAACAGCACTGCATAGGAGCTAATAATTTCCCTATCAACCATTAAATCAGGGTCTTGCCTAATCCCTTTGAACTATGTAAACATGCGTAACTGGCTGTTGTAACAGATTGTGCAAAATCTTATTCAAAACTTTGTTCAAAAATTTATCAGATTAACAAGATCAACATAAGCCAACATAAATGGCACACCCACATGTTCAAATTATCAACAAGGATTCAGTCCAAAATAAATGAAGTGTTCATGGGGTATCCATGTAGAAGAAAGTCAATTCAAATAAGCTACATTCCCGAATTCCTTCCGTTGTGATGCCAATTCAGAGGGCTGGTTTAGTACAGGATAACAAGGTGGGATTAAAATTTCAGTTGCCCAAGAGAGAATGAATTGTAGGAGGAGAGTAAAATGGAGATTTTCTGTCAATTGAAAGAGAACGTCTCCTATAGGTAGAACCATTCAATTCCTCGCAGGGCTCCCAATGGCTTCCCTCATTGACTAAATGGTCTCGGCTCTCTTGTAATATGTGAACCAAGCCTCCGGAGAGTGATGTTAACTGAGTGAATAAGGCAGTGACAGCAATTCAATGCCAGCAGTTTTACTGCCAAGGGATTATCATGACAATCAATTCCTGAAAGAGATTTTGATTAGAAGCTTAGCGCAGGAGGTGGGATAACAGGAAGTGACAAATGTACGCTGCAGAGTGACATATTTAAAAAAACAACAACCAAAAAACACCCATCTGAGACTAGATAGCAAGAGGAATAGATCATAATGCTCAACTTTAGCCACGTGGAAAGTTGATAGATGCCTTGGGAGCGGCATAAAATAGTGCAACTCAGATTATATGGTCACAGAGTCAGGACTGTACTTGCTAGTGTTTCATAGCCAGCTGTTGGCAACCTTAATAATAATATCATTATTATTTGTATCCTGACTGTCTGATTGGGTTGCCCCAGGCACTCTGGGCAGCTTCTGTCAAATATAAAAGCATAACAAAACATCAGACATTTAAAAAGTCCCTTTACAAGACTGCCTTCAGGTGTCTTCTAGTTATTTTATTTTATTTTTACATTTTTTATTTGGTTTTTCAGATTAAAACTTGATATTCACATATCAAATGTACAACATAGAAACAAGATTCCAAAGAATCTCCTGGACTTCCCTCCTCCCCTTTGTGGGTCCTACTGTTAATCGTTTCCTCCTGCATCTTTTATGATAATCCAAACCTTTTACATCTCCATTGTGTCCAAAATTCACCATTAAACTACAAGTGCTATTCCAATCCTGCTGACGGTTTTAACTGTTTACAATGGTTTTTAAGATAGGTTATAAATTTCCCCCATTCCTTATTGAAATTTTGGTCTTCCTGATTTCTGATTCTTCTGGTCGTTTTAGCTATTTCAGCATAATCCATCAATTTGATCTGCCATTCTTCTCTTTATCTCTTTATCTTCTTTCCATCTCTGGGCCAATAACATCTGCGCAGCCGTGGTCACATACATAAATAGTCTTTTCTGTTCCCTTGGGATTTTGGCACCTAGAATTCCTTAAAGGAAGGCTTCGGATATTTTAGAAAAGGTTATTTTTTTTTTTTGCCTTCAGGTGTCTTCTAAAGGTTATATAGTTATACTTATCTCCTTGACATCTGATGGGAGGGCGTTCCACAGGGTGAGTGCCACTACCGAGAAGGCCCTCTGCCTGGTGCCCTGTAACTTAATTTTTCACAATGAGGAAACTGCCAGAAGGCCATCAGAGCTGGATCTCAGAGTCTGGGCTAAGTGATGGGGACATAGCTGGAAAGTCTCCCGTTTCCCCCGGGAAATCCCCGTTTTCCCAGCTGTTCCTAGCTGAAAAAATGGATTTTTTTTGTTTCCCCCCAGTTTATTCTGGCGTGGCAGCCATTTTGGAACTGGGCAGAGCATGCTCAGAAGCGACTTTTGATGCTGCTCTGCCCAGTTCCAAAATGGCTGCAGTGCGACTTCTGGCACGACGGCCATTTTGGAACTGGGCAAAGCAGCATCAAAAGTCACTTCTGAGCATGCTCCGCCCAGTTCCAAAATGGTGGCTGCGCTACTTCCGGTATGCTATTTCCGGCCCGGTCCCTTATTTCTCTGACAGCAACTTGGCAGGTATGGATGGGGATGGAGACACTCCTTCAGGTATACTGGGGTGAGGCTCTTTAGGGCTTTAAAGATCGGCTCCAACATTTTGAATTGTGCTTGGAAACACAATTATGCAGGAGGGTAGATTGGATGCAGAAGATAAAAAGCTACCTTATACCAAGCTCAGGATTGGGTTTCCTGACTTTCCAGGGATTCAGGCAAGAGTGTTTCTCAGCCCTACCTGAAGACTGAACCTGGGATATTCTGCATTCAAAGCATCGGTTCTACCACTGAGCAATGTCTATTTCCCATTACTGATTGGATTGCAAGGGACTTGGGATATAGAACTATTTATGCAGCCAATTTTCTGAAAAAACAGTGCATTTGGTCTCAAAGTAGAAACGCGCATAGAGTTTTGACATTTTAATAAAATTTACTCTTGATCACTTTAGAGTTCTGATGTGTCTTTATCTCTAGGCTGTTTCTTCTCAGAGACTAAAAAGGATCCATTCTCTGTGTGTTTTGTTTTGTTTTGTAATTCCCTTCAGGTCCCCACTATATTTGGTTTTGCTTGTGACTTCACATTAAATATATCACACCCCCGCACACACAAACATTATTATTGGTTTTTCAAAAGGTGAGTAACCATGATCTGTTTTTTTCCGAAAGGATGGTAGTGCAAAGTCAGAAATTGCAGAAGTACTGTGCTTATAGGTTTCTTTGTTTAAAAATAAGTTTGGAGGAGAACGTAGGCCATGGGATGGTGCAGAGCCAGGCTGCATCATAGAAACTCTTTTTATCGTTGAATTTGATAAAATTACGACCCACCTTCCAAGATAACCTTTAAATTCTACGATTTAAACAACAACAACAAGCAGAAGCAATTGCAGTAAATCAGCAGAGGCAAGACTAAAACATACAATCCATTTAAAGCTTGAGGGAATAAAATGGCCTTAACATGGCACCTAATGTTTGCAGAGCAGGCAACAAACAGGGGTGCCGACTTGCCCCCCCCCATTGAGGGGATCCGGCATCGTGTGATGTCATCTGCACATCATATGCAGAGATCCCCATTGCACCTGGCGACAGCAGGGCTTGGAGGGCACAGAGAATCACCCTCTATGCCCCTGCTTCTGCCTGGCGCACCAGCGCCCTCCCATCAATGGTGAGGGGTGGGGAGGGAATGTTTGCAGGTGGGAAGTTGATCTGTTTGGGGGGCCCTTAATATGTGTGTGGGGGGTATCTTGGCCCCCTGCCCACAAATATTGAGGGTGCTGAAGCCCCTTCCATCCCCTGGCAACAAACGAGTTTATTTGGTGCAAGTATTCAATAGCGGTGTGCCAACCAGTGCTTTTTTTCTGGGGGGAGGGGATGCAGGGGTACACATACCCCTAAACATTCTGTGAATCTTTGTACTTTTGTCCATTTACTGTATTTATTTCCCCTGATTTGAACTATAAAATGGTGGTTTTCTTGAGTCAAAATGAGAGTACCCATAAACATTTTTTTATAGAAAGAAAGCACTGGTGCCAACACTGAGAAGGCCCTGTCTCTGTCACAGCCTCCTTCTTAGGGTAGCAGTACAGAGTCCATGGCCTTCAGTAAACAGCTTAGAAAGTGGGCAGGCTCGTAGGAGAGCAGCAGCTAGCTGCTTTAGACAGAGAGAGGAGCTAGCAAATCCCTTTCATTGACTCAGGAAGGGGGCGTGGAG
The DNA here is from genome assembly GCF_963506605.1 of Zootoca vivipara. Classification (NCBI taxonomy): domain Eukaryota; kingdom Metazoa; phylum Chordata; class Lepidosauria; order Squamata; family Lacertidae; genus Zootoca; species Zootoca vivipara. The sequence goes on from NC_083285.1 coordinate 9,539,769, forward strand.
AGGGACAACTTCCATCTGCACCCCCCCACCCTTAACAGAACTGTCCCATGCAGTGCCCGTGGTCCTCTTATTTGGTATTATGCCTCTTTGGTATCATACCCACTAAATTGTAGGCTATCATTTTGCAACTCATTGTTTTGTAAGTCATCTTTGTGCCCTTGTGTGAAAGTTATGTTATATACTCCGGCCACTAGCTCAAAACTATGAATTGTAGGGCGGTGTCGGCCGGGGGGGGGGGGGGAATGACTTATGAGGACGTTTTAATACAAGCTCAGTGCCAGTCAACAATTTTACTGCCAGGATATTTTAGCATTTAGTTATTTATAATTGCTTTTTGGCATTACTGGAATTACGTTGAGATATTTTAATACCGCTGTTTGGTGCTCTTACTGGTCACGCGGGAAAAATTTAAGATCCAAGTCAAACTTGTCAACTAATAAAAGAACTATTAACATCATGTTTCCTCCTAATAGTTTTCTAAACACTTGGTAGTGATCTTTAATATTTAATGTATTTAGTGGCCGATTAATGATATATAACATAAGCTATGTATATCAGAATTAAACTTTAAAAAAGAAAAAAAGTTTGGCTGCTGGATTCTGAACCAGCTGAAGTTCTGAATAGTCTTCAGGGGCAGCTTCCTACAGAGCACATTAGGGTAATCCAGATTGGGTGTGACCACGCATGGATACCCATAGCACAACTATTTCTGTAGAAGTGGGGCTAGAGATACACAGCTGAGGTTGATGGCATGGGTGCCACTTTGCCATCCAAACCAAGGGCTTATGTAGGGTTGCCAGACTCAATAGAGGACAGGACTTCTGAGCCTTTAATTGCCCTGCTCTCTTTTGAGCCTGGAAACCTTCAAGAGAAACCAGCAGACCCTTTGCTTGGAAATTAAACAAAGGGTCTGCTGGTTTCTCTTGAAGGTTTCCAGACTCAAAAGAGAGCAGGGCAATTAAAGGCACAGAAGTCCTGTCCACCATTGAGTCTGGCAACCCTAGTCTTATGCCAAAATAAGCAGTGGGGTCTCTGTGAGCACTCTTCCTCCCTCCCTAAGCCAGACAGAAGCTACCTTGGGCATTGGGAAGGAGGCTCCAGGGCTCTGACAGGATGTTAGAGCCATCCTGCCTTCTTCCCAAAGCCAGGTGGGCTTCGGGAAGGTGGTGGGAGGGCTTTTGGACCCCCTCGGAACATTGTGTCTCCCTCCCTAAGCAGACAGAAGCTTACTAGGCTTTGGGAAGGAGGCACCAGTCTCTAATACCATAATCCTCTAATTCAGGGGTGGCCAACTTCCAAAAGACCGTGATCTACTCACAGAATTAAAAACTGGCAGTGATCTACCCCCTTTTGGGGGATTCAGGTCAAAATTGTTGAGCTTTTTTTGGGAAGGAAAGCCCTGTTTTGGGGGGTTCACGTAAAAGTTGTTGAGCTTCTTTAGGGAAGAGGAAAGTGACGTTGAGGGTTTTTTTTTAGGAAGGAAAGCCCTGTTTTTGGTGGTTCAGGTCATTTTAGGGGTGCAGGGCAAAGATGTTGAGCTTTTTTTAGGGGAACCAAAGTTTTTTCGCTTCTTTGGGGGGAGCCAGTGATTTACCAGAGACGTCCAGTGATCTACCGGTAGATCACGATCTACCTGTTGGACGTGCCTGCTCTAATTTACTGGGAACATTTAGGCATAGCTGCCAAGTTTTCCCTTTTCTCACGAGGAAGCCTATTCAGCATAAGGGAAAATCCCTTAAAAAAAGGGATAACTTGGCAGCTATGCATTTAGGGGACCGGCCTAGTCCCTCTAGTCTACTGAGATGTATTATATTACTATAATACAGGGATGTGGGTGGCGCTGTGGTCTAAACCACTGAGTCTCTTGGGCTTGCTGATCAGAAGGTCGGCGGTTCGAATCCCCATGACGGGGTGAGCTCCCATTGCTCTGTCCCAGCTCCTGCCAACCTAGCAGTTCAAAAGCCCGCCAGTGCAAGTAAATGGTACAGCTGCAGAGGGAAGGTAAGTGCCATTTCTGTGCGCTCTGGTTTCCGTCACGGTGTCCCGTTGTGCCAGAAGCGGTTTAGTCATGCTGGCTGCATGACCTGGAAAGCTGTCTGCGGACAAACGCTGGCTCCCTCGGCCAGTAAAGCAAGATGAGGGTCACAACCCCAAAGTTGCCTTTGACTGGACTTAACTGTCCAGGGGTACTTTACCTTTACCTTTACTATAATACTCTAATTTACCAGGAACATTTAGGAGACTTGCCTAGTTCCCCTAGTCCACTGACCACACACCAAAAATTCTCCCAAAATGTACTTTACAGCACTGAAAATTCACACCACGGAAAGTAAGTATTAACATATGTGTTCATGCCCACACGCCCTTACAAAATGTGCCCAGGTTGGTTTAGAAGGGCTGTGGAAACCCAGTCAGATGGGCAGGGTATAATAATAATAATAATAATAATAATAATAATAATAATAATAATAATAAACCTAGTAAACTGAGTGTTCTTTAAACATACATCAGGAAAAGCTTCAAGAATGAAAATCAGCCAAAGGAACTCTGTGTAACTAGAAAGCTCCCACTTTTTGGTATTTTGACTTTTGTTTTACCAATTAACATTGGCCGGTTCATTTGTTGCAATGCTGTTTGTGCCAAGTCTATCATGTCTGCTCTCAAAACTTGCCACCGGAGATGTCGCAAACAGAAAACTCTATGAAGACGGACGCTGTAATAAAAATCGAACTAGCTAACGCTAAGGGAAATCTGAGATAAATATCGACCTCTCCTAAAGCAGTAGGAGTCTGACACTGGTTGTTACTGTGTTCAGCAGTCTAGCTTGATCTATTGACCTGTTGGAACGCACACTCGCTTGAAATGCGAGCAACAATCCCATCAAAGTCAGTGTGACTAATTGTTGGTGATGAATGTTGCCAGCGTGCCTCTGCAGAAGACCAACGGCTCAGCACTTTACAGGTCCAAATCCTATATATGCAGCACTTTTTGAAAAAGGATGGTTTTGGAGATGAATCGCAGGGTGGCTTCATTCCTCGATTAGCTATGAGACAGGGCTTGAGATCCAACAGTGAGAAAGTGGAAGCAGGAACCAAATAAAAGTGGAGAGGCGCGACAACCTGAGGGGAAAAGCGCTGCTATCTCCAAATATGATTATACTGTGGGCAGGACTGGCTCAAAGTTTTTAGCTTTGAGTTGCATGATAGTCCTTTTCTCTCTCCCCCTAGTCCCTCTATATATTGTACAAAAGTACATACAGATACACATGCATACATGTGTTTACGTGACACAAACCCAGCCTATCTTCTGATCAGCCTCGTTCCGTGCCCAATAAGTACGGGGCACCTTTGTCTGGCGGTGCTGTGGCCCATAGATTGCAGCAAAATGCTGTGCAAGGTTTTGCCCAGTATCTTCTCTGTGTGATAGGCTCATGGGAAAAAAGCTGTCCCATTAGCCCTTGCCGTAGAGGGGAGGGGAAAACCTATATAAGGCTGCTCCGCCTGGAGCTCACAGCCATTTTGCTTTGAGAACTTCCCGTCTGCCCACCCTCTGGTTAGAGCCTTCACTGAGCAGTTTTGGAGTGCTGGTTGAGTCACGACTGGGAAGGATTCCCCCCCCCTCTCAACCTGATTGGCACTTGGTTGGTTGTTGTTGCTTTTTTTGCCTTTCCCTCAGTGAAATTATGGCTTTCCTTTGTTAGGTGGAAGAACATTGTTTGTATGAGGGCGGAAATGGCATTGGGCAGGATCACCATAGTATGCAGAGGCCCCATGAGGGGCCTGAGGGAAGGATTGACCATGGCAAACCCATACCTGCCAAGTCCTGAACTGCAAAATCTGGGATCGGCAGCCACATGACACCGGAAGTTGCGTAGATGCAACTTTCGGTGTTGCTTTGCCCAGACATGCATAGACGCAACTTCCGGCACTGACGCTGGCCATTTTCGGTGCCCATAGATGTGCAAAGCAGAAAAAAAAAGACCGCCGGCAGGAGCAGAATAAGGGAGAATAACAGGAGAGGAACCAATACGGGGGACCACTGGGAAACAGAACGAAAAAACGGGGGTTTCCCAAGGAAAACAGGGTACTTGGCAGCTATGCAAACCCAAGCATAGGTTTGGTATCTGCCTGGTTGGAATCTGCACCCTGGTCCCCCAGTGAGACCTTGCTTGCTTGGCTTGCAGCATGGCAAGGTTCAACACTGGCTGACACTGGGTTTGTAGCAATCCAAACCCAGTGGATCTATTCTGTCAACATGGGGCTTGTGGAATGATGAACTGATCCTGGGACCCAATGCCATGCCAACCCTTCCCCTGCCTGCTGCTGTCAATAAAGATTGGGCCTGATTTTATCCCATCACCATTGTACAGTCTGGTTATTTTGCTGCTCTCATGGGTCATATAACGTGCCCGCCTGGGCAATTTCAGAACTTGCCAAGCAAACAACAGCAACAACATTTCTATACTGCACTTCATCTGTAGATCTCAGGGCTGTTCATAAAACTAAATTTTCAGTGTTGCACTACTGCCCGAGGGCATCAGAACTATCAAGTTTCAGGATGGGCAAAGGCTTTCCGTTTTATAAGCAATTTTAAAAGGGTCAACATCTTTTAATATTTCCAGCACTTGGCACATTATTTTCAGAGCAGCCCACCTGTTCCCCTTACAGAATGTTCCCTGGATGTGAGAATATTCCAATTGGCCGAGCAATGCAATAACAGCGTGGCAACTGGGACAAACGTAATCAAAGGGTTTTCCTTCATTTATCCAATTTGCTTCCGTATTTTTGTTTCCCTTACAAATGAATGGGGGGTGGGTCTTTGCATACATTTTGGTTTTTCACCCACCTAAGAAATGAACGCACACTTCTAGCCTGCACAACCTGAGAGTTTCTCACAGTTCTCCTGCGGTGTCATGGAAGACCCCTCCTGCATTGGCACCAAAACTTTCTTGGTACGGTACCTGGCTAGATTGTGAAGAACCAGAATGGTGGCTCTCAGTTGGTGATTCCCTTAATGGGTTTGGGCCCCAGTCACTGCCCAACTCCAAGAGATCCACTGTGCCTTAGAGGCAGGGGATCCATTCGTTCCCAGGGCGCCTGTACCAATCAAAAGCTGTGCCTTGGTTTTTTGAAAATTTCAGAAGTCAAATGGACTTCTGGAATGGATTAAGTTTGGTGCTTTTGTTTTTGCTCTTTATTTTGCGTTTTTGTTTTTGAGGCTTTTTCGGTTCATTTGTTTTTGTGACTGTGTGCGATCCAGTTCAGCTACTGCTTGATTGATTGATTGTGTGACTGCGGAAATGGATAAAAGCCCCCCATCCAAACAATTTTAATTTTTATCATCTACAATACTGTCTTATTTATTTTATAGTACAGTACATTGATTTTTGCTTTCATTTTATGGAACAATGGTCTCGTTAGAGAGTAAAATTCATGTCAAATTGCTGTTTTAGGGGCTGTTTTTAAAAGTCTGGAACAGATTAATCTGCTTTGCATTACTTTATATGGGAAAGCGTGCCTTGGTTTTGGAATGCTTTGGTTTTGGAATGGACTTCCAGAATGGATTAAGTTTGAGTACTGTTTGTGGGGGACAGGAGGCGGGCAGGTGTGGAGGATTCCCTGGTTCTGAATGGGGTAACTGTGCCCCTGAAGGACCAGGTGTGCAGCCTGGGAGTCATTTTGGACTCACAGCTGTCCATGGAGGTGCAGGTCAATTCTGTGTCCAGGGCAGCTGTCTATCAGCTCCATCTGGTACACAGGCTGAGACCCTACCTGCCTGCAGACTGCCTAGCAAGAGTGGTGCATGCTCTAGTTATCTCCCGCTTGGACTACTGCAATGCGCTCTACGTGGGGCTACCTTTGAAGGTGACTCGGAAACTACAACTAATCCAGAGTGCGGCAACTAGACTGGTGACTGGGAGCGGCCGCCAAGACCACATAAGACCGGTCTTGAAAGATCTACATTGGCTCCCATTCCGTTTCCGAGCACAATTCAAAGTGTTGGTGCTGACCTTTAAAGCCCTAAATGGCCTCGGTCCAGTATACCTGAAGGAGCGTCTCCACCTCCATCATTCTGCCCGGACACTGAGGTCCAGCACCGATGGCCTTCTGGCAGTTCCCTTGTTGTGAGAAGCCAAATTGCAGGGAACTAGGCAGAGGGCCTTCTTGGTGGTGGCGCCTGCCCTGTGGAACGCCCTCCCAACAGATGTCAAAGAGGAAAACAACTACCAGACTTTTAGAAGACATCTGAAGGCGTCCCTGTTCAGGGAGGCTTTTAATGTTTAATAGATTACTGTGTTTTATTTTTCTGTTGGAAGCCGCCCAGAGTGGCTGGGGAAACCCAGCCAGATGGGCGGGGTATAAATAATAAATTATTATTATTATTATTATTATTTGAGAACCAAGGTACCACTGGAATGAACTGGAAGAGTTGCACTGAGCCACAGCTTCCACAACCGCCACCTGCCACGAACCACTATTGGCAGCAGCAGAAGCAGCAGAAGCAGGTATGTTCTATGTTTAAGATAATATCTTATTCTCTTGCTAATTATGCTGTTTTAAATGTGTCTTATATTTGACTTCCTTTAGCAATGTTTTATTTTGAAATGATTAAGATAATTATTTTGTTAAATGCGCATTCTGTAGTTGCTTTCCTTTGTTATGTCTTACTTTGAAATCTCTAAGACAATATTTTAAGGTTTCCTGCTAATTATGCCACTTTGAATATATACTTTTTAATCTGATTTCCAGCCATACACATTCAATGGTTGTTTATTGTAACGTTTTTGTATCTGAGGCAGAAAATCCAAATGGCTCCTCCTTTGATGGTAAAAAGTATGATAAACTAAAGCTGCAATAATCAAAAGTAAGTCTTGGGGGCATAAGCTTTTGAAGTTGTAAGGATTTAAGCCTGAATCTTCTGTTGTCGTTGCATCTTATTGTTTTAGTATCTCCATTAACAGTAGGCTGATGGTTATCTTTAAAAATGTACACTCCCTAAGCAATTGGTGTTATTTATTTTGGGTGAGATATTATCACATATTTTTTTAAAGTGCAGTTTTCTTTCCCAGCGATTTGAGGATGTGCATTATGTAAAGGGCGGGATTGGTGTTTTGTTTGTCGCTGTGACCATAAGTGCATAGAGAAGTGTGTGCATTTATGTGTCTCTGTGCATATTGGGCACAGGATCACATTTTCAGAGCATCTCAGCTTTCAGTTCATCCTTCCCATCCAACCCCCAAACTATATTTCTAAAAGGACCCCGCAGATAATTTTTCATTGCTTTCTAGATGCGAGCAGGAATGAATGAATGAATGAATGAATGAATGAATGAATGAATCTTTATTTGCATCAGCCATTGGCCTTAGCAGTAAAACAACAATACAATATACAAAGAATAGAGATAAAAAGTCAATTATATAAAATACCCTTTACGGTTTTGAATCAATAGTCAAATACTGGATTTTATTCTGATTGCCCCAGCTAAAAACCTCGCAGCCTTTGGTGTCACCTGCTCATCTTGATCTGCCTAGAGAAAGGACACCGTGGCAGTGGTTGGGCGACCCAGAATGGACAATAAAAGGACAATGGACAATGAAACCTCATTCTTCAAGTCTTTATAAAGAGTGCAAGTCAGAAAGGCAGTCCGATTCGGTCCTGCCATCTCCACAGGGACATAAGTGTTTTTCGTGTGGAATCTGTTGGAATCGTTCCTCGAGTACAGCCGAGGACAGTACATTCAATCTTGCGAGAGTAAAAGCGTGTCTGTACTTTAGAATTGCTAGGTTATGCAGATAGGGTGTAAGAGAGTCAAAATGGGAAGGTGGAAAATAGTCATACCATGGGCAAAATTTCCTTATTGTGGCCATGTTGTTCTGGCGCTCGATATCATTTAGGCGCTGACAAATTAGACTGTTTGCTTTACTAAAACCCAAGTACCGCGTTTCTCCGAAAATAAGACACCATCTTATATTTATTTTTCCTATTAAAAAACACACACTATGGCTTATTTTCAGGGGATGTCTTATTTCCCCCCTCCTCCCCCTCCCCCTCCCCCTCCTCCTGACACGGTCGGCATTGCTGCTGCACCTATCACTGTCTTATTTTCGGGGTATGGCTTATATTCCTTGAATGCTTAAAAATCCTGCTATGGCTTATTTTATGACTACGTCTCAAAACAGGGGAAACAGGGTAGCTGTTGTGATGATAAACCACAGGAGTGGTTTTTGATAGGCCAATTTAGTCCAGGCGCTCTTGTGACAATCTTGCAGCACTAGGGATATGAGACCAGGAATGAGAAAATTGGTGAACCTCATGGGGCACCATGTCAGTGAAATTCACTCCAAAGTAAGGTTCGAGGGGGCCACAGTGAGCAACTGGCCAGACATAAACTGCTTGCCCACATGGTTTCCTTGCCCTATTTGGCTACTCCATTTCCATCCACATGGAAGTAGGGAAGAGTTGAACCACACTCCTCTTCCATGCTATCTTCCATGTGTTGTAGGGGCGATTTCTGTGTGCATGTGTACGTAATGGCTACCACATGGGTAAGGAAGGTTGCATGAGCTGGGCTGCATCTTACCAGCTGCACAAACTTAGGTCTTACAAGGACGGCCATTCGAGAAGCATCTCTAATTTTCGAATTGCGTTACAGCTTTATGCTCACAGTCGCTCAGTCAAGTAAGAAAGCCAAAGTGAATGGCTTCTGCTGGCTCTCTCGGGAATTGTAATATGCCGGCACTTGCATCCAGCATCTCAAAAGGCAATATGGAGGGTTGATGGCTGTCAGGCTTCAGGGAATCGGCTTCCTCCCATGTGGCAGTAAATAAGAAGACATCAAACGAAAGGAATGTCTTACCAGTTAGATTCTTTAATAATCACAGCGAGAGGCGAAATAACCCATCTGCCTAGAATGGCGGTGCTCCCCATTAAGGCTCACACCCCCTCGGTCCCTATTAATTTATGTCACTCCTACGTCTTGTAATCTGAGCTAGTAGCCTCTGCGGTTTTTGTTCTGACACTTTCTGAGCTCTCGGTGACTTTGGAGAAGGGGGGTGGATGCTATCCAGAGACTGTGAATCTGTTAACCCTCTCTCTTCCAGTGTTTCTTCTCCTCGCTGTTTCCCATCCAGTATTTCCCAGCTTCTGCCTTCTGAACTATGCCCCTCTGTAAACCACTGTTCCAAATCTATACTGTCCTCCTGCTCCTGGGGAGATTCAGGATCAGGGGAAGGGGGTGGGGCTCCCACCATTCTTCCTCAGTGCAGCCCTCCTCAGCACGATCCCTGACAATGGCCCCTCTCCATTTGCTCAGTGAAAACAACAGTGCATTTGCATCAGAACATTTCATTCCTATATAGAAAGTCTGGCTGTTGGTCCATCCAGGTCTTCTGATTGGCAACAGCTCCCAACGGTTTTAGACAGGGATCTTTCCCCAGTCCTACCTGGAGGTATTACACTTTTAAAACTCTTACACTTTATTTTTTTTAACCCTTTCCTTATTTTAACCCATATTAACTCTCTCCCCTTCTCACACCACTTCTGTCCCCTTGCCATCAATGTGTTGCGCAATTATTGTGTGACATAATTTATGGATAATCCTCATACAAACCTGAGTTTAAAAAAAGAAAAAGAAAACACCAAGATACAAACTTCTCTTAAAACAGCAAAATGATTCTCATTACATAAAAATATACTTGTTTACATGTGACATCCTCATCGACTGGAATGAAATAAACAGATGGTTATTAATTTTTTGCTATGTTTAGGCATCTACTGTTTTTGGTTGCTTCAAGTGAGCAATAAAATATACCTCGCTGATTCAGATTCCAGGCCTGCAGAAGTGTATTAATTCAATAGATCATTGCTGCGAAAACATTTTTGTACACTCTTAGATAAAACAATACACAGACATAATTTAGTGCTCTTATTTCCCAAAATAAGATGCATGCAACATATTGTTAATGCTTCCCCCCTTGTTTTATGTTCACAATTAGTAGGGAACAATCTTTCTGTGTTAAGGACAAATATAATTTATTGATTAATATTACAGGGTCCTAAAAGTGCATAATAATAAACAATGCATCCTTTTGTTTTTCTTTGAAATCCCCCATGATGATTTAGGAACATTGGAAGCTGCCTTATTATACCAAGTCAGATCTTGGGTCTATCTTGCTCAGTATTGTCTAAACTGACCAGCAATGACTCTCTAGGATTTCAGACAGGAATCTCTCTCAACCCTACTGCAAATGACGGGGATTGAACCTGGGAACGTGGGACTATTTGCTTGCAAGGTTAGGCAGTCTACCACTCAGCTATGACCCTTCCCCAAACTGCTAGGGGCTGTGTATTAGATATAACATAGGCCCTTCCTGCAGGCTTACTATCTAAAGGTAAAGAGAAGACAAACTAAAAGTAAAGAAGAAAAGAAAGGAAAGTAAAAGGAGTGAAAACAAGGGGATTTCATGGTCTGCCATGTTTGGTGGGTCAAGAACACAGTGCTTTTCAGATCCCTCTGACTATGGAGAGCAGGGAACCCAGGCTCTTGTACTACGACAACACTCTTAATTGATCTGAAGCAACTTTATCAGCACCGACAAACCTTGGGGGGCATAGGAGCCAACTCCTAAGGGGATCTTTGGCCCCACCATAAAATATTTGAGGGGGCTGGAGCCCCCTCCCAAATTTGATGGGCACGGCCATTCAAAGGGTGTGTATGCACTGTGCCATGTGGTCGATTATGCCCCGGCCCGTTAGCATTCCCCCGGGCTCTAAATCATATCACAACATTTACACCTTTTATAACTTTTTAGAACACCAGCACTTTTAGTACTACCGGTAACATTGGAGATTTGATGATAATTAGCGAAGTTTGAAGAAGAAAGTATGAAGTTTGTTGCTAAGAGTTCTTTGGGATCAATATGTTTTTCAGGTGTTTTGGCTAGGATGCTTCAGTCGATAAAGAAATTGTGCTTGTAGGAAGCTTCCTTTGAAGGTTTAGGCCATTGCTTCTGGTCATTATGTTTTTACATTTTCTGTAACAACCAGTGTTAAACTCTTCTTAGCATTGTACTGCGTGTCCTCTGCAGAAAATCAATATGGACTAAAAGAAAACCTCAAATCCGAAGCAGCACTACAGTTAATTCCTGCTTGAATAAATTTATCGCCTCTTCCTGAGATCTGGAGGTAACTTTAGCCTGCCTAACCATCAAACAGCCAAAGTTGGCTGGTATTTGGAGAGTCGGTCACAAAATATCAGCTACTTTCCGGCTGCGCCTCTTATTCATGGAGCAGATGAAGCAAAGGCAAATGCTCACTTGCCTGTCACATGACATATTCACCAACTTGTCACATGACATAGTCACCATGATTTCTGCTCCTGCATTACAGTATTTTGCAGACGGTTTTCTGGTGGCCTTTTTGCTTTTGGGGGTGTCCCCAGTGATGCTAGCATAGACAACTGGCATTATATTCTATTGACAACCAGTGGGAGTCATTTTTTGTAGAGTCAGTTTTGCAATCTTCCATCCCTTTCTTTATCTTTTGTTTTTGGGCAATGTGTCTGTGTATAGGGCTCTACCATCCATTTGCTGATCATTGCTGACCAGGTGGGATGGATATATGAATCCTCCCTCATATAAAATGCTCTCTATGTATGCAAAACAACTAGCATGTTGGATAAACCCCAAGGGCAGAAGCATCTCCGTAGCATGCTAATTTTACTAGTGTGTGAGCAAGTTTCCAAAGTTTCCAAAATTTTAGCTGCCTACTCACCCACAACATGACAAGGTACAACACAGAAGCAGATTATGTTGTTGTTGTTGTTGTTTAGTCGTTTAGTCGTGTCCGACTCTTCGTGACCCCATGGACCATAGCATGCCAGGCACTCCTGTCTTGCACTGCCTCCCGCAGTTTGGTCAAACTCATGTTCGTAGCTTCGAGAACACTGTCCAACCATCTCGTCCTCTGTCGTCCCCTTCTCCTAGTGCCCTCAATCTTTCCCAACATCAGGGTCTTTTCCAGGGAGTCTTCTCTTCTCATGAGGTGGCCAAAGTATTGGAGCCTCAGCTTCACGATCTGTCCTTCCAGGGAGCACTCAGGGCTGATTTCCTTCAGAATGGATAGGTTTGATCTTCTTGCAGTCCATGGGACTCTCAAGGGTCTCCTCCAGCACCATAATTCAAAAGCATCAATTCTTCGGCGATCAGTCTTCTTTATGGTCCAGCTCTCACTTCCATACATCACTACTGGGAAAACCATAGCTTTAACTATACGGATCTTTGTTGGCAAGGTGATGTCTCTGCTTTTTAAGATGCTGTCTAGGTTTGTCATTGCTTTTCTCCCAAGAAGCAGGCGTCTTTTAATTTCGTGACTGCTGTCACCATCTGCAGTGATCAAGGAGCCCAAGAAAGCAAAATCTCTCACTGCCTCCATTTCTTCCCCTTCTATTTGCCAGGAGGTGATGGGACCAGTGGCCATGATCTTGGTTTTTTTGATGTTGACCATATTTTGGTCTGAAGCTCAACATAAAAAAAAAAAAGATTATATCTGAGCCAAATTAGACAAGACACCAACCAGACAATTAGCAATGGTATGGTTGGCTTTTGAAAAATAAAATTGTAATCGTGGGCCCCCAATCCAGACTGGGGCCCTGGGATGGATGGTGGTGGTGCTTTCAGTTAAAATGAATTAGATTGGCTATACATTTTTACAATAAATAAAATTAAAAATGGCTGTTTCTGTGGTCTTGATCCAGGAAGGGGCCCTCAATTTTTTTTTAAAGCAACACATACAATGGCTAATTGGATGACTGGTGTTTTGTCTAGTTTTTACTCAAGCACATCTCCTTTACAGTTTTCCTTAAAGCTAAAGGCATCATTCTCTCTCTGTTGGCTTCCATATTTGCACCCCTTCTTGTGAGTCAAAGCCAGCTGCTTTGATTTCATATAGGGTTATATTGGTGTGGTGTCCTTAACACTTAACTGATTTTAAATGCTCCTGGCCTCAGAAGCACCTTAGACTTTTCTGGTGCTCTCTCTCTCTCTCTCTCTCTCTCTCTCTCTCTCTCTCTCTCTCTCTCTCTCTCTCTCTCTCATCTCCCTGTTGAAATATGAGATCCCCCATCACTATTGGCATTCCACCGGCTCCTGAAGACATATCTGTTTAGGCAAGCATTCCCCTGAAATTGACATCACAGGCAATAAACCCATTGGCATTGGTAGGGTGACCACAGACACTTTACTTGGTTGGGGAATGTCATGGGATTGTTGCAGCTACTCTCGAGTAAGGACGCTCCAGCCTGCTCTGTCTTTAAGAGTTCTATTGTGCATTTTATTTACATTGCAGAGACATCAGAAAACATGACTGCCTAGTCTGATTCAGAACCTGGCAATGGCGCTTGTCTGCTCTTGCACCAGCATAATAGTCTGGGAACCCCAAAACGCCACCCCCTTGCCCTACGTCTGGGTGCATGACCCAACGTGGGCACCAGAAGGGGCTGCATGCCTTCTCCTGACCTTTGGCTGGAGCGTTGCAGAGGCTCCGACACCTCGCTGCGCTGTCCTTCCTCCTCTGGCTAGCTGGATCGGTGCCGAGGCTCTGACACATCTTGGAGCCCCCTCTCCACTCCGCTCCATCCCTCATTCCCTCCTCCTGACCCGCTGCTAGCGCTGTCGCTGGGCGAAGTGCTGGTCAGGATGACTGGGGGAGGGTCCCTGTAAGGAGTCCCCCTGACAGGGAATTGCATTGCAAAATTCAGAGACGTGAGCATTTTAAAGGATGTCTGTGTTTCAGTTTGCATATTGTTTCAGAAAGTGTGCACAGGTAGGTTTCACCTTTAAATGTGAACTGAATTGCATTTCTCCCCCCACAAAATATTAAAAGCTGGAATCTTTATCACAAAGATGGCGATGGGCAAGAATACTGTGCTGTTTGAAATGTGCATGCATGTACAAAGGAAGAAAGAGGGAGCGAGAATCTGCTTCCTCAAAGGCAGAAGTCGGCTCTGCTCTTGAGTCTAGGGATCTTCCCTTAAAAGCTAAAAATCAAGGAATGACATTTCTGAGTGCTAAGTTTAAAGTCAGGGTGCATTTTCTACAACTTGAAGCCGTGTGAAGAAAATCACAATATGTTCTGCAATAATTTATAGGTTTTGAGAAGGTATAGGCAGACAACAGGGGAAAAAAGAAGGAGGCCAGGAAATTCCATGCACAGAAGGCAAGCTAATTTAAAGAAGAAAAGAGCTGAACAGAAGCAGGGAGATAACTAAAACAACAACACAGAACATGGGTAGGCAAACTAAGGCCCGGGGGCTGGATCCGACCCAATCTCCTTCTAAATCTGGCCTGCGGACGGTCTGGGAATCAGTGTGCTTTTACATGCGTAGAATGTGTCCTTTTATTTAAAATGCATCTCTGGGTTATTTGTGGGGCCTGCCTGGTGTTTTTACATGAGTAGAATGTGTGCTTTTATTCAAAATTATATGTGGGGCATAGGAATTCGTTCATCCCCCCCCAAAAAATATAGTCCAGCCCCCCACAAGGTCTGAGGGACAGTGGACTGGCACCCTGCTTAAAAAGTTTGCTGACCCCTGACACAGAAGGTAAGGTGAGAAAAGGCAGCAACTCCAAGAAAGAGAGAATTTCTTAAGGAATTTTCTTACGGTAGAATTCTATAAAAGTGATTTTTGATGCATAACAGGCAGCAGATCAGCACTAAAACGCTATGTACATTTTGTCCCAGTTTAACTGGCCTGGCACCCTGAAAGACTCCTGAATTGTAGTTGGGTGAAGGGGTGAAAATTTGCTGTTGGGGATTCCTTGACCTCCTGATTTAGAATAGTTGTTTAACCTTGGCTGAACAACAAATTCACCAGTGTGTATAGTGTTAGTTCCTGGGGCAAGGGAAAGCACCTGAACAGGGAACTTCCTGTAGAGGTGAGGCGGAAGAGGAAGCCAGTGTGGGCCTGGAGGTCAAGAAATATTGTTTGCTGTTCTTAAATGAAGCGGTTCCTGTTTGAGTTTACCTGAAGTAGCTGTTTCTAAGAAAGGCAGCCCTGCTGGACAGCGACACAACCCAGGCAGCTACTATATACATTTACATTTACAGTGGTACCTCTACTTACGAATAACTCTACTTAAGAATGTTTCTACTTACGAATGGAGCTCCGTCCGCCATCTTGGATGCAGTTTAGATATGATTTTTTCTACTTACGAATTTTTAGATATGATTTTTTCTACTTACGAATTTTTAGATAGGGTTGCTTCTACTTACGAATTTTTTCTCCCAATGCATTCCTATGGAATTCAACTTGGTACCACTGTAGAAACTTTGTCAAGGCTTCCAGTATTATCCCCATCATAGAATCCTCTGCAGGAATCGTTTTGCTCCATGCGGGGCTCGAACCTACAACTCTGAGGTTAACAGCCATGTTCTACCAACTGAGCTATCTGATATCATGATCATCTCATGTCTTTTATCCAAGGAACTCATGTTGAGAGGAGCATAGCTGCCAAGTTTTCCCTTTTCTTGCGAGGAAGCCTATTCAGCATAAGGGAATTTCCCTTAAAAAAAGGGATAACTTGGCAGCTATGGAGAAGAGTAACCAACTGAGTTTCAGAGGTTGGTGTGAACCCAGGTCCTGCAAGTGCCATTTTAACTAGTACACAACACTGGAGCTCCATTTTAAGCTGTAACTATATGAGGAGGCAACGGCATGTAACCTCTTGCCAAGCAGTATATCTAGCATTGCGTTCCCAATAAAGGGAATAACGGGAGGGGGAAATTTGGTAAATCTATGAAGAAGAAGAAGAAGAAGAAGAAGAAGAAGAAGAAGAAGAAGAAGAAGAAGAAGAAGAAGAAGAAGAAGAAGAAGAAGAAGAAGAAGAGTTTGGATTTGATATCCCGCTTTATCACTACCTGAAGGAGTCTCAAAGCTGCTAACATTCTCCTTTCCCTTCCTCCCCCACAACAAACACTCTGTGAGGTGAGTGGGGCTGAGAGACTTCAGAGAAGTGTGACTAACCCAAGGTCACCCAGCAGCTGCATGTGGAGGAGCAGAGACTCGAACCTGGTTCCCCAGATTACGAGTCTACCGCTCTTAACCACTACACCACACTGGCTCTCATCAATTTTGGATGATGAGGATGGTGATTCATCCATCAATTTATTACAGCCAATAGACCAAAAATAAAACAAAAGCACACAGTACAACAGAATCTGGAAGCAAAACAGATTCAAAAATAAAGACAATTCTATCGAGCTCCGGCAATCTTAGGTTGATCCCTGGAGATGGCACTTCCAGTTTCAGATGGTGAGCTGTTGTCTTGTTCTCACTGCGGCCAATAGAAATATAGCCGCTATCAGTGACACCTTGGGGCTTTTAATCTTCCATCAGATATTTAACCTAGAATTGAATTGACCTTCCTGGTAATTTGATCAAATGCTGCTGAAATTACAAAACAGAAGGGCATGTTCTAAAGATTCTGCCTCCTGATTATTACAGCGGCAAACCCTTGAGGAAAGAGGACTGCCAGTACACCTGCTCCATGGCGTTTAGGGTGGAAGAACATTAAAAGTGGTCAGAGTCAAAACAAAACAAAACAAAAACAAACCTATGGTATTTAGCAACATATTGTTGCGCGCCACCCCAATCTCCAAGCAGTGCAAAATTCCAGAGGTTCCAGGTGATTACCCAGGGTATGGTTTCTTCAGAATGAGGGACAGCAGAGACTGTGGTGTCATTATGATCTATGGTTTATTTACACATACCGTATTGGCCTGAATATAAGTTGCACTCCCCACCCCACCCCCCAAATTCTGACCGTGGAAAGTTAAAGTGCGGCTTAAATTCGCAACCTTACAAAAACGGGCTTTTACAATATCACTGCTGAAACAGACGTATGGGAAAAACGTAACAAACAAAAAGTTTTATTGCCGATTTGTGAGCTTGAGACTATTCATTTGCCATTCACGGGTGTGAGTGCCTGCAGAATTGTAGCAAGTGAATAGCGATTTGTGGTTTTAGCGATGGTACGGTAACTTTTGTGGGCTTGCAAGATCAAAGGCTTAAATTGGCTGGGAGTACAATTCTACCAACAGCAGCGATTTTTAGCCTGTAACCCAATTTTAAGGGACTGGCTTATATTAGGGTATTGTCTATCCCCCCTGAATTTTAAAGGTGTGCCTTATTTGCGGGTGCGGCTTATATTCGGGCCAATACAATATATACAACCTGAGCCTATGATAGAGCAGCTCACAGCGTTAACATCCCAAGGGGATATTGCTTCTCCTATAGCCACAGTCTTGGATTCCAGCAGAAATCAGGAATAGCTCTGTCTCTCAGCTGCCCAACCTGCTTCCAACTTTTGTCTTTCTAAGTACCAGATGTTTGAGAGAGCGGGGCTCACTGGCACAGAACACCTTGTTACCTCAATGACTCCTACTATTGTGCAGGCTGAAGAAAGCAGCCTGCACAATAATTCATCAGCACTTTAGTGGACATCACTCCTAATTTAAACTATTTTGTACAGTATTTTGCCCGATTGGCACATTTTTGCAAGCAACACTCTCTAATATACTACATTTTTTTGTTATTTTCACTAAGCATCTTTGGGCACAATATATGGTTGGGGAACTGCATCATAAACATCAGTTACAGGTTTTTCGCTTTGCATATTGTTTCGGAAACTGCAAATTAGGCTGACTTTCACTAAGCTATGGTTTTCCCAGTAGTGATGTATGGAAGTGAGAGCTGGACCATAAAGAAGGCTGATCGCCGAAGAATTGATGCTTTTGAATTGTGGTGCTGGAGGGGACTCTTGAGAGTCCCATGGACTGCAAGAAGATCAAACCTATCCATTCTTAAGGAAATCAGCCCTGAGTGCTCCCTGGAAGGACAGATCGTGAAGCTGAGGCTCCAATACTTTGGCCACCTCATGAGAAGAGAAGAATCCTTGGAAAAGACCCTGATGTTGGGAAAGATTGAGGGCACTAGGAGAAGGGGACGTCAGAAGACAAGATGGTTGGACAGTGTTCTCGAAGCTACGAACATGAGTTTGACCAAACTGCGGGAGGCAGTGCAAGACAGGAGTGCCTGGCGTGCTATGGTCCATGGGGTCACGAAGAGTCGGACACGACTAAACGACTAAACAACAAACACTAAGATGTGAACCAAACTTCTCCCCAATCCCTAAACCAGCCTTTAATAACTGTGCGTGAAGAGAAAGTCTTCTGCAAGATGAGGATTATAATGTAAAAAAGGAGGCCTCACAAGCCATCACATGCAGGTGTGAAAATAGGGACACCCCATTCCATAATAATAACTTTACTATTTATACCCCACACACCTTACTGGGTTGCCCCAGCCACTCTGGGCAGCTTCCAACATATATAATAACATAATAAAACATTTTTTTTTAAAAAAACTCCCTATGCTGGATTGCCCTCAGATGGCTTGGGAGTCAGATAGCTCCATACCCTCCAACATTTCCCCAATGAGAATAGGGACATCCTAAGGAAAAGTGGGACATTCCGGGATCAAATCAGAAATTGGGATGGCTTCTCTAAATCAGGGATGTCCCTGGAAAATAGGGACACTTGGAGGGTCTGTGCCTGCCTTTGCTGTGAAGCAAGCGTTCCACCCCATCCTCCTCCTTCCTCTGCTCTTTCTCCCTCATCTTCTTCTGCCAATGCCACCTCCTGCTCACTCCTGCCTCCACCTTCTAGGGGAAAGTAACCAAGGGATACAACCAGGCTGACTGCCTGAGCCACCCATTTCATTGTAATTCCTTGCGTAGGAGCTGCTCCGCTGGGGATCTGATTCATTCAGCGTTATGGAAATGTTCATAGGCAATGCTTTTCTGAATGACTCAGGCAATATTTATAGTTCATTGGACTGCACTGCCGGTAGCACTCTTCTGGGGATAGTTCTCAACTCCCTAATTTAGAGGAGTTACAAAATTATGCAGCTCAGTGCAACTAGAAGAATACTTAGGAGCCTCTTGGCTTTCTTTCACCATGCCTAATATTTTAACCAGGCCTGACTGGCATTTGTTTCTTCCAGTACTGTCTTAGACTTGCACTGCGGGGACATGTTCCTTTTGAGAAATACATATATTCTTTGCTTTGCGTTCATGTCTCAGGGGCTCTTTGGCTACTGTTGTCTGCAAATCTCTGCTATCTTCTCTCTTCCCCATCCCTTTTTAATACTGAGAAAAGTCCTCCTTTAGCTGAACCTTGAAGTGTTTATGAGAAAGACAGCAGAGGTATGCCTGGTGACATGTAAGTAGGGCGTATGGACTGAAAAGTATGCCTAGAGATCTCCATACCCTCCAAAATTTCTCTGATGAAAATTGGGATGCCCTATTTAATAGTAGTAGTAGTAGTAGTAGTAGTAGTAGTAGTAGTAGTAATATTTACTATATAGTTAAAGCTATGGTTTTCCCAGTAGTGATGTATGGAAGTGAGAGCTGGACCATAAAGAAGGCTGATCGCCAAAGAATTGATGCTTTTGAGTTATGGTGCTGGAGGAGACTCTTGAGAGTCCCATGGACTGCAAGAAGATCAAACCTATCCATTCTGAAGGAGATCAGCCCTGAGTGCTCACTGGAAGGACAGATCCTGAAGCTGAGGCTCCAATACTTTGGCCACCTTATGACAAGAGAAGACTCCCTAGAAAAGACCCTGATGTTGGGAAAGATGGAGGGCACAAGGAGAAGGGGACTACAGAAGACGAGATGGTTGGACAGTGTTCTTGAACATGTTGAATGAACATTCGTAGGAACATGAGTCTGACCAAACTGCGGGAGGCAGTGGAAGACAGGAGTGCCTGGCGTGCTCTGGTCCATGGGGTCACGAAGAGTCGGGCATGACTAAACGACTAAACAACAACATCTACAAATAATATCTCATCTGACTACAAATGATATCTCATCTGCCCACTCTGGGCAGCTTCCAACATATATAAAAGCATAATAAAACATTAAACGTTAAAAATACTTCCCTATACAGGGCTGCCTTCAGATGTTATCTTTTTTTAAGACTAAAAAATGTAATATAAACACCAACAAATGGAAAGCACTGGCTTGCAAGTGCTCCAATTTGAGAACAGCCTTTACCAAAGTTGTCATGGGCTTTGAAGGCACTCCAACTCAGGATGCAAGGGAGAAATGTGCTAAGAGGAAGGCACGCTTGACAAATCCACACGTGATCATCTCCCGCCCGGAAACCAATGTCCCCACTGTGGAAGGATGTGTGGATCCAGAATTGGCCTCCACAGTCACTTATGGACTCACTGTTAAGACTGTGTTCATGGAAGACAATCTTACTTGGCTACGAGTGATCACCAAAGAAGAAGACAGTTACTTATCTCCTTGGCTTGGGGTCACATAACTCCACACCCTCCAACATTTATCCAGTGAAAATAGATACGTCCTACCACACCCTCCAACATTTCTCCGATGAAAATAGGGACGTCCTAAGAAAAAGTGGGGCATTTCAGGATAAAAAAAACCCTGGGCAGCTTCTGTAAATCTGGGACCATCCCTGGAAAAAGGGGCACTTCCTGCAAAGAGAGCATACCCAGAGTTCTCTACACCACAAAGGTGGCAATGGAGGGTGCTTAAAAGATTTAGGCTTTGACAAGTCTAATCATGCGGATATTGGAGACCATGAAGACCCTTTTTTATTTGTTTGATGTGAAATCACACAGTAAATCACTTGCAAGCTGAAGTACTATGGTCTAGAGCTCCCGTTGTGCATTACAGTGGTACCTCGGTTTAAGTACACAATTGGTTCCGGAGGTCTGTACTTAACCTGAAGCATACTTAACCTGAAGCGAACTTTCCCATTGAAAGTAATGGAAAGTCGATTAATCCGTTCCCGATGGGTCCGCGGAGTACTTAAACTGAAAGTACTCAAACCGAAGTGTACTTAAAACCGAGGTATGACTGTACTTGCATTCTGGGAACTACAGCTCTGTGAGGAGAATAGTAGTCTCCTAACAACTCTCAGCACTCTTAGCAAACCATATTAGTATCTACTTTTGAAAGTCACCTTGGTTTCAGATGTGGTTTACATCTAGCGCAGAAACCGAAACCCCAAGTCTCATTTTATTTGTGGAACTAGATGTGTGATTCTTTGGGTTCCAATTATATTTGTCGTCTTTGTCTTCTTTTTCTTCTTCTTCTTAAAGATTTTCTTCCCAAGTAAACTGTATTACTGGAGAAGATTTCCTGGTAGCAGCAAATTCCAATGAAGGAAGAGGAGGGGTCAGTTGGGGGAAGAGAATATTTGTAGAAATCAAATCTCCATCTCTAACTGTGAGCAGTCTCTGGAAACCTGATGCTAAAAGTTATGCTCAGCCAGTCATAAAATGGACTCAATGTCATGCATTGGGGGAGGTGAATCAAAACAGTTTGCAATTCAGATCTCAAATGTGTGCCAAAAAATGCCTCTTGAGCAATTCACAGACCAACAGACCACAGACCAATTCACAGAGAGGCAAGACTGCAGGGGAAAATGTTAAGTCCAACAGAGCTTATAGACATTTGCTCTCTTTCCTCCCTCAAATAATGTTGTTGGGTATTTTCCTTCAAATAATGGTGTGAGTGAAGTGAGGTAAGAGATGATGAAAAGCTCAAATTTTCCATTTTGGAAAAATCAGGAAACTGAGAAGGAGTCCACAATAAACACACCTAACACCTGAATTGTCACCAGTTCATTGGTCATGGAACACTCTTACCATTTATTATATGTTATTTTCCAGATCACACATCAGACACACATCATTCTGACAAGATGAGAGAGAGAAAGAGAAAGAGAGAGAGAGAGAGGGAGGGGGGGGAGAAAGAAGGAGATTGTTAGCCGCTTTGAGACTCCTTCGGGTAGTGATAAAGCGGGATATCAAATCCAAACTCTTCTACCTTGAGAAAAATATTAGTGACGCTTCCTGATAGCTTTAAATGTTGGTTCATATTAGTTTGTGTGTGTGTTGTGTGCTGATAACAGAACAGCAATACACATACATAGGGGCCGGTTGAGGCTTAGTTGTGCCTAAAGTTCACCCACTAAAATCAATCGGACAAGTTAGTCATGACCAATTCAAGTGGGTCTTCTCTGGTTTGTCTCCAACCCATAATCCGGTATATGGAACCCTCAGATTTAGAGTCCTGAGACCTGAGCTTCCTCTTGAAAAAAGGGGTTTCACTGAGTGTAGTGAACTTGACATGTTCACTCTTTCGGCAAGAGAAACTGAAATTGTTAACCGCCATTCACATTTATTTCATTTTACTTATAGACAGTTATTTCTGCCATGTCTTATAAACAAAGTTCTCTGGGCGGTGTACATGAAAAAAACACAATTGCAATACAAAGCACCTTGCAGCAAAGATAAGCAAAGAATCCCCCAAATCCAAAATAGATACCAAAGCCCCAAAATATCAATATAATTGTGCTATTTTAGGTAAATTTGGAATGGCCTTGTATTTATATTCTCTTGAGAACTGGGCGCCTGACCAAGTATTACATTTCATCGTGAAGGCCATTCTAAGAAGGATGTTTAATGCTACTAGTTGCAAAAGTTTCTCATTTAAATTAGCATAATATGACAAATGATGGACATTGCATGCTATAAAGCTGTATGATAATCTTAGATGAATGTCTCCAGAGCACACATATGAAAGCAGACTCCTCATTTCTCATGCAATGATGAGTCCAAAGGGGCGTTCGTCACTTCATAACTCAATAACTTCACTTAATAACATTAAAATACTGTTATGCCTCGTAGACATTATGGGGTCAACTGTATTGCTAACACAGCCAATAAGTGCTCAGAATTGGGCTGGATTTATTTTTGTGTATTGTGCATGATGAGAACACTAGAACAGAAATGAATGCTCTATGCTCATGATATTTGGATGCCTTGCATTTGTGGATTGCATAGATTTTATTTCCATTGAAATTAAGCTTGTTCCAAAGGGTTTGAGTTAGACTGAGTATCATCATCATCATCATCATCATCATCATCATCATCATCATCATCATCATCATCATTTGTAGTGAACACTGCTACTAAAGGAAGGGGAAATTTGTTTCAGTTGGGATTTCAAAGCAAACTTACGTAATTCCCCTTTCCCAAATCAATTTGCAGTCTGGAATTCATACTTCCCTAACTTCTGCGAGGCTGTTCTCTTATCAAACGCCATGTACACCAATGTGTATATTAGGGGACTGTGTGCGTAAAAATCCATACGTTTGTGCCAGTGTCGTCTAAAACAAAATATATTAGGGGAAATTGCTCGCAGAAGTATGTACACAAGATAAAATTGCACACAAGAATGTATATATTAGGAGAAGTTCGTGCTAAATGCTTACAGATTTTAAGGAGAAGTTAAAAATACATATCACAAACTGAAATGGATACGTGCAGAACAGAAGACTAGGAAAATGACAAAATGAGAGAAACCAAAACTGTCATATTTGTACATTGCTAAACTCGAGGATATACTCGGTGTTTCAATGGGGCTTCTCTTCCTGTTATGTTGCGTTTAAAAACGCCACCATTTGCTTTTCCCCCATTTAGCAAGCCTCTTGTCTGGAAAACTCTTGTAGCTGTAGCTTCTTTGATTGCAGGATGTGTTCTTGACGGCCTGAGAGCCAACCCTGAAGCAGGTTTTCTGGGAAGTCAGAGCCTCTCTAGATACACTGAACATTAGACAATACAGCTGTTCTTGGACTGTTAACAGTTTGGATTACAGGTGGAATGGATTTCGTGCTTTCTCAGAGGGGGGGGGAAATAATTGCTAGACAAATAAAACTAGCACATCAGATGTCATGAACAGGGCCTATCTTCGTTGTGATTTCTACAGACCCGCTAGCTTCCATTTCAGAAAGTCTCAAAACGTCGTTTTTTGAGCAAGTTCTAACTAGTTTGAATGCAATGTGTCCCATTCCTTTCAATTTCTGACTGTCACCATCAGAAGGCTTCTGATTTGGAGTATGTGTGAGTGTATCTGTTCTGCATTAACACTAACACCATGTAAATATTCAGGTAGGTAGCCATGTTGGTCTGACGTAGTTGAAATAAATAAATAAATTAAAAAATTGTCCAGTAGCGCCTTAGGGCTTAGCTGCCAAGTATCCCGTTTTTCACGGGAAACCCCCGGATTTTAATCCACTTCTCGCTGTTCTCCCGAATGGAGAAAAATCCCGGAAATCCCCCGGATTTCCTACCTGCCAGGGAGCCTCCATTTTGGGTGCCGCTCTTCCCATGTGTGGGCACCGGAAATCGGGCAGAGCGGCACCGGAAGTCGCTTCTACGCATCTTGGTGGTGGCCTCCACCATGCAGCCACCACCAAGATGGGCGCTGCCACCACCAAGATGGCCGCCACCATGCAGCCACCACCAAGATGGCTGCCGGGCATGCATAGAAGCGACTTCCGGTGCCGGTCTGCCCGATTTCCGGTGCCCACACATGGGAAGAGCGGCCCCGGAAGTTGCTTCTATGCAACTTCAGGTGCCGCGCCGCTGCTGATCCCACATTTTTCAGCAGGAGACTTGGAAGGTATGCCTTAGGGACCAACTAAGTTTGTTCTGGGTATAAGCTTTCAGTGTATCTGAAGAAGTCCGCATGCACACGAAAGCTTATACCCAGAACAAACTTAGTTGGTCTCTAAGGTGCTACTGGACAATTATTTATTTTTTTATTCATTTCGACCATGTAAATATCTTCACTATGTAAATGCTAATGGCAGTTACCGAGCAGAACTGATCTGTTCTGCCCCTACTGCATGATGTCGCCCATCCCTTATTCTGCCTCACAGAATCATAGAATCATAAAATTGTCGAGTTGATTTATCTCAAACCATTCATACCATCTCCTTGGCCCTGAAAGCCTTTCCCTATTAAAAGTCAGAAAACAGGAGATTAAAATTCAGGTTACAAATCCAGCTGCCCGTTGGAGTGCCCTGCTGTTGTCCATGTTTTACTGTGGAGTCAACTCATTGGAACTTGCTTGTGGTTAAGTCAGGCCTGGGGGACCCAGGTGGCGCTGTGGGTTAAACCACTGAGCCTAGGGCTTGCTGATCAGAAGGTCAGCGGTTCAAATCCCTGTGACGGGGTGAGCTCCCGTTGCTCGGTCCCAGCTCCTGCCAACCTAGCAGTTAAAAAGCACATCAAAATGCAAGTAGATAAATAGGAACCGCTACAGCGGGAAGGTAAACGGCGTTTCCGTGTGCCGCTCTGGTTCACCAGAAGTGGCTTTGTCATGATGGCCACATGACCTGGAAGTTATACGCCTGCTCCCTCGGCCAATAATGCGAGATGAGCGCGCAACCCCAGAGTCGGTCATGACTGGACCTAATGGTCAGGGGTCCCTTTACCTTTAAGTCAGGCCTGAAGTTGGACTCCAACTATGATCATCCCCAGGGATGGTGGTTGCTTTGGTCCCACAGGATATGGAACCCACAGGTCCAAGGGGTCATGCATTCCTTCTGTAGTCTAAAATTTTACAGTATAGGATCAGTCTTAGCATGTCAGAAGGTCTCAGATTTCCACCTAGTTCAGTGGAACTAAGAACTGAAGCTGTGCTGATGTGGACAAACCCTACCACTGAGCTATGGCCATGGAGACAGAACCTGCTGGGAATTGTGGAGCCAAATGACAACCAGCCAGGTTGATAAGAGTGAGTCAGGCTATCACACCTCTCCCCCCCTCTGCAATCAGATGGAATAAAATCCTATGAATATGCAGTAGATCTGTTGTTGTTGTTGTTGTTGTTGTTGTTTTTATTTCTCAGAGGTACAAATCTGTTTCAGAGATCAGTTCTACAAATTCTTCTGCAGAACTCCTGCTACACCAAGCTTTTTACCAAAATTGTCCAGTAGCACCTTAGAGACCAACTAAGTATGTTCTGCATGCACACGAAAGCTTATACCCAGAACATATTTAGTTGGTCTCTAAGGTGCAACTGGATGATTTTTCTATTTATTTCGACTGCATCAGACCAACACGGCTACATACCTGAAGCTTTTTACTAGTTCATGCTAAACGAAATCCTGTTCCCGGTTGACATCCTGCACGTTGTTTTTGCACACAAGTTGCACCATTTAAATATGTTTGGCACCTACATAAGCATGTGGAATAAATGAATGGCTAGTTCTTTTTTTAAGTACTTTATGCTTCAGCGGAAATGCTTGGGGTCAAGGATCCGTAAGTTAATTCTTCTCTGGGCATTGACAAGACAGCTGCTGTTAATCTATCATTTCAAGAATGGAGAGGTCCATAATTATACAATCAAAGGGGTTAGAGGATATTTTACATTTTAAAACTTCTTAATTATACATTGCATTAACTGATGTTGCCCCTAATTGCTCGGATAAACCAATTATAGGTTTTATTGGACAAGTCCTTTATTAGAAATACCTTAAAAATGCATTTTGTAACTGGTAATCCCTACTGAAAACCTTGAACGAGAAGAAATGAGAGGCTGACGGCCTACCGGTATCTGCAGTGCTGGGCAGGAGAAGTACAGAAAGGCATTTGTACACTGTGCCTGAGAGTGAAGGAATGTCCAGTGTCCATGAGATTGTTGGTTAACGATACCCACTTCCGGCCACACTCATTGCTGTCAGCAACCCTAGAGGGTTGGCCAAGGATTAATTGGCCTTCAAAAGATTAGCCACCCTTGCACTAGGGCACTGAAGAACAGACAACTGAGTAGGAGCAGATTTAGTTGTCTCAGTGCATCCTGACTGAAGTTGGTACAGAGAGCAGCACTGTAGTGTAAAAGATACAGATATTAGCGATACAAAATTGCATGGATCCTAAGATCCCATGCTTCTGGTAGAAGGAAGAGGAGGTGATGCTAGCTTATATTTCCCATAGTTTTATGCAGTGCTTTTTTCTTTCTAAAAAGTTTAGGGGTTGTGGCGAGATACACCGGTAAAGGGTCCCCGGACGTTTGACGGTCTATTGACCCAATACCTCCCTCGCCTATTTCTTCCCCTTGCTGCCACCAACCAGTAAATCTGTGTACTGGTACACAATTTATTTGAACCCAGTCAGATGAACAGTGAACAAAACAATTAAGTTTATTTAATGTGAAGATCTTACAAGCATATCAATTCTTATTGGTTTCTCAAATATGTTTACATTAAACTTACCCTTTAGTCTTAGTTCCCCCCATGTCCTCCCTGACTGAAGTTCTCTTCTTAACTCTTACAGATTCTGCACCACCACTCACCTCACTAGCTTCTCTAACACTCTATTTCAAAATCCTCCCCACCTCTCTCATCAAATCCCCTCAACTCAACTCCTTTATCTCCCCCTCCTGTCTGCCTGCTTTTCCTTATATACCCCTGCTTCTGCCTGGAGAGCTCCTATTGGCTGTTTTCCTCCCTAGCAACTTAACTCTTGCTAGACCCTCTAGAGGTGAAACGCCACAGGGGTACTCTCATTTTCTTACTCATATTGAAAAACGGCCCCTCAATGAGGCCAAACTTAGATTCACAAAATGTTTAGGGGTATGCGTACCCCTGAGTCTCCCCAGGAAAAAAGCACTGGTTTTATGACCCGTCAAAACAACTGATCTACAGGGAGTCTCCACTGGATCAAAGGAATTATGTATGTTTTTGTTTAAAAAAAACAAACGAACAGCTAGGGCTGCATGATCCACCAACTGGAATCAAATCCAAAATGCTGGTTTGGGGAGACAGAGTCAACTGCAAAATGGCAGTCATTGGTGCACCCCATGAGCACATTTGTGAGTACAAATATTTGCCTGAGTTGCTGAACATCAAGGATTCTGATTACTTTGGATGAAAGCTTTCTGTGATTGCTAACAAAATGGAATTGGAGTACCTTGTTGAGTTACTGTAACTCCTCCCAGTAGATCCTGATCCACTTTCTAGTCCATTCCTGCCCTAGAATTATGCTCACAACCCTAAATTGGCGGCTAATGTCCCTTGCTCATTTGCACGATGTCAAAGGTGCCTGCCAAAGAACAGGTACAGATTATGAAAAGCTAAATAGTCAAGTTACCTGCTGTAGGAAAGGGTCCAAAATGAATTAGTCCACAGCTAATCTGACTCAGTGAGAAGGAAGGGTACCTTCTGAATGTCAACTGTAGTGAGCAAAAGTCAACTCACTCACAGGTAAAATGCTTGCCACAAACAAGCAATTATACTTATACCACTAGTGGTTGCAGTTTCTATGGATAACAAATGATGGGAAACCTCCTGGTAGTTCAGAAAGAAGGGGCAAGGAGAAGACAATCACAAGTTGCCTTTCATAAAATGACCAAGTTTCATCTCAACACATGAAGTCATTTGCCCTTTGGAAGAAAAAGTTGTTGCAATTGTAGAGTTGGAAGGGAACACAAGGCTAATCTAGTCCAACCTCTGCAATGCAATAATATTTTTGCTCAACATGGAGCTTGAACTCAGAACCATGAGTTTAAGAGCCTTATCCTCTACTGACTGACCTATCCCTGATCTGTATTAGTTGGAAATGTTGGAAATCTTAAAACAAAATATATTAAGGGAATTCACAGCTATTCTGTCAAGGGCTGACTTTACCGCAAATCATCCTCTGATTTCCCTTGTTATACAGTAGTACTTCTCATGCACCCCGTACTATGTATTGGTGAGATGAGTCTAAATAAGAGACTGTTGTCTGGATGCACCCTTTTAAAAGGGAGAATGATATTGATATGAAAAAAGGGGAAACTGGTCATCCTTTCTGATTTAGAAACAGCTGTAATTTGATATTTGATGTCTGAGGAGGTTTTCCAATCCCTTATGCATTTGTAAAAAAAGAAAAGAAAAAAGGATAACTCATTTCTCTTTCTCTGAAATATAGTAAGCGAATCTTAGTGAAGAATGTTGGTTCCTTTGCTTTCTTTTAATGTAAGCTCTGAATGATTTCTGGGAGATACCGGATGCATCTCAATTCTCTTGTGATGCCACTTAGATATTTTTCAAATATAAAAATAGAGACCAAATGTGACTATCTTCAATGTGCCAAGCAGATGAAGGGATGATTTTCTTCCTTGTTCATCTATCAAAGTCGACGCTTTCTACAGTTAAAATCCAATTCTTAAGTTACTTGCCCCAGGAATGGTTCCATTAAGTAGGACTAGTCTAGGGTGGTGCCCTAGATAATTTCATAACTGTCATAAGACATTGGTTTGGCCTTTTTCAAATATGTTTATTCTGAAGGCACGCCTAGAGGATTGACCTAGAGGATTGTGCTTGGGGGTTGGTATATACAATATGCAATTGAATTGAATTGAACTGAATTGAATTGAAATATGAATTAAAAGATGCTGGCCTAAGGTTACCAGATTTTTTCAAAAAATCCGGGGACACTTTTTTTTGAAAAGAGAAAAAAAGTTATTTCAAAAATATATATATTTTTAAATAAAATTAAGAAGTAATATCTTCTCTTCTGTGGTCTCCTCTGTCGTGTGGCCTTCCTCTGATCTCTTGGAGTAGTCTCAGGTCAAGCCTGGGCTTGGTCACGTGTCCTTACCCTCCCGGTACTCTCCTACCTCTCTTCCTTATCTTCGGCGGCGGCAGCAGCATCACAGCAAAGGCGGGGCTCCCCTCTTTTTTCTCATTTCTCTCTCTTCCTTCTCCTTCTCCTCTCCTCCTTCTCCCTGCGTCAGTTCCGGGGGTTTTACTGGCCTTGGAGCACCACTGGGCAGTTGGCCAAGTGGCCAGGCACTCTCACTCCCAGCTCGATTTGTTTCATGGCGGTGGGATCAGCGGTTCCCCCAGCTGACACACTGGTCGTCCCCGGTTCTCCCTCAATAGGGGCAGTGGTAGCGGCAGTCTCAGCAGCCCGGAGCCAGCCTGGTAGTGCAGTTGGCTCTGGCTGGCTTCAGGAGCTCCTCACTGCCATGGCGCCCACCATTTTACCTCGCCGGATGTCCCCATATGATGTGTCTTGTGCCGTTGAACCAATCACACAACATTCATTCCCTACTAATAAATCTACAACAGTTAAAATATAAATCTGGGGACATTAAATGAAATCCGGGGACATTCTGGGGACGGATTTTGTCCGGGGACAGATTTGTAAATCCGGCGACTGTCCCCAGGAAACAGGGACATTTGGTAACGATATGCTGACTTCTTGGTGAAGTCCTAACTCCCAAAATTCATTAGAATAGATTGTGTACCAGAATAGTTTTGTTCCCGTTTCTGTTAACTGGTTGGTGGATTCTCTCAGCACAGCAGATAAAAGCCATCACATCAGGCCAGAAAGCCATTTAGGATCACATATCCACTCTGGAATTCATAAGCTGGGCCAGAAAATGCACCCGTGGTTTAGACACGGTGTAACATATGCAAAAATTAAGTTATATAGAATAAGCTTTCCTTATTTCATGTAGCAGATGAAAAGGAAAGTGTGTCGATCTGAAAATCTGGCATGTTAATTCTTCTTTGGTTTGGTGTTAAAAGACCCATGCTAGCAGAGCTGACATTTTTTTGTAAACAGAAGAGGGATGTTTTTCAAAGAAAGGAAGGAAGGAAGGGAGGGAGGGAGGGAGGGAGGGAATTGGTCAAAATGCAGAGACTCTTGTGGCTTGATTTCATAGACTTAATGGTGTCGTCGTCGTCCCCCCAGTTTTTTTTAAACAATGTTTTGATAGAGTAATGTTTGGAATGAGTTGGATGTGTTAAATGCTTTTAAATTATATTTTCTGTGTAAGATTTTTGAGCTGCTTTGGACAGAACTCCCCCCCCCCAAAAAAACCCACCCAGTGTACAAATTTGTCAAATCAATGAATAAATAACCTCTTCTTACAACCACCCCACCACTGTCATTTGACCAGGTATACATTGTGATCACTTAGTAGGTATCAGAAATGGTGGCCCCCCTCCAAGCAGGGATCCACAATAGGCAGGGCTAATGGGAGGTTGGACTTAAAAATGCAAAGCGTAATGCTGGTGGTCAACAAAAGTGGTTTAAAAACTCTCCCAAGGCAAATATTTAAAAATGTAGTATTAACGCCGACAACTGGGAAACACTGGTCTGCGAGTGCTCAAATCAGAGTACAGCCTTTACCAAAGGTGCCATGGGCTTTGAAGACGCTCGAACTTGGGACGAAAGGGAGAAACATTCTAAGAGGAAGGCACACTTGGCAAACCCTCACTGTGATCAACTCCCGCCCCGAAAACCTATGTCCCCACTTTCAAAGGAAGTGTGGATCCAGAATTGGCCTCCACAGTCACTTACGGACTCACTGTTAAGACCGTGTTCATGGAAGACAATCTTACTTGGCTATGAGGGATCGTCAAAGAAGCAGCAGAAGGACTCTAAAACACCTGGAAGGCAGATGGTTAAGGAAGGATGATTTAGAGGAGCAAAATTTTGTTGTCAGTGACCCAAACTATATACAAGGCAATGTATAGGAATAAGCAATAGAGAAATGGTTGCCTTGCTAGAGATCCATTACTTGTGGCCATCTATAACCTTTCCCTTCTCCTCCTAAGCCTTCTGACATGCCCAGGGAGTTTAAGAGAGAGGAAGTGTTGCTTTGTAATAGGGTTGGAGGGGCAGAAGATAAGGAGCAGCCGGAGAGACTCCTGCTATTTATTGTTTTCTACAAACCTCAGTGTAAATGTAAACTTCAGGGAGGAGAGCTGGGTGCTGGTGGGTGTCCTGCTTGCCCCGGGCAAACTGATGAGTGGATTTGTTGATGCCCATCCCACCAGCTTCCAAGCCACCGAAGAGGCAATCTAGCATCAAACAAAGCAACAGCCATTGAATTGAAAATGCCCAAGACAGCGGGGATGCCATTATTCCTTTATTCCCGCAGATGAAAAGCATTGAACTAACTCCGAAAGCATGGCATAGAAATAGATTTGGGTGAAGAATAAAAATAGAATTAAACATCTGCAGAGAAATTCTCTGCGTACGCTCCTTTTTCACTCTGCCGACAACAGAGGGGATTATGCACATATATGAAGAAGGGATCCCAACCAGTTCCTTGTGCGAAAGGCTCAATAAATACAAATAGAACATGGCAGAGGCATTAAAACCGCCTAAGTTCCTTAAGCCACCTTGATCCAAGGTTGGTGCAGTTTTATTTGAGTTCAGTAAGAAGGATTACGCTGACAGGCTAAAGTCTATTTCAAAACTGATATGCTGCATAATACAGTACATCAAGCGGCACTTTAACAATACATTTGAAATGACAAGCTGCATGCTGTGGCACTTCAGATGAATAAATAATAGGAAGCAGCACACAGCTTAATGGGCGGATAATAAGAGATGGTGGCCCATATGTCGCTGGCCAGAGCTGAAGATGTTCAGAGTTAGGTCTCCAAAAGAGGAACAACAACAACAACAACAACAACAACAACAACAACAACAACAACAACAACTTATTATTTATACCCCGCCCATCTGGCTGGGTTTCCCCAGCCACTCTGGGTGGCTTCCAACAAAATATTAAAATACAATAGTCCGTCAAACATTAAAAGCTTCCCTAAACAGGGCTGCCTTCAGATGTCTTCTAAAAGTCTGGTAGTTGTTTTTCTCTTTGACATCTGGTGGGAGGGCGTTCCACAGGGCGGGTGCCACTACCGAGAAGGCCCTCTGCCTGGTTCCCTGTAACTTGGCTTCTCGCAATGAGGGAACTGCCAGAAGGCCCTCAGCACTAGACCTCAGTGTTTGGGCAGAACGATGGGGGTGGAGATGCTCCTTCAGGTATACTGGACTGAGGCCGTTTAGGGCAGAGGCCCCCAAACTGGGATGTGGCCCAATCGCCTTCTCAATCCAGCCCATGGACGGTCCAGGAATCAGCATGTTTTTACATAAGTAGAATGTGTTCTTTTATTTAAAATGCATCTCTGGGTTATTTGTGGGGCATAGGAATTCATTCATTTCCCCCCCAAAATATAGTCCGGCCCCCCACGAGGTCTGAGGGACAGTGGACCAGCCCCCTGCTGAAAAAGTTTGCTGACCCCTGGTTTAGGGCTTTAAAGCACCAACACTTTGAATTGTGCTCGGAAACATACTGGAAGCCAATGTAGATCTTTCAAGACCGGTGTTATGTGGTCTCGGCGGCCGCTCCCAGTCACCAGTCTAGCTGCCGCATTCTGGATTAGTTGTAGTTTCCAGGTCACCTTCAAAGGTAGCCCCACGTAGAGCGTATTGCAGTAGTCCAAGGAAGACACCAACGGAATGCAATGGGAGAAGCTACATGAGCCTCTGGAAGGAAGACAGAGCAGGCTGAAAGTTATGGCACTTTGCTTCAGCTCCAGTGTACTGGCTAAGGGTAGGGATTAGGGTTAATTTGGGGAGCAGGATGTGAATATTTGCTACCTTGGCATAAGAAGAGTCCTGCTGGATCAGACCTATCTAGTCCAGCATCCTTTTCTCTTTGAGTCGGACACGACTAAACGACTAAACAACAACAACAAATATTTTTTAAAAAATACAGTCAAAACAAATCTCTCATATCTGTTGACCTCCCGCCCACCCTTCCATGGTGTTCTTTTATTCCCTGATAGAGCTGCCACATTACTTACCGTATTTTTCTGTGTATAACATGCCCCCTATTTGGGGGGGGGACTCAAAATTAAGCAAATGGGGGAGATTATAAGAATGCCCCCAATTATAAGAATACCCCCTTTTTAACATTATTTCTTAGTACTGTGTGTGTGTACATATATATAAGCCCTAGTCTTATACACAGAAAAGTATGGTATCTTTTATCCATTATATATGTTAATTCTAAATAACTACAAATTCTCATCTGTTGCTATAATTCAAATCCTACATATGTGTCAGGAACTGGAATGGTGGGGACTGCCCCCCCTCTTCCTGGACCTTCCTGAGAAGAGGAGGTCAGTATAGATTTAGAACAGTGGTTTGCAGAAGGTCATAGTTGCAGAGGCTGCAGAGGGGAGAAGCTGGGAAATATTGGGAGAGCAGCAGGAAGAAGTAGCACCAGGGGAGAGACAGCTGACAGACTCAGGGTCTTTGGAAAGCAATCTCGACCCCACCCCCTCTCCCAGTACCTGGCGTGCATTGAGAGTAGTAGAACAGAAAGCTCAGAGGCAGAAAGCACAGATCAGCTGGCACTGGGATGACGTAGAACAGGAGAGACTGAGGGGGTGGGACTTTACTTGAAGCAACACCATTATTTGAGAGGCGGTACCATCCATCTCTCTCTGTGAATATAGAATTGAATACCATGGTAAGAACCTCTTGTTTTTCCATTTTTCGTTGCCAGCCGTGAGGGAGGGGGATCAGATTCCATGAAGCCTGACAATACGTTTTAACAGAACCATAATATTTTCAAAAAAATATTCCACAAAACACTTCCATTCTTCAAGACCCCCCATTTCGTTCTCTAATTCTCACAGTTAGTCTAGCCGTCTCAGCATATTCTGCTATCTTCATAAGCCAGTCTTCTTTCCCTCATATTCAGCATCCTGCTCTCGCTGTCGTCAACCTGATTCCTATGGAAAGCCCACAGGCAGGACTTGAGACCAGCAGCACTCTCTCACTTGCGATTCCCAGTAGAGCCAGGCTGCCTCTGATCCAGGAAGTAATATATAGTCATCATAACTGCTTGCCATTGATAGCTTTACCCTCTATAAATTTGTCTCATCCTATTGTAAAGCTGTCCAAGCTGGTGACCCTCACAACATCTTGTGATGGTAAATTCCATTGTTTTGACAACACACTGGGTGAAGAAGTACTGCCTGCCCTGAATCTTGTACCATTCAGCTTCACTGGGTGACACCCATTGGGTTCTAGTATTACCTGCCCTGTGCATAATTTTATACAGGTGCAGCAGATTATCTTGATCCCTAATGAAATGCTATGCTATGGGACCCAGGTGGCACTGTGGGCTAAACCACTGAGCCTAGGGCTTGCTGATCAGAAGGTCGGTGGTTCGAATCCCTGTGACGGGGTGAGCTCCCGTTGCTTGGTCCCAGCTCCTGCCAACCTAGCAGTTCGAAAGCACATCAAAGTGCAAGTAGATAAATAGGAACCGCTACAGTGGGAAGGTAAACGGCGTTTCCATGTGCTGCTCTGGTTTGCCAGAAGCGGCTTTGTCATGCTGGCCACATGACCTGGAAGCTATACGCCGGCTCCCTTGGCCAATAATGTGAGATGAGCGCGCAACCCCAGAGTCAGTCACGACTGGACCTAATGGTCAGGGGTCCCTTTACCTTTAATGAAATGCTATTTTCTCCAAGCTCAATGAATTTTGTTCTGCTCACTACTAGAATTAACCACCTTACCAGGCAACTTCATTGGCTGTAACGATGCTTGTGAAGTTAGCATGGGGTGAATTAATCACATGACAGCCATAGTCCTCTATCACTGAACTGTTGAAGATTATATTAACTTTCGGGCAGTGTTTTGTTTTCAGAACTATAACGTCAGTTCCTCTACTCTTGAGTTTGTGGTCTTGTTTTGTATTTCTAGAGGGTGGTGGTGGGGAATAAGCACTTCCTCTATAGCAGGCTTCCTCAGCCTCGGCCCTCCAGATGTTTTTGGCCTACAACTCCCATCATCCCTAGCTAGGCAGGACCAGTGGTCAGGGATGATGGGAATTGTAGTCTCAAAACATCTGGAGGGCCAAAGGTGAGGAAGCCTGCTCCATAGAGGCTGTATATTGTCATGCCATCTTCCAAGTAAGAATGGAAGCACCTGCCAATTTCAGATTCTCAGTTTCTCATATTTCCAATCTTAAATTGGAGATACTGACCAAACATCTTTCTGACTGTAAGAGTGGTTTGACAGTGGAATGGTCTCCCTTGGGAGGTTGTGGACTCTCCTTCCTTGGAGGTTTTTAAGCAGAGGTTGGATGGCTATCTGCCACGGGTGCTTTATAATAATAATAATAATAATAATAATAATAATAATAATAATAATAATAATATATTATTTATACCCTGCCCATCTGGCTGGGTTTCCCCAGCCACTCTGGGCGGCTTCCAACAGAAAAATAAAATACAATAATGGATTAAACATTAAAAGCCTCCCTAAACAGGGCTGCCTTCAGATGTCTTCTAAAAGTCTGGTAGTTGTTTTTCTCTTTGACATTTGATGGGAGGGCGTTCCACAGGGCGGGCGCCACTACCAAGAAGGCCCTCTGCCTAGTTCCTTGCAACTTGGCTTCTCGCAACGAGGGAACCACCAGAAGGCCCTCGGTGCTGGACCTCAGTGTCCGGGCAAAACGATGGAGGTGGAGATGCTCCTTCAGGTATACTGGACCGAGGCCGTTTAGGGCTTTAAAGGTCAGCACCAACACTTTGAACTGTGCTCGGAATTAATAATAATTATTAACACTTTGAGATTCCTGTATTGCAGGGGTTTAGACTAGATGACCCTTGGGATCCCTTCCAACTCTACAATTCTACGATTCTATAATTCTAAATTTGGGATTTTGAAAAAAAAATCCTCATGAAAATTCATCAGCATTTTAGTGTGAATTTCACCTAATAAACACATTTTTTTGTATATGGTTTTGACTAATCTACACATTTTTTGCAGGCAGTTCCCCCTAAAATATGGCATTTTGTATATTATTTTTACTGATATGTGCATTTTATGCATGCTTATCTCTAATACACGCCTATCTGTAAAAGTTGGTTGGAGAATTGCTTGGCAAAATTTGGATAAGTGCAAATTTCACCGAATGACAGTGTTGCAGTTCTCAGATTGTTTTGGACGGTGCATATTTGATAGATGTGGCTTTAAATGCAAACTGAATTGTACATCTTCCCCACCCTAACTTTTGAAAGATTGCACACTCTTCTGTTTCTGTTGGATTTTACACATTAACCCGAGGGGACCGTATAAATTGCTCCATGTACATTTGTGCAAGTTCTGACACCGTGGAGTTGCAAATGATAGGAGTGCCTCCGTCACAAAACATTATGCCATGATTTGTCCTGTCATTTTTCTGCAGCTGCATCTATGCAGAAGACATGCTAAGAAAGAGATGTTCCTGTTTGCGGGGAAGTATGGAAAACATTGCTGCCTTCTACATAACCTTTCTGTGTTTAAGAGAGATCTAAAAAACCTACTCATGAACTCAGAAAACTTAAGTTGTATCTGGCCTTTGGATAAATGTCATAATGTGATGCATGCTTTTGTACCAGAGACAATTTCTTTTTGGTTTCCATCTTTGCCACTGTTTCTGGAGTCGTTCATCTCTGGCCTTGCATCTTGGCAAGCGACAGTTTCAAATCCTTCTTCTGAACCTGCGGTGGTTTGAAAGCTTGCTCTTGATTGGCGGCCTGTGTGCATGCGTGTCTCCGTTCTTCCTTCAAATGTGCAAGAGGCATTTGCCACTGTCGTTCTTACCACAATCGGAACAAGTCTTTTCTTTGCTCAAGGCCAAGTAATCTCCCAGCCCGCTTTTTCTGTCCTGGAGAGACAATGGCGCGTATGCCACGAATGAGGGCTTTCTGATTTAAGATTTGAAATGTTTACGAGCAAGTCTCTCTGGCTTTTTTTTTGCTGAAGAGACTTCCCCCTCTCCCCGCCACAGGCTATGCTACCCCTTCTGTCTTGATTATACAGCTACCACTTCATGCTGTTTTCATGCTTGTTTCACCCAGTCAGACCTCATCAATGTCATTCCTTTGGGAAATATCCCTCTCATCTTGCGGGAGGCTGTCTCCTTGGTATTAAATCACTTTCATCACTGCAGTGTGTGTTTGAAGCAGCCATCTTTGGTCTTGATAGAACATGCAGTCTTGGGAGAAAGAAGTGTGAAATCTTATGGTACAGGAAATAGGTTCACAGCTGCTGGGATGGTGTTTGTATTTTTGTGTTGGAGGGAACCGGCCCCTTTGAAATGCCTTTTATCTTATATCTATGGAAGGGATCATCTAAGACAGTGTTCATCACACCAGTGAGGCCACCAACGTGTGGCTTCTTCTGTGCCATAGCTGCCAAGTTCGGGCCTGAGAAATAAGGGACTGGACCGGAAGTAGCAGACCGGAAGTAGCGCTGCCGCCATTTTGGAACTGGACGGAGCATGTTCAGAAGCTACTTTTGATGCTGCTCTGCCCTGTTCCAAAATGGCCGCTGCACCAGAAGTCACGCTGCAGCCATTTTGGAACTGGGCAAAGCAGCATCAAAAGTCGCTTCTGAGCATGCTCCGCCCAGTTCCAAAATGGCCGTTGCACCAGAATAAACCGGGGAAAAACAAAAAAAATCTGTTTTTTCGGCTGGGGACAGCTGGAAAAATGGGGGTTTCCCGGGGAATACGGGAGACTTGGCAGCTATGTTCTGTGCTAATGTGAGAAACGATGAGTCATGCTGTATGTCAGGGGTCTCCAACCCGGAAGCGGCCCATGGAGGCCATTTAACCGGCCCACAAGCTGCCCCCGAACCGAACCGCCTGCTCAGCAAGTCCCCACGCGCTGCGCTAAACCAGTGCAGTACGGCATGGGGACTCTCTTCCGCGGCACTGGAAATTGCACGAAATGGCACAATTTTTGGCATCTGGGCATGCACAGCAGTGATTTCTGGCGCTGTGGACAGGTACAGACACAATTTCCGGCATCGCGCTGCGCTGGCCCGGCCCACGGAGGATCTCCACAGGAGAGATCCGGCCCATGCTCTGTAAGCCTTGCCGCCTCCTGCTGTAAGTCTTCCCCATAGCAGCCTCTCACTATGGAAGGCAGTTAGTTATTTCAGGTTATTTCAGGTTAATTAGGGTGTAATAAAAGGGTTGTTGAAGGTGTCAGAGACACATCACACTGAAAAGCGAACATTTTGAAAGTGTATTCAACCATTCTGTTTCTACCACGCTTTCACTTCTCACCTGAAAATTGAGTCATCGATATTCTCAACCAGCCACGAAACCAATTTGGCTTATTGGGTTACTTACTCATCTTCACTCCTTATTTAATTATCGATTACCAACCCCACTGACAGTTAAAGGTTCATTTCACAATGCAATTACTACCCTGTACCCATGTGTTATGACTGTCTTCAGGATGATATCCAGCTAGGTGGCAGACTCGCTGTAGTGAAATAATGGGTTTTGAGTCGGAATTTGAATTGCAAGGGAAGCAAGAAACAGATTAGATATAATAGACTGAGCTTGACTGCTGTTTCTCCCAGACAGACAGTGACGGCCAATAGTATGCATGATATTATGCTAAGCTTTTGGGGTTGAAGTAGGAATCTGTGAGTCCTAGTCATCCTCTAGAATCTATTTTCTAAATCTCCTAGAATATGAGACGAGCCTATGACTCAGGATGTGTGAATTCATCATCAAGCAAGTGAACAAATCTGCACCCAGAAAAGCCTAATTCTGTAGCCTTAATGAGTTTATCTACATTCAGAGCATTTCCTCCAACCTTGAATAATATGTTCTGCAAGTTTTGCAAAGACGCCGAAAAGCAGAAACCACTTATTCGGTCAATTGTTTAATTACTGATAATTCAGTCAACATTTTCCAAGCATATCTTTGTCATTGTAAGAACTAGAGAAATGTTAGAGGGTATGCCATTCAACTATGCTGGTTCTCATTAATTTTACTGGTTTTGTCTTAGCCTAACCCACCTCACAAGATTGTTGCAAGTATGGCACTAAGAGAGGAAGGAAACATTTGGGGGAAGCAGGTTGACCTATGAGAAGTAAGATGTAATGAAGCGTGTCCTCCCTTAAAGAGGGCATGTGTTGTGGTGAGACCTGGAGACCGAGCCCCTGGTTGTGGGTGGGTATATTGGTCAGCCACAACACCCGATTGGTAGGTCACTCGTTGCTGGGTGCAATCTGGCCAATGGGGTGCAGTCTAAACGGGCTGAGGGACCTATATATATCCATGCACGTGACCCAGAGCTTCCTCTTTTGGCTCGTGCATTGGAACACTCGCCCACCTCTTCCTATATTTAGGGCATTTTGCGCTTGACCTTGCTATGCCGTCATGTGTCGTCTGTCGTTGGGACAGGGGCATGGCAGTAATTTTCTCCACTTGGTTGATTGGCTGTTGCCATTTGGGTTTCGCCTGCCACAAATCGTCACAACTAGTAAGGTTACGGATAGGCACTGTTTCAGGTGATAGGGATGGGAGAATGGTCTCGCCATCCCTATGTGAAGGGTATTCAACTCGGGTCTCAACTTGGTTTGGTCAACCTCCGAGAGGGGGTTGTGCCTGTGCCTGAGTGCAGGGGAGCATCTGGGGAGTGGACATAGTCTGTTCCCAGATTTCCACCTACCTCAGGTGTTCATCCTTGGATGACCTATGATAAAGCTCTGGGTCAGTGCTTCCTGCAAGGGTGCAGGGAGCTAGTCGAACCAGAGCCTATACAACCACTCACTTTCTGTAATCAATAAAGTTGTGGCCTAAATTCTGCCAAAAAACAAAACTAAAATTTGAGTCAAATGTGTCTTTATTTAGGGGGTAGATTTCTGGGTCTGAACATGCAAATAATAAATGCGATAGTGGCTCAAGATCTCAGTATTTGGCCAGGGGAATGGATTATTTCTACGTTTAACCAAAGAGGAGATTATCAGCCCATGGCTGAAAACTATTGCCAGAAAAGCCACCTCGATTGGACTGCCACCATCCCTCTTGTATCATCTGGGCCACCCTTGAATCCCTGAGGCAAAGGCTTTGGGACATTTCACAAAGCGACCTCCTCGATCTCCATCTCATGTTATTTGTGGCCCGGTAGCGGCAGTAATCCAAAATGGGTACGACTTTCAGGTATCCTCATACCTTAGGAACCTGTCTGTACCAACCTATCGGCATTTATTTACCAAAGCCAGACTAAATGTCTTTCCATCGGAAGTGCTAAATGGTAGACTAAGAGGCATCCCTTATCAGAATAGGCTTTGTTTATGTCCTCAGGACGTTGATTGCATGAAACATATTTTACTGCATTGTGGGCAGTACGAGCAAGCAAGGGACCAACCGATCAAAGCACTACTGGAAAATCTGCCAGGAAAATCTGAAGCTTAAATATATTTTGGATGACAGGTCCAATGATATTACACTGGCTGTGGCAAAGTTTCTTTCAGAGGTTAAAAGAAACTAAGTTCATCATGACAGCTCTCTTTCTCAAGCTCTGGGAGGAAGACCTTTCATTGCTTACAGACAACCACCCAATCTTAAACAACTCCTCACCCACAATAATACAACCACCAGACTTAATATGGACACTGGTACCAGAGCCTGCAATAAACCCAGATGCCAACTTTGCTGCCACATACACCCGGACAACACCATTACTGGCCCCAACAACATCCAACATATCATCTCAGGACTATTTAATTGCTCATCTTCTAACATTGTGTATGCCATCAAATGCCAACAGTGCCCTTCAGCTCTCTATATTGGACAAACAGGCCAAACCCTATGCCAAAGGATAAATGGACATAAATCTGACATCAGGAATTACAAGACAGAGAAACCAGTAGGAGAACACTTCAATCTCCCAGGACATTCTATACAAGATCTCAAAGTAGCTGTCTTACTACAAAAGAATTTCAGAAATATACTGGAAAGAGAAGATGCTGAATTGCAACTCATCACCAAGCTTAAAACCATGGAGATACCTGGTTAGAACAGAGACGTTGGATTCTTAACTCAGTATACATGATAAAGCGATCTTCAGTCATCTCACCCCTTGCTTTTTCATGCAAGACCATTTGCAGTCGTTTACAGTCGTCAACAGCTATCAGTCAGTCAATCACCCACTTCCACCACCCTTCTGAGTGATACCCCCTCCCCACCCTTTCTCTACATATAGCATCTGGGGACTTCTATTTCAGTGTATCTGAAGCTCATACCAAAATAAAAACTTAGTTGGTCTTTAAGGTGCTACTGGAAGGAATTTTTTTTTATTTTGTTAAGATCATCATGCTCGAGACATAACAAAATGACCGCCTCGGTTTCTCTCTCTTTTGTGGTTGGCTGTCTTAACTTTATTTTTTTGTTCTGAAATTGTTCTATGGGTCTTTGGACTGCAATAAAGATTTAATGTTATAAATAATGTTGATCTCTTCTCCTGGGAAAAAAAACATAGATGAAAATGAAATGTCTGTGGTGCTGATGCTGCTCTCACCTGAAGCTCTCAGCATGGCTTCAGGTATGAGCCACTCAGGAAAGCCAAGCTGCCATTCTCCTCCACTGAAATCAGAGTGAGCAGTTATCACCAACTTCCGGATGACCAGCATCAGGCCCTAAATGGAACTTTAAAGAGGCTTCTATTCTTCACTTACCTCTGAGGAGATGTGGAGATCATGAAATGCAGCTTCAAACTGGCAGCCGCTGAAGTTCAAAGAGAATCCCTGAGACAGATCAAAAAGAGAATTCGAAATCAACATTCCTATGAGAAGTGAAAGATTAAAAAGCAATTGCGGATGTTATAGCTCTTTCTATATACCTCTTTGCCTTCAAAAATGTGTCTACTTCCAAGCTTTTGAAGCTCGCTCTCTGCACTAGAGTGAGAAAGGCTGAGAATGGACTTTGGCCGCCATTATTTTCCAGGGCGGTTATTTCAGAGAAAAGTGGTTTGAAGAATACTGCTTTAGAAGCCCCCATGATCCTAAGGACACTTATTTGCAACAAAGTACTATTAAGATTGTTTTGACTTGCTTCTGAGAAAATATGTGTAACTTCAGGCTGCTTGCGGTATTTTCTGTGAGGATTGCATGTTGAACTCCTGGCATTCTGGAAACAAAACGATACGGCAGTAATCAGAATAAATTCCACAGTTCAAAATGGATGGCATGTGACTGTCTAATCAAAGGCCTGTTTTAAATGCCTTTCTCGATGCATGAGTAAATGTAAGAGGTGAAACTAATAGGTTCAGAATTACTTTTAATGAACAGCACCACAAAGATTCCCGGTGCGTTGGCGTAGTTCATTAAAATAGTATTTTCACCTATTGGCTTTACCTCCTGATTTTCCCCCTAGTGCTGCTGGTGCAACCCTCTTCTTACACAGTTTCTAAATTCATGAAGATTGTTTCTCAAGAAGTGCCAAATTACATGACTTTGTAATTTGTACTACAGAAAATCTGCCTGAAAACAGTGGTTTTCAAACTGTGTGTCAGAGAACTCCATGTTTGTCATTGTTACAAACTTTCCCCAGTAACTTGAGGGAAAGTGCTGGGCCTATTTGAAGTCACAGCCTTAGCTGAATTGGGGCAACAGTTGAAGCACCCATATTGTCTACCGATATTGAGAGAGTGTGTGCCCTAAATTATGACCCAAATCCTTAGAAATGAGCAAGGCTTCCATGGTACACATAATCAACGAGTATGAATTCATATCACAGAGAAATAGAGAGGTATCTGGTCTAAGCCAACCAGTGTTGACATTAATTTAGTGTGCAGTCTCCATGCTTTGCCAAAATGTTGAAGAACTGAGGGAGAATGAGGGATGACAAAATAGTGAATCAACACTAGCCCTATTCACTTATAGTTAAGGAGAACACGAGACCAGGAAGTGTGTCCATGACAAGTAATCTCTCTTTGGCCTTTGTAAAGTGCAAAACCCTGAAGGAAAGGGAGCCTTCCAAATGATTCAGAACTCTGATTGTTCAGGGTTTCAAAGCACACGGCAGCCTTTATGTAGGAAGGCTTCTTCCATCCTTTCAGTGGTCTGCACTGCATGTATGCAGGCCAGTGGGGAGAGCAGACCCTATTTTCCAGGGACATCCCTGATTTAGAGAAGCTGTCCGGTTTCTGATTTGATCCTGGAATGTCCCACTTTTCCTTAGGATGCCCCTATTTTCATTGGAGAAATGTTGGAGGGTGTGGAGTTATGCGGCCCCCAAGCTGTCTGAAGGCAATCCTGTATAATGAAGTTGTTTTTTTTTAATGTTCAATGTTTTATTATGGTTTTTTATATGTTGGAAGCTGCCCAGGGTGACTGGGGCAACCCAGTCAAATGGATGAGGTATAAATAGGAAAATTATAATTATGGAAATGGTACATCCCTATTTTCATTGGAGAAATGTTGGAGGGTATAGGGGAGGCTATCTGAGTACGGCTTTGTTTTCCCCTCACATGTTCTCCTTAACATGATCTCCCCTAGTAAAATGCAAAATAGAGCTTTTGTCTTTTTACTAAATAAACTATATTATCATCTTCCAGAGCAACTACTCTATTCTGAACTTAAAAATGATAAGCATAATGCTGCTGGTCAACAAAAGAGGTTCAAAGACTCACTCAAGGCAAAGTTTCAAAAATGTAATATAAACACCAACAATTGGGAAACACTGGCCTGCGAGCCCTCCAATTGGAGAACAGCCTTTTCCAAAAGTGTCATGGGCTTT
The DNA here is from genome assembly GCF_963506605.1 of Zootoca vivipara. Classification (NCBI taxonomy): domain Eukaryota; kingdom Metazoa; phylum Chordata; class Lepidosauria; order Squamata; family Lacertidae; genus Zootoca; species Zootoca vivipara. The sequence goes on from NC_083285.1 coordinate 9,584,053, forward strand.
GAAGACACTCAAACTTGGGACGAAAGGGAGAAATGTGCTAAGAGGAAGGCATGCTTGGCAAACCCTCACTGTGATCAACTCCCACCCAGAAACCTATGTCCCCACCATGGAAGGACATGTGGATCCAGAATTGGCCTCTACAGTCACCTATGGGCTCATTGTTAAGACTGTGGTCATGGAAGACAATCTTACTTGGCTACGAGGGATAGAAGAAGAAGAAGAAGAAGAAGAAGAAGAAGAAGAAGAAGAAGAAGAAGAAGAAGAGTCTGACTTTTTTTGAATCGCAGTTCCACTCTGGCTCCAACACCAGGTTTCAAGGATGCATGTTGTTTAAATGGGTTATAAGAGTCTGTGTGAAAAGAGTTTGCTGCTTCTGGAAAGTACTACCTTAAATATTTGATAGCAGTGCAGCAAAAAACGTACCACATCATTATTTCATCCATTTAAGCAAATTTGTTTACCCTGTCTGTTAAAAATGATGGAATCATGTGGTTACATAAGATAGCTGCAACAGGTTGCTGCAAGACTGTGGAGAACTGAATTTACGACAGGAAAAATGAGAAACTGAGATAATCAAAGCGGACAGTTCCTTCTATGTCTACTGTGTGTCTACCTGCTCCTTCTCCATCCTTTGTCTCATCATCCTCCAACTCCTCGTCTCCTTGTCTGAATATGTTACTGTGGTGTCAGAAGTGGCTGTTGCTTTCTACTGCCTGCCTGTACCTCGGCCAAATCTTGATGCAAGTTTGTGGTAGACGGTAGCACCTTAGAGTGATCACTTGCTTTGAAGGATCCCCATATCAAAATGCACATGGTCAAACAACTTTTTGGTGCGATTTTCACCTCCCAAAGGGAGGAGGATATGATGGGGTGTGCTAAGAAACAAGTGAGATATGATACTGTGGCCGTGAAAGAAAAATGTTGTGGCCTGTAAGTGTTCTAACACAACCACTATCACCAGCCACATCCCATCAGCATGCATGTAGAACAAAATGACCAAATATATATTAAAAATGTGGTTTTTTGAGGGGTGAGCTTCCTTCCCCTTATACATTAACAATGCTAAGTGGGGAGGTATGGTACCAAGTCAGGACAGTTTTCCCTCCCCTAGCTTGGCAACCCTACAAATGAGTATTACATTAGACTAAAGCCATCATTATTAGCTCAAAATATCACCCCCCCCCCAGTGCAGCTGCAAAACAATTTAAAATTAGATGTCACTATGCCTCCTTCAAATATTTTTCCTTTGTAAGGTGACACATTTTTACAAGAGGTCTTTAGTTTTTTTCCTCGATAAATTCCATAATTAATGACTGCAGCATGTTGAGCGTTGTAATTGGAATTTTAATTGGCAACGTGTTAAATAAAAAAAGAACCCCAGCTAAAATATTCATTTTAACTGTGGCGATGTGGCCTACCTACAATCAGTTTGGTCAATTCATTTAGAGCTTGCTTCATCTTTTAGATCAGAGCAATTTAATTGCTATGAGTGATATGACCATCACGTAGGGCTTTCTTTTCAGCCGGAACTCGCCGGATATCAGTTCCGGCACCTCTCAGGCAGGCGCCATCGCCATTCATGGTGGGTTCTGGCACCTCTTTTTCTAGAAAACGAGCATGGCATTGAAGATGGTACTGAAGTTGGCATTGAAAAAAAGCCCAGAGATGACTGTCCATGCCAATCTGCTTGAGGGAAGAGGATGTACCGTAGAGCTTATCTTTTTGCCTTCCCTCTTCATGCCTCGTCCTTCAGCATTTGTTTGGCAGTGAGCAAGAGGTGGCAAGGGGAGAGGGTGGGGTAAAGAGGGCTGTTCCTCCAGGCGCAGCTTTTTTGAGGGCACATTTTGCTCCACACGCTGCCCCCGCCATTCCTACACTGCTATGCGAGGCAATCCTGTATCCCAGCCTTGTAAAGCTGTGTGAGGCTGGCAGGGCGTCACGAGGACGCAACAGGCATGCGCCCTCCCATTCAGCCCTATCAGACTGATTTTAATTATTTTATTTCTTCTCATTACAAATATACTTATAACATACAATTTACATAACATCTCTCCCCCCCTCCCCCCCTCTTTGGACTTCCCTCAACTTCCATTTCTGATTTATTATCCTCATCATTATATTCTGCTATTTTCTACAAGTATCCTATTTTTCCTTTTATTGCATTATTTGTTCCCTATCCATAAAGTTGTGAATGTTTATTTCAATCCTACTATCAGGTCAATATTCTTTCTTTGTTTCTGCAAATATGATAAAACAGGTTCACACTCTTTTGCAAAATCCCTATTGTCCCTTTCCTGAAGTCTGTCTGTCAACTTCGCCAACTCTGCACAATTCATCAGTTTTTCTTGCCATTGTTCTTTTGTTGGAGTTTCTCCAGTCTGATTATAATGGCTCATGCTTGCCTTGCTGTGTCCTCCTCATGTTGCCTTTCTAGCCCGCCATGGCAGGACGGCACCAGGAGGACGCGCACGTGTTTGGGTAAGGGTACACATGTTTGCCTTGCTGTCAGGCTTCGGAAAATTGGCTTCCTCCCCCGTGGCAAGAAATAAGAAGATCAAACGAAAGGAATATCTTACCAGTTATATTCTTTAATAATCACAGTGAGAGACAAAAGAACACGTCTCCCTAGAAATGGCGGTGCTCCCAATTAAGGCTCACCCGCCCTTCCGTCCCTATTAATCTACATCACTCCTACGTCTTGCAATCTGAGCTTGTACCCTCTGTGCTTTCTGTTCTGAGACTTTCTGACCTCTTCTTGATCTTGGGGAGGGCGGTGGAGGAATGCTGTCCAATGACTGTGAATCTGTTAACCCTCTCTCTTCCAATGCTTCTTCTTCTAGCTGTCCCCCATCCAGTGTTTCCCAGCTTCTGCTTTCTGAACTATGCCCTTCTGCAAACCACTGTTCCAAATCTATACTGTCATCCTGTTCCTGGGAAGATTCAGGGTCAAGGGTCAGGGGTCAGGGGTCAGGGGTGGCTCCCACCATTCCTCCTCAATGTAGCCCTCCTCAGCATGGTCCCTGACATCTGCATTGGAGCAAATTCAAAGTGTACACTGAGAAATACCTACGGTCTGGACATGTTCCAGTGTTAAGTCTAAATGGGTGCTGACTCTCAACTCCCTTTAGTTGTAATCGTGGCAGTCCTCTTGCTTCAGGGACGTTGACCTTCATTTCACACAATTGGTGTGTGGAAGGGGCTCCAGACTGAGGCCAATCTGTCCTGTGCAGTCACAGTCAAACACAAGATTCACGAAGCACATTTGCAGCCAGATCCTCTGCACCGATTTCAACAGAGCTTATACCTAAAATCAGCATTAGACGACTTACACTAGCAAGTAAAACTCTAAACTGCACATGGCAATGGCTGCTCACGAATGACTGGTCACAGGCCAATGTACACTACAGTTTGAAAATGTCATTGTGGGTTTGATAGCCATGTGAACTGTTGCCTAATATTTTTGAGCAACCTTTCTGTCCTGGGATTTCATCGGTCAGCAGCCTTTCTCCGCATGCCAAACAGAGAGTACTGTGCTGACTGCATGGTCACCCAGTCACTATAATTATGCACACCAGTTTCTCTCTGAGTAGCAAAGCCTCAAAGAAGAGGATGGCAAAGTGCATTTTCCTATATGTCTTGATGTTTCAATTTTGCCTGGGTCAAACCTTCAGGTTGGGGGAGGTGGGTTTAATATCCTTTTAAAATGACCACCTCTGCCAAAAGGTTGCATGACGTTATCAGGTTTCGCAAGGCAGAGCTGTTGAAGCAAAATAGTCACTTCGGTAAGAATAGTATTTGAGTTTGATTGTCACTGGGTTTGGTTTTTTTTGTAGAGAATTTGAACAGGCTAAAATACCAGCCGCTCTGATCGGTTTAGCAGATATGCTAGACTAAAGACAGCTAATGAAGTGCTAAACTGGTTTTTAAGAGGCTGATTTTTCTCCTCCTCCTACCTGGCACCATTCCTTTGTGTTCATCAGCTTGACGCTTATCTAATTACTAACAATTCTGCCTACAAGCTTTCTTCACCCCTTCTCCTAAACCTTAAAAATAATAGTGATAAAATTATAATGAAAATCCATAACTTAACAGCTCTACAGGTTCAAGCACATCTTTCGAGGAGGATTGTGTTTGCTGCTCACAGCTTCTGCTGACTTTGTTAACCTACATAACCTACATTTTTCCCCCTATAATACACTACGCAGAACAAGCGCCCTCAAAAAAATAGTTTAGTTTTCAAGCCATATTTACTGGCATCCATTTCATTATATAATATATGCGTGTAGAATATTATTCCTGCTGCCACCTGCTGCTCTTCTTGATAGTAAGAATAATTTTCTTTCTATCCATCAGAACACATACTATGTGTGACAATAATTCTCAAATAATCACTTCAATATAAATCTTCATAAAGAGAAACTGAGGCTAAAGAAAACTAATCCTAAGTGACAGTAACCTTAAATGGGATGAAAGAGACTGTTTCAATCAGCCGCAGAGGGATAAGATAACATTCATCTTAGTTAGCTTTGAAGCACAGACCCTTTGTTTTCTTCTGCGTAATGCTAAACCTTTGTAAGCAAGGATTTATTCACACGAATCCTTATTTGACACCTTGTAACAGCCAAACCTGTACTGTGCCAAGCTCCGAATGGCAAAAGAGTCTTTTGTGAACAACTATTTAACTGCAGCCGTCACTTTTAATTATTATTTTTTAACTTTAATACTCCATGAAAGAAAAGCTAATTGTGCCTATGCAGAATGAGGAACAACCCAACAGGAGTATGTATCAGAGAGAGAGAGAGAGAGAGAGAGAGAGAGAGAGAGAGAGAGAGAGACAACCCAGGGTATTCCAGGTGGGGGCTTAATATTGTGAATGAGTCACTCAGAGATCAACGGATTGTTGGGCATAGATATGCAGGAAGAGATTTGCCAATTGTATTATTGAGCTAAATCTGATCGTACAGTTTGCATTGTATAATTCTGACTGTGCGGCTCAGCCCCCCATATTCCTTAGATGCTTGCTTTTCTCCTTAAATCCATTAAGTGCCTTTCAGTGCCTCTGTGCCAAAGTGTAATGTAAACTTTAGACAGGATGATAGGATGCCCTGCTAGCTATCAAGGCCAGATGGCTGGCCTTGTCTGATGCTAACAGTTTGACGCACAGACCAGGCAAGATAGACATTCAAGGCTGCTGGAGGCTGGTACCAGGGTACATTGACAACGTGTATGATAAAGATGCTGAACAGAATTTTCCTGTATATGCAACCCTTGACCCTTTTACGTGTACCCACTTAGAGAGGTAGATTCCTAGGGAGGGGGAAGAGCACCCCAAAAGTGTATAAAGCCCTCATTCAAAGTGCCTGCCTTCGGAGTTGCTTGTGACTCAATCACGCAGTGCCTTCTGCTAGCAGAATAAACTCTTTCTCTGAACTCAACCCTCGGTGTCGTTTTTGACTGTCTTTCTCCCTGCCCGGGCGCAACGAGAAGAACCCAGCTGAAGCCATTAAGGCAACAGATACAGTCGTACCTTGGTTCTCGAATGCCTTGGTACTCGTACATTTTGGCTCCTGAATGCCCCAAACCCGGAAGCGAGTGTTCCAGTTTTCAAACGTTTTTTGGAAGCTGAACGTCCGATGCAGGTTTCACTTGAGTGCAGGAAGCCGCGCCTTGGCTTTCGAACGTTTCAGAAGTCGAACGGACTTCCGGAACGGATTACTTTCCAAAACCAAGATACGACTGTATACCCATGGAAAGGGTAAATCTGGAGCAAATGGGGAGAGGAATGTGAGCTGGCATTTTAATTCCCATGACGTCGTGTGGATGCTGCAGTAAACTTCCATGAATGAGGAGCAAGCTGTTCCGCAATAAACGTCAATCTGGATGCACCCTTAGAACACATCTGTGCTACAAACGTATATCAAATTTCTATCGGCGTAACTGTTATGGCTTTAAAAAATAATAATAATCGTGGAAATGGTTCTCTGGTGAGAATACTGGGAATCACCCCCTCTAATTTAGAGCTACTGATTCCAGGGAAAACGGAAATACTTTCTCATGCCTGCATTGTACAATAATGGGACCAGGGCTGTACTGCCCCTGCCTCCCAGTGTTCCCAGAGTGAATGTGAAAGGCAAAAATGTATAAAACAGAACAAAAGAACTGTTGGGGATGTAAAGAAGGGGAAGGTACATTTCATCATATGCGGTAGGATTGCAAGATCATAAATTATTTGGGGGAATGACTGGTCCACACATCAAATGGGGGGCACCTTTTGCGTGGTCGCATGCAGCCCCCTTGGATCTATGCGGCTCCCGGCAGTACAGCCTGGCTTGGCCCCCCCTCAGCCAAACACCTGGAGGTCTCCGCCTACCTCTGCTAGCTATCCTATTCCGGCTGGGGAGGCATCACTAGGAGATTTGGCCAGGTAAGGGGAGGGACCGCCCTGCTAACACAATAGAGGGCGGAACTTACCTGGGAATCCTCAGTCGGCTCCAGAGCTTCTCCCACCCTGCCCTCCCTCAGTTAAGCTTTCTTTTCCAGGTTAACTTCTTCTTCACAGGTATCCTGGCGCTGCTACGTCACAGTCGCTGTTGAAGGGCCAGAAAGGAATTTTCCTGCATTGGCAAGTTTTACCTTCCCCATAGCAAAACATCACAACTTGGGTGGTTTCAGGCTTTGGGCAGAATCCTTTATCTTCCCTAATTGGGCGGGGGGCGTGAAGCGGTAACCCATGACCCCCTCCTTCAGCGGTAATCCCTGGGTTCCCCGTTAAAGGGGTTCTTTGAGGGGAGGCATTGGCCATACACCATTAAGTTGTCATTGCTCTCCCCTGTGATGGCAGCGAACGGGGGGTGGGCTCTTTGCTTGAACAGACGTTCTCCAGAGCCAGCCCAAGCCCCACTCATTGTGGATAACCCTGATGTTCCTCAGCTCCCTGGCCGGGAACTGGGAGGGATAAATGCCCAATGCCTAAGCCAAGGTCTTTCTACATCTGAAGTCTTAATAAAGTTGTGGCCAATTTTAATCCCATAACATAGTGTATTGGGTCATTATTCCACCCAGGGGTTGCCTGGGGTTGGGGGGACTCCACCTGTCCACGGAAATGATATACAATGAACTGAAAAAAATGTTTAAAATAACCTTTGTTAAAAAACCAGAAGCCTTTCTGTTAGGTATTTTAGGACAAGAATTGCCAAAAGAAAATGGGACATTATTTATGTATGCTACAACAGCAGCAAGAATTTTAATAGCAGAAAATTGGAAGACCGGAGAAGTACCATCAAAAGAACAATGGCAAGAAAAGTTGATGATATAGTAGTAGTAGTAATAATAATAACAATAACAATAATTTATTTATTTATTTATTTATTTATTTATACCCCACCCATCTGGCTGAGTTTCCCCAGCCACTCTGGGCGGTTTCCAACAGAACAGAACATTAAAATGCAATAATCTATTAAACATTAAAAGCTTCCCTAAACAGGCCTGCCTTCAGATGTCTTCTAAAAGTCTGGTAGTTGTTTTTCTCTTTGACATCTGGTGGGAGGGCGTTCAACAGGGCGGGTGCCAATACCGAGAAGGCCCTCTGCCGTTTTTTCAGCCGAAGCATAGATTCGAACTACTGAGTGTGATATATTTCTTTGTTCACTTTTTAAAAATGGTTTAACAACAAATTATAGCACAATAGGGACGTGGGTGGCACTGTGGTCTAAACCACTGAGCCTAGGGCTTGCCAATCAGAAGGTTGGTGGTTTGAATCCCCGCGACAGGGTGAGCTCCCGTTGCTCGGTCCCAGCTCCTGCCAACCTAGCAGTTTGAAAGCACGTCAAGTGCAAGTAGATAAATAGGTACCGCTCCAGCGGGAAAGTAAACAGTGTTTCTGTGTGCTGCTCTGGTTCGCCATAAGAGGCTTTGTCATGCTGGCCACATGACCTGGAAGCTGCCTGCAGACAAACACCGGCTCCCTCAGCCAGTAAAGCGAGATTAGCGCTGTAACCCCAGCATAGCTGCCAAGTTTTCCCTTTTCTCGCGAGGAAGCCTATTCAGCATAAGGGAAAATCCCTTAAAAAAAGGGATAACTTGGCAGCTATGAACCCCAGAGTCGTCCGCGACTGGACCTAACGGTCAGGGGTCCCTTTCCCCTTTATCATTATAGCACAATGATGATAATAATAGCTTTATCCCCCAATATACTCTCTTTGCTTTTAAATCTCTGCAGGACAGGTCTGTTTCAGGCAGGGAAGGGCCTTAAAATAGAAAGGGTGAAGAGAAGAGTCAGTAATTCTTCTTGAGCAAATAAAGATAACTGCAACACAAAGATGTCCCAGTTTTCATATGTGACATTTTAGAACTTAGGCATTCACTGCAGGTGGCCTTGGAGGTGAGCAAATTGCTGTCTCTTGTCCTAGATTTTGAGGTTTCGGGTAAAAGGGGAGAGAAAAAAAGATAAGGTGCTGTTGCCCACATAGAATTGGAAGGGACTGCGAAGGTCCTCTAGTAGTCCAACCCCCTGCAATGCAGGAATCTTTTGTCCAATGTGGGGCTCCAGCCCCAAGCCCTGAGATTCAGAGCCTCATACTCTACCAACTGAGCTAGCCATGAAATCCTTGGGATGGGAAGAATGAGCAAGAAAGGTGGAGAAATAGGGGGATCAGAATATAAGAGCCGGTTGGATCAGACCAATGGTCCACCCTGTCTAGCAGACAAACGAACCACCCGATGTCTAAAGGAAGCCCCAAAGCAGATCCTGAATGTCACAGCGCTCTCCCGACTTAGCAACAGGTATTCCGAGGCATAAAGCCTAGACTCTTTCTGCCTTGAAATATCTTAGATACTTTTTTTGTTTTTAAAAAAACAGTGCTATGCAGTAGTTTGCCAAATTTCAAATACTATCGTCTGTGCTCACATATCCTTTTCACATCCTTCACAGGCTTATTGTATCCATAGCCACCTGCGGTAAGGAAATGACAACAGATGGCAGATCTCCATAGGATTATGTGTGCTGAACCACAGATCCCTGGCTATAACAGCACCTGCAAAACTGCTCCTGGACCTGATTAAGTGGTTTAGGAAAGGTAAGCGAATGGAACAGAGGATAGTGAATGTAACAGAAGGGAGCACAGAGGCGGCTTCCATTTGCAGAGGCCCGTGAGCCTTGAATGAAACCGTGAAAAGAAACACCTGGTGCCTCTAGAAACTGCTCAGATTACTTATACTCCCGGGGGGAAATGGACAACATATTAATGCATTTGTGATATGTGCGGAGGAAAAAAACCTCCAATGAATCTAGTTATAATAAATATTGAGCAATGTGAAATAGGAAGAATATTGGAGAATATTGCCCAAGTAGTGGAGAATATTGCTCAAAATTGTATTCCCCTTCTTTACCGACCATAACGGACTGATTTTTGTTTCAAACTTTCTCCATTATGCTTACTCTGCCATTATTTCCTGGCCTCTGACTCTGATCCTCTGACCCCAGTCAGATGGGCGGAACAACAACAAAAAAACCACTCTCCAATTAATCCAGAATGCAGCAGCTAGACAGGTGACTGGGAGTGGCTGCTGAGACCATATAGCACCAGTCCTGAAAGACCTACATTGGCTCCCAGTATGTTTCCAAGCACAAGGCCATTTTTGGTACCCATAGAAGGGCAAAGCGACACCGGAAGTTACGTCGACGCAACTTCCGGTGTCACACGGCTGCCGGTCCTGGATTCTGCAGTCCGGGACTTGGAAGGTCAAGTCCTCCCTCTGGCAGCCTGGGAAGATGCTCTGTGATGACACCGCCCCATTCCTAGGACACTGTATAGAAAGAAATGTGGTCTGTCGCCATGCTTCCCAGATGTGGAGAAATTCAAAGGGATGAAACATTGAGATCAGCCCTAGTCATGCCACACAGTGCCATCATGAAGTGGAGGTTGTCCCCCTGGCCCCCAGTATGTCCAACACTTTCAGCATCCTTGCTGCACCATTCAAACACCAATTCCTGCTTTCATTTGTTATCTCCACCTCCTGGGTGGTACCAGATTGCTTCACTTTCTGGCATGGCATAGACAGCACTGATGTTGCACTGAATTATTTTTTAAAGTGGCACATTCTTTCTTCTTCTTTTTGCATGGTCGCTTTTGCAGACACCTCTCTCAATTTAATAGCTGTGCTTCTGGGCTCCTATAATGTTTAAATTCTTGCTTGAGAGGGGCAGAAGCCTGTCCAGAAGCCTATTTTTTTAGTCCCAAGTGTGACTTGGTGACACATATTCTACAGCAAATCGGAGGCAGACTCTTCATTTCCTTGACAAACTAAAGCTTTGAATGCTTGGACTCAATGGTTCTGGAACTGAAAACTGACTCAGATTAAAGATTCACATAGCTATTTATGAAAATATCAGGTTTGTGATTTGCATCTCCTTTCTTCTCCCACCAAGCATCTGCCTTTAGGAATTTGTCTGCATGCAGTTATTGTTAGTTCACATATGTGTTAGTGGTGTTGACTGTCTGCCACCAAAGAGAAAAGGAGGATGAGGAGATGAGGATTTCTCGTCAAATCAAATACACCCTTGAAAGTATATCATGACTCTATTCCTAACCTATTTACTCAGAGGTTAAAGGTAAAGGACTCCTGACAGTTAATTCCAGTTGCGAACGACTCTGGGGTTACGGCACTCATCTCGCTTTACTGGCCGAGCGAGTCAGTTTGTCCGCAGACAGTTTTTCCAGGTCATGTGGCCAGCATGACTAAGCTGCTTCTGGCGAAACCAGAGCAGCGCATGGAAATGCCTTCTACCTTCCCGCCGGTGTGGTACCTAGTTATCTACTTGCACTTTGATGTGCTTTCGAACTGCTACGTTAGCAGGAGCTGGGACTGAAGAACGGGAGCTCACCACGTCACGGGGATTCGAACCGCTGACCTTCTGATCGGCAAGCCCAAGAGGCTCAGTGGTTTACACCACAGCGCCACCTGTGTCCCCAATTTAGAGGCTAGTTCCTTTCAAATCATTAGAGCCCCAGAGAAGGTGTCATCTTCATGCCAGGAGCCTAAGCTTACGTTCAGTCCTAAAGCTGCACAGGAAAGAAGAACCAGATTTTTTTATCTACTGTCTTGAAATAGTGCTTAAGTTATTCTATTCTGAAAAGACCCAGATGCATAATTTAGCATAGTTTAAATAACTTGTCAAAATATTGCATGATCATTGATCTCCCCCCCCTTTTTGCCTATGATAGCTTGCACTTGAGGTAAGTACCTCTGTCATCTTACGCTTGTTAAATTACGGAGAATCAGAGTGAAGATGGGACCTTCACCAACACATCTCCAGGGGCTTTGGTATGGAAGACTTCTCTTTGTTTTACCTGGAAATGCAAAATGTCCTTAATATTGCTTCATAGTGCTCGATGCATATCTAAAGCTCATCTGTGATGGCATGGGGGTGTGCGTGGAAGAGGTTCATCTCTTAAAATTCAAATAACAAAGCTTTGCTTTTCAGCGATGCAGAATGCTAGTAGCAATCTTCACACCTCAGAGCTGTGAATTCTTCTTGCAATTAGCTCCTGTGGTAGCTAATTAGTAAAATTACTGTTCATTTCAAGTACATGATGAGTGCATAAAAAGCTGTGCAAGGTTCTCTTCATTATTTGTCAAATGATACCTCTTTTGTTGCAGAAATAAAATTTAAAGAGGCGATATAAGCATGCTGTACTTGGGTACAAATGTAGCATTTGTTTTGTCTGTAAAGATGGTACAGAATGCTTTCATTCAGGATGAATCCCCCTTCCCCAAAGGTATATTGATAATCAGAGGAATCCATTAAAGCTAAAACAATTTGAGTAATGCAATGACAGTCTCCTTAAATTTTTTTTTTTAAATATCAATTTTGAAAGGCCCCTTCATAGCTATGGGAAGTGAGGCTTGAGAAAGCAACGCATCTTACAGGAAACGAACGATTTTCCAGCCTATTTGTCAATTCAAGTACAGTACATTAACAACGCCAGTGTTAAAACTTGGAGCACTAAAGAAATGATTTATTGATACTTTAGGCTTGTTAAAACAGGTTAATGTCAATACAATTAGCTCTTGGATCAAGTTGGCTGGTTCCAAACAGAAAACTTGAAACCATGGCATCCGACCAACGGGGAGCCATCATTATGGAGTCATACCTTGGGACTAATGCAGAGTCATATCTTCATACTTTAAAAATAGTTTTGGGGTGGTTTGTCTCTGATCTGCTCTTGAAAGAAAGTTCTCAGATATGAGACAAATGGGGACCTGCCTGTGTTAGTCAGATGACTAAGGGATGAACGTCATAGAGTAGTAGGTTGTTGCGGCAGCAAATGAATTAGGCAACTTCTCATCCTTCTCGGTTAAACCATGTCAGCAAATGGACAGGGAACAGAAGGTCCACATGGCTTGCAAAGACCTGGGTTCTAATTAAATTGATTTGAAGTAATTCTGCCAGGAGAGTGAACACATTTTTCTTCCTTTATTGTCAATGTCAATTAGGAAAGACCAGGACAAAGAGCTGGTTCGTAACATTAAAGATGATTGCTTAGCATCACGGTCTCAATGTACCCATCCCTTTGGCTGATTTTTTTTTGAAAAAGCAGATTAAAGAAGGCTGAAAGTCAAATACTTTTGCTTCTGTCTAGACCAGCACTCTTCCACTGCTGTCCTATGTGTCATTTGGCGCCATAGTTCCCCTGTGTTGTGTCTATACATGCAGTAGATAGAAGCAGATCCACCACAACACTGTGCCTTCAGCTCCCAAGGCACAGGCCCAATTCAGGAGGATATATAATCCAAAGCTACTGAGAAATCAAGGAGAACTAGCATGTGTGTTCCCCACTTTGAAGTGGCAAAACCAGCTCAGTAGCTGGATTGAAATGAGTTTAAATAATTGGTTGCCTCCAATCATGTCTGATCAGGGGACGCGGGTGGCGCTGTGGTCTAAACCACTGAGCCCAGGGCCTGCCGATCGGAAGGCCGGCGGTTTGAATCCCCATGACGGGGTGAGCTCCCGATGCTCAGTTCCAGCTCCTGCCAACCTAGCAGTTTGAAAGCACATCAAAGTACAAGTAGATAAATAGATACCGCTCCTGCGGGAAGGTAAACAGTGTTTCCGTGTGCTGCTCTGGTTTCGCCAGAAGCAGCTTAGTCATGCTGGCCACATGACCCGGAAGCTGTACGCCGGCTCCCTCGGCCTATACGGCGAGATGAGCGCCGCAACCCCAGAGTCGTCTGCGACTGGACCTAATGGTCAGGGGTCCCTTTACCTTTACCTTTAATCATGTCTGATCAGCCACCATCTTCTTGAGCACCTTCTCCAAAGGGGATATTAGTGGCTGAGCAAATGTTGTATATGCCTTCAATCGGGAGAAAGCTGCACTCGCAGAGCTCAGGCGATGCTGGATTTCAGCATCAATGTTGGCCCTTGAGGAAAAATAACTGTCCACGTAGGAGAAATTTACCAACGATATACCACTGAGTTAAACATCACTTGGGAAGACAGGCAAACTAATATCAGTGTACTGGAAGAAGCAAAGATCACCAGTGTTAAAGCAATGATTCTTCAACTTCAACTTTGTTGGACTGGTCATGCTGTGTGGATGCCTGATGATCGTCTTCCAAAGCAACTACTCTATTGATAATACTGGTGGTCAACAAAAGAGGTTTAAAGACTCTCTCAAGGCAAATCTAAAAAAAAAAAAGTAGCATAAGCACCAACATTTGGGAAACAATGGCTTGCGAGCACTCCAATTGAAGAACAGCCTTTACCAAAGGTGTCATGGGCTTTGAAGACACTCGAACTCAGGACAAAAGGGAGAAACATGCTAAGAGGAAGGTGTGCTTGGCAAACCCTCACCGTGATCAACCCCCACTTGGAAACCAGTGTCCCCACTATGGAAGGATGTGTGGATCCAGAATTGGCCTCCCCAGTCAGCTATGGACTCACTGTTAAAACCCTGTTTATGGAAGACAATTTTACTCGGCTACGAGTGACCGCCAGAAGAAGAAGAAGCATATGTCTCTATGTCCAGAGAGGACTTCTTCTTAAGGAGATGTGGGGAGGGGAGATGCACCATGCAACCTTCAAGGCAGGCATAAAGAAATAAGTTGTTTAGAAAGCTGGGTTGGTTTGCGCTAACTGAGGGGATGAAAAGAATGGTGATCCTGGTGTGGAACCGGTGGTCCTTCAGATGTTTGACTACAACTTCCACCATCATCCCTGGCCATTGGCCATGCTGGCAGGGGTTGATGGGATTCAAACAACACCTGGGGAGGTAGAACAGTGCCTGAAATGTGCCACACAAAGGCATTTTGATTCATGAGAGAAGGATGGTCTGCTATTAAATGTTGCTGCAGAGAGATCTGAAAGGGGAGCTTGAGTCAGGGTGGGTCGCAAGGTAGCACAAGGTTCACTGCCCAAGTCCATTCCCATTACTTTTTGAGACAAATAATAAGAAAATCATCTGGTCCAGAGTTATATTTTCAGTTTTGTAAGTGTAGCCTGATTACACTTCATATTGGGGAAATTGTTCCGTTTCAGTTTATAGATGACACATTTACCAGTCATTACTTTCTCACACACCTCAGTTCACTCTTTAGAAGTGGTTTGTATTCTGACAGTGAGGGTTTTTTTTTACAGAACATGAATCGGGGAACAGTAAACCAAGATACATCTTACTGAGAAGAAAAGTGGCATGTTGCAGCTTTAAGGGTTTCACAAACTTTACACCTGTATTGACAGGTTATTTCCCGCAACCTGAAATTTTGCAAGACAGTCATGGGACAAACATGACTCAACCTCAAAGGATCATCAAAATGGTTCCTCAGTGACAGCTGTCGTGCTCTTGTCAGTTTCTCAGTTCCAGATTCCTGAAATGGGAGTACAGAAGCTTCACTATTCAAGGATTGTTCTCTGTGTACAGATAAGGAAATGTTATCTGCCATGAGATATAATAATAATATAATAATAATTTATTATTTATACGCCACCCATCTGGCTGGGTTTCCCCAGCCACTCTGGGCGGCTTCCAACAAAATATTAAAATGCAGTAGTCCATCAAACATTAAAAGCTTCCCTAAACAAGGCTACCTTCAGATGTCTTCTAAACGTCTGGTAGTTGTTATTCTCTTTGACATCTGGTGGGAGGGTTTCCCCTCCCTGTTTTTAGTAGTAATAAAATTGATTATTTGTTTTATTTACATTTTATAGCCCACCTTTCTTCCAAGAAGCTCAAGGTGGCAAATACAGTTCCTTCCCTCCCATTTTACCTCACAACAACCCTGCAAGGCAAGTTAGGCTGGGAGACAGTGATTGGCGCCAAGATCACTCAATGTGTTTCGTGGCAGAGTCAAGATTTGAACCCCAGTCTCCCAGGTCCTAGTCTGTCATCATGCTGGCTGTGAGCAAATGCAGGAACATTTTGCTTGAGGGCCTCAAAAGAAAATCATGGGATGTAGGTAAAGGTAAAGGGACCTCTGACCATTAGGTCCAGTCGTGACCGACTCTGGGGTTGTGCGCTCATCTCGCATTATTGGCCGAGGGAGCCGGCGTACAGCTTCCAGGTCATGTGACCAGCATAACAAAGCCGCTTCTGGCAAACCAGAGCAGCACATGTAAACGCCGTTTACCTTCCCGCTGTAGCGGTTCCTATTTATCTACTTGCATTTTGACGTGCTTTCGAACTGCTAGGTTGGCAGGAGCTGGGACCGAGCAATGGGAGCTCACCCCGTCACAGGGATTCGAACCGCCGACCTTCTGATCAGCAAGCCCTAGGCTCAGTGGTTTAACCCACAGCGCCACCTGGGTCCCATCATGGGATGTATCCACCTACAATTTGGCAGGCTTAATCCACTCTACAGGGGCTCCTTTGCCTGTAAATTCCATCCATTTAGGAGTGAAGGGGGAAAAAAGGTTATGGCCATTTTTAGATTCCCCCTTAGGATGAACTGGAGGAATTGGAGCTTTATTTTTCACAGATATAGTTCAGTCCTGACAAGCTGAATTGGAAAGCTACCAAGCACACTTCTAAAACAGATCGGGTTGCTTCCTAAAGCCACAGATGCAAATAGAATATTGTGGTAAGGCCTCATATCTGCAGAGTTGGGGGAACCCAATGGTTTGTAGAAGAACAAAAATCTTTAGGTGGGGGGAAAAAGCAGAGAGAGGCATCCAAGATCAGTCATGCTTGGAGACCTATTGATTCTGTTGGGTCTCCTCTGAGTATGACTTTCACTTGGAAAGGGGAGGGGTATCCCCCGATAGGCCATTGAGAATTAAGTGTGCTCTGTGACCACAGAATGCATACTTATTGGGTGAGGGGTAGAGAACTAGGAAATGAGTGGAAGGGGCGGATGAAATGGAGTATTCTGGAGAAGAGCATGTGTGACTGACCTCAGCTGCTTCCACTCAGATGGCTCCTAGCACTACCCAGCCGTTGTTCTTCTGCTATTAGCTATCTGTGAAATTTCAATTGACTTCTAATAATAATAATAATAATAATAATAATAATAATAATAATAAATGAATAATTTATTATTTATACCCCACCCATCTGGCTGGGTTTCCCCAGCCACTCTGGGCGGCTTCCAACAGAAAAACAAAACACAATAATCTATTAAACATTAAAAGCCTCCCTGAACAGGGCTGCCTTCAGATGTCTTCTAAAAGTCTGGTAGTTGTTTTCCTCTTTGACATCTGTTAGGAGGGCATTCCACAGGGCAGGCACCGCCACCGAGAAGGCCCTCTGCCTAGTTCCCTGCAACTTGGCTTCTCGCAACGAGGGAACCGCCAGAAGGCCCTCGGTGCTGGACCTCAGTGTCTGGGCAGAATGATGGAGGTGGAGACGCTCCTTCAGGTATACTGGACCGAGGCCATTTAGGGCTTTAAAGGTCAGCACCAACACTTTGAATTGTGCTCGGAAATGTACTGGGAGCCAATGTAGATCTTTCAAGACCGGTGTTATGTGGTGTTATGTGGTGTTACAGCTTTTCCAGATTTTTCTTAATGCAGCCCAAAGAGGTATAACTCTATAGCACCATAATGCCATAATGTTGATTTCGTATTATGATATGCTATAACATTATATTACAATACAGCTAATTAAGAAATAAAAATAAGAAACCTTTCTGGTCACAGCCATTTGAACAAAACGGTGACTGGAAAGGAATAGCAGCATACCATTATAGCATTACAGTGCTATACCTTTCTTTCCCCCCCATCTTTTTATCTTTTTAAAAAAGCCAGAAAAGCATTTTAGTTGTAATTTAAAAAACTGATAAATGGAAAACAAAATGGTGTCATAGAATGGTATCCTCCACAAAGTTTATAATGGATGTGCGTTGAACTTTGATAGGTTCACTTTCTCAATAACGTGTTTCTCCAAAAATAAGACATCGTCTTATATTTATTTTTCCTCAGAAAAACACACTATGGCTTATTTTCAGGGGATTTCTTATGTCCTGCTGCAGCTGGCATTGCTGCTGTGCCTATCACTATGCCTTATTTTCGGGGTATCGCTTCTATTCCTTGAATGCTTAAATATCCTGCTATGGCCTATTTTATGGCTACGTCTTATTTTCGGAGAAACCGGGTATATCGCTGCCTTTTGGGAATGATAGAAGAATAGCCCCAGAAGCATCAATACCAAGTGAAATTCTGCTGCTCTTTCATTCTCCAGAAAAAAAGAAAAACTTTCTGTGGCCTGAGAAAAGATGGAACAACCAAAGGGAAAATACAGGATGTTGTGTGGCTGTCGTAACAAATGAATGAATAGAGCATGGCAAATCGTGTCCTCCCTAAAAGAGGGCATGTGTTGCGGTGAGACCTGGAGGCTGGCCTCCTGGTTGTGGGTGGGTCTATTGGATAGCCACAACACCCGATTGGTAGGTCCCCCGTCGCTGGGTTTAATCTGGCCAATGGGTGCAGTCTAAATGGATCAAGGGACCGATATATACCTATGCACATGTCCCAGAGCTTTCTCTTTCGGCTCATGCATCAGATAGGCACTGGTTCATGTGATAGGGATGGGAGAACGGTCTCACCATCCCTATGTGAAGGGTATTCCATTAAAGGAATCCAGGGACTCAACTTGGTTTGGTCAACCTCCGAGAGGGGGTTGTGCCCGTGCCTGATTCCAGGGGAGCATCTGTGGAGTGGACATAGTCTGTTCCCAGATTTCCACCTACCTCAGGTGTTCACTCTTGGCTGACCTATGATAGCGCTCTGGGTCAGCGCTACCTGCAAGGGTGCAGGGAGCTAGTCGAACCAGAGCCTATGCAACCACTCACTTTTCTGTAATCAATAAAGTTGTGGCCTAAATTCTGCCAAAAACCAAACTAAAATTTGAGTCAAATGTGTTTTTATTTGAGGAGGAGGTCTCTCAGTCTGAACACGCAATTCCACTCACCCACCCACTCAATCAATCAATCAATCAATCAATCTCCTTTATTGGCATAGAGAAAGTGCATCATATAAGAGTTGGTTCAGCTCCTGTTCTAGAAATAATGGACCCGTCCTGCAGAAATAGCTGCATAAGAGTGTCCCAACGAACACACTCACGTATTCACTGGATGTTGTTTAACAAGAAGTCGTACTCCCGACCACAGAAACATAAAAGTTTTAATTGATTCTTAACAGTGCTCATCTTACAAATAAAGTTGAGGTAAACAAAAACAACAACCCACCTATATTACATTTAGATGACATAATTAATAAAATCTAAGCATAAAAAATATTAAAACAGTGTTCTTGCAACCTCTATAAAGGATATGGCTCTGCTTGTCATTATATCTGGCTTCTCCTTCCTGCCTTCTGCCCACAAAGCCCAATTCGGCAAGAGCCATCACTGTAAGTCAAGCTATTTTCCCCTGATTGGTGGATTCCTTCCTTGCCTGGCCAGATAGCTTTGCATTTCCAGAGATAAAAAGAGTCGGGATAGTCTTTGTATCTCCCTCAAGTGCCTTTGATGGGATGACCCATGCTGTTTTGTATGTCAGCTGAAACTCTCTTTTTTTGTAAGTTGCTGCCTTAGATAGTGAATTTATGTATTCTTTCTTTTAAGGCAGCTTCCTACTCTTTCAAGTCTCTTAAATCAATCAATCCTGTTGATTGTAACTTGGGAGTGTCGAGTTTCCTTTCTGAGCTACAGGAGCTGGTCTACCTCATGTTGCCTCAGCAGTCGCTCATGTTCTAAGCCGAGATGCTGGGATTTGCAGACAAAGTGGAGTCTGGGAGAGCGTATCCCCCCTCTCCGCTAAAATTTCACACAGGGACACAGGAAATTCAACACAGGGACGTAGGAAACTTTTTTAGTACTGAGTCAGGCCATTGGTCCATCTAGCTCAGTATTGCCCACATTTATTGGCAGCAGCTCTCCAAGGTTTCGGGCGGGGCTTCCTGCTAGCCTTACCCTGGAGATGCCCAGGATTGATTCTGGAACCTTCTACATGCAAATGAGAGGCTCTATCACTGAGCTACTGCTCTTCCTCAAACTAGTCCTTCCTTCTCTTGCCTAAATGTACTAAATAGAGTACGTTTCTGAGCACAATCCAAAGTGTTGGTGCTGACCTTTAAAGCCCTCAATGGCCTCGGCCCAGTATACCTGAAGGAGCATCTCCACCCCCATCGTTCAGCCCAGACACTGAGGTCCAGCTTCGAGGGCCTTCTGGCGGCTCCCTCCCTGTGAGAAGTGAGGTTACAGGGAACCAGACAGAGGGCCTTCTCAGTGGTGGCGCCCTCCCATCAGATGTCAAGGAGATAAAAAAATCTCTGACTTTCAGAAGACATCTGTTTAAGGGAGGTTTTAATGTTTGTTGTTATATTGTGTTTTTAATATTTTGGGGGGAGCTGCCCAGGGCCTAAATTGTTGTTGTTGTTGTTGTTGTTGTTGTTGTTGCAAAACAGTGGTGGCTCTACCCAGAACTAAATAACCTAAAGAGTTGCAGTCTGTCATACTTCATAGTTCAGGTATGAGTGTGCCCTTTTTGTTGCAGATACAACTGGTGTAAAGCAAGATTTACTCTATTTTGAATCGTGGTCAATGTGGTGTGTGAGCGAGAGTGAAGTATTTCGAGATTGGTGGCTGAATGAACTGACCCACTGCATCACATAAATGTGTGTTCGCAGGATTTCTTATTCAGTCATACTCTGTCTCTCACACACATACACATGACTGGGTTTAACCTTTCACCCTCAAATGTAGCCCATCACCTTCTAATACAAGGGGGCTTGTGAAGAAGGCGTAGCAGAGACTGTATTTTTTGAGAATTTTAAGGAAAAACCATCTTCCACAAAAGCTGCTGCTTGCCTTCTATCACTGTGCCATACAGAGCGTGCTCACGTACGGTTTATGTGTGTGGTACAGAAGCTGTACTTCTCAGGACAGAGCAGGGCTGTGTAGAATTATTAAAACAGCAGAGAGCATTATTGGCTGCTCACTCTCCACCTTAGAACAAATCTACACCACCAGGTGCCATAGAAAAGCACTATCAAGAGATCCAACGCACCCTGGTCACCATTTCTTTGAGCTCCTGCCATCGGGACGGAGATATAGAACTATGCAGGCAAGAACGAGCCGTCTCAGGAACAGTTTCTTCTCTAGAGCGATTTTGGCCTTAAATGGAAAGTCTGGACTTTGAAGTCATCTTATTTTACTTGCTAGTTTGTATTATATTTACTGTTTTTAATTAGGTTTTGTAATTTTGGATTATGCGGAATGCTTTATCTGAGTGGATGTAGCAACCGAGTAATTTCGTTGTTCCCGCAAGGGGACAATGACAATAAAGGTATCTTATCTTATCTTAAATCATAATTATTACACCAAAAAGGCCATGTCAAACTCTTAAACACAACAGAAATGTTCTGTACTTTTTATGTCAGTAGAATTATGCATACTTTCCCTTTAAAAGGATGGAATTTGTTCTTTTTGCAGTCTGTATTGCTAGGCCAGGAAGAAGCCAGAAATCAAAATCAATTGATAATGACACTTTTAATGCTATACTTCCTCCCATGGAAGCAGCACAATTTCCTTTCCTCTGTCATAAAATCACTTTAATGGGTTGACTTGGAAGAAGCTGATTTAAAATCTGCATTCACCCACCCACCCTGAAAAGCTTCGCCTTAAGGGTAAATATCCAGAATTTCAAAATGGTTCTATCCCTATTCACACATTATTATGTGTAGGACATATCCATGTTTAGAGGGGAGTGGGGCCACATGCTTTTTCCCGTTTCACAAGCAGTGAATATTATAACGACAACAACTGTTCAGTCTCACTGTTCAGTCAGGGTGCATGATGAACAAGCCCCAGGCTGTATTTTCATTCTAAGGTTTCAGCTTGCAAATGTAGGGTGGAATATTGGTACAATTCCACTAGTTGCTGTGGTAAAGGAAGTTTATTGACCATGATTAGCTCCTGCTCTGAATATTACTACTTTCGTTCTGCAAAGGCAGGCACCCCCAAACTATGCCCTCCAGCTGTTTTGGGACTACAATTCCCATCATCCCTGACCACTGGTCCTGTTAGCTAGGGATGATGGGAGCTGTAGTCCCAAAACAGTTGGAGGGCTGAGTTTGGGGTTGCCTGTGCAAAGGTATAATGAAATAGATACAGTGGTACCTCTAGTTATGGACTCGATCCATTCCGGGGTGCGTTTGCACCCTGAAAAGTCCGTAACTAGAGCGCCACTTCTGTGCACATGCTGTGTGATAGAGTGCTTCTGCACATGTGTGAAGCGTGTAGAACGCTTCTGCACATGCACGCATGGCGAAACCCGAAAGCCTACACTTCCGGATTTGCCGCATTCGCAAGCCGAAAAGATGCAACATGAACCTAACGCAACATGAGGTATGACTGTAATGATTTTATTTCAGTACTTTTACTGTTATTTCCCAAGGCAGTGTCAGGGGCTGGATTGAGGAGGAATGGTGGGGGGCCGCCCCCCCTTCTCCAGAACCTTCCCAAGAACAGGAAGACAGTATAGATTTAAAACAGTGGTTTGCAGAAGGACATAGTTCAGAGGCTGCAGAGGCAGAGGTTGAGAAATATTGGAAGAGGAACAGCAGGAAGAAGCAGCAGCACCAGGAGAGAGACAGCTGACAGACTCGGTGTCCTTGGAAAGCATTCCTGACCCCTCCTCTCCCAGGACCAGGTGGGCATTGAGGGTATAAGAACAGAGAGCCGAGAGGCAGAAAGCTCAGCTTAACTGATGCAGGAGTGATGTCGAATAGGGGAGACAAAAGGGGGATGAGACTTTACTTGGAGCAACACCATCATTTAGGGAAGGCTACATTCCTTCTCTGCTCTCTGTGAATTATTGAAGAAATTGCTTGGTAAGAACTTTTATCGGTTCTCTGATTCTGGGCTGCCACCGTAGGAGGGATCTGATTCCCTGAAGCCTGACAGGCAGGTGCATTGTGTGACCCACGAGAGCGGCAAAATAGCAAGACTGTACAACAGTGAAGAGATAAAAGCAGGCCAAATCTTTATTGACACAGCAGGCAGGGCAAGGGTTGGCATGGCATTGGGTCCCAGGATAGTTTCATCATTCCACAAGCCCCATGTTGATGGAGTGGATCCACCAGATTTGGACCATGCCAAACCCGTTCCATGAGAGTCAGTCAGTGTTGAACCTTGCTGTGGTGCAAGCCAAGCAAGGTCTCACTGGGCAACTGGTGTGCAGAGTCCTACCAGGCAGATACCCCAACATTGAGCTGGGGGAAGGCCCCTTACAGCCCCTCCCATACTCCCTACTCAATGCTATTTCCACCCTCATACAAACAACATTCTTCACCTAGCAAAGAAAAGCCATAATTTCATTGAGCGAAAGTGTGTGAATTCCTGAAACTTAGTTGGAAAAGACCTTGGAAAAGACCCTGATGTTGGGAAAGATTGAGGGCACTAGGAGAAGGGGACGACAGAGGACGAGATGGTTGGACAGTGTTCTCGAAGCTACGAACATGAGTTTGACCAAACTGCGGGAGGCAGTGCAAGACAGGAGTGCCTGGCGTGCTATGGTCCATGGGGTCACGAAGAGTCGGACACGACTAAACGACTAAACAACAACAACAAAGTTGTTTTTCATCCCAAAGTTTGTATGTGTGCACCAGAGAGTAATGTTGACGAAATGTGTGAAGTGCATGTGGAAGTCTATTAATAAGGTCATGTGGTTGCAGTGATGGGAATAGAGATGTTCAGCGCTTGGCCTAGAGCCCTACTCTCAAGCCAACAGCTGCTGCGGCTGCTGTTGCCTTTTCATCAATATCCTCAAATGTGAATTTTCACATTCCATGCAAAATTAGCCTTCGGAATGTCACCAACTTCATTATGAGGCATTCTAAGCCTCCCGAAATGGATTAGGAAGTCAAAACTTTGAGGGCACCAAACCATGTAAGGTGAATTTATGAGAACGATGAATATTTATTCTTCTGCCCTCACATTTCATGATCCTGAGTCTTTGGGTAGTGGTCTCTATGGACCTTCAATGCATCTGCTATGGATCTTGGACATCTGTCACTGTAGGATTTTTATAGCAGAAACAATAAACCTCTGCCATGAACACCAGAGAACTCTCTCCCCAAAACTGCAAGGGATCTTTATATTTATTTCCCCGATTGTTAAAAACGATTAACTGCCATAAACCTTTAATTCAAAACGAACACACAAACAAATATGCATTACTTTTACAACCCTGCTCTTCCTGAAAACTCAGGCTGGCAATGTGCAAGTTGCAGGACAGCTTTACAGTACTTTTGGCATATTTTTTTTAAACTTACTCAATGCCTGGTCAATGAGGATATTTAGAAGGGATACTCTGGATCATAATCTATTAGAAGGTTCTGAGTGCAGGTTGTCAGGCAAATGCCAATGTGTTTAAATCTGGACTACAACTCCATCTCCTGGCAATTGGCTCTGTCAGCTAGGGCTTATGGGTTCGGGAGATCCAATGCATTGAAACTGAATGTAGCTGCTGTAATTCCCACAATGTTGTTCTGCTGGTTCCCTATTTCTCATTTTCTACCTGTTTGGGGGGCAAAAGGAGTGCCCCGCACAAGTGAGGGAAATTAGACAGAAAGCCCAGTTAGTGTCTTGAACAGCTTCTCAAAGATGCAGTATTATGGAGAGAATCCCACAGGCAGTTCATATCCCCACCATGGAGAGTGTCAAGGCTTGAGTCAAGACTTTAAGTGATCGTAGCTCATTGGTTGCCAAGGCTCTGTCAAGCTATTCCTCCCCCGGTTGCAGCAAGAGCAGAGAAAACAAGGCAGTGTCCTTTTTAATGAGCTTTATTCAATCCTAACAGCGAGAGACAAAAGAACGCAACAAGCCTTAACGATGGCGTTGCTCCAAACTGGGCTCCTCCTCCCTCCTTCCTAGCAACAGCACCCATGGTCATATGTCTCTGATTCAGTTGTTCCTGCACTCTTAATGATTGCCGAGTTCTGGGAGAAGGGGGATCAGAAATACTTTCCAGTGACAACATGCCATCTGGCTGCCCTGCCACAGTTCCTCCTCCCTTCTTCTAACACTGCCCATCTTCTCCGTTCATCTCTCTCTGAGCCGGGACTTTCCTCAAACCCCTCAAAGCCCGGCTGTAAATCCAGGCTGCCTCCCTCTTCTCCTCCAGCATCAGGAGAGGGGGCGGGTGGTGGTCTCCACCATTCCTCCTCCTCCATTTTGCTGATTCCTGACATTGGTGGAGCATCTACGGTACCATGTATGCAAGGTGCCCTGGCTTTAATCTCCAAGTAAGGCTGGAAATCTATGCTGACTGAAACCCTGGGGAGCCATTGCAGCTCAGAGTGGTCAGTACTGAGCTGGAAGGAGACCAATGGTAGCTTTGTGTGTTCTTAAATTGGTGCCAGGGGTCAGAGCGAAGGGAACATGGGAAGTGTAGGAACTACCCTGAGGCAGCAAAGATGATAATTTCCCAGGTAAAATCACAGCATGAACAGCAAGCCTTCTTCATGCTGTGCAGTGGGATTCATTTCACTATCTAGGGAGTGTCAGGCATCAGGGAATCCAATCCCCCCCCCACAACATGCTGCAAGGGATAGATAGACAATAAAAGCTCTTACCTAGTCTTTAGCAGAGACATCACCTTGCCGACAAAGGTCCGTATAGTTAAAGCTATGGTTTTCCCAGTAGTGATGTATGGAAGTGAGAGCTGGACCATAAAGAAGGCTGATCGCCGAAGAATTGATGCTTTTGAATTATGGTGCTGGAGGAGACTCTTGAGAGTCCCATGGACTGCAAGAAGATCAAACCTATCCATTCTTAAGGAAATCAGCCCTGAGTGCTCACTGGAAGGACAGATCGTGAAGCTGAGGCTCCAATACTTTGGCCACCTCATGAGAAGAGAAGAATCCTTGGAAAAGACCCTGATGTTGGGAAAGATGGAGGGCACAAGGAGAAGGGGACCAGATGGTTGGACAGTGTTCTTGAAGCTACGAACATGAGTTTGACCAAACTGCGGGAGGCAGTGGAAGACAGGAGTGCCTGGCGTGCTATGGTCCATGGGGTCACGAAGAGTCGGACACGACTAAACGACTAAACAACAACAACAATCTCCCACAATAAGAAAAGCTGCACAGGAGCAATGGCGCATATAATCGAGCAACCTGCTATCACAATGACCAGCCTCATGCCTGTGTGGAGCCTGCAGGCAGTACTGACTGCAACACCGCTCCCCACTCCCTGCAGACTTGTGAATTCAAGAGAGCTGGGCACATGAGTGAGACCCATTTGTTGCTCTGTAAAACCCTTGGTCAGCTCCAGAATCCAAATGGAAAGAATCTATTTAAATTCAATGTAAGAAAGGCAGAAATACAAGATGGCATAGAAATAAAAATACACAGTCATTTCTGGCTAATTCATTTCTGGCTAATGCACTTCCTAAGTTCAGTAACTTACGAGTAGCATATCTTTAGCTGACAGGCAAACAGCCTGGGACCCATTGTCTGGAGGAGGAAACAGAGTTCCTTCAG